>NC_081572.1:48974922-49278112 GCF_022355385.1 Mustela nigripes | reverse complement strand
GAGCACAGGGGAAAAGGAACCCAGTACAGGTCACCAAGCAAGAGAGTGACCTGGGGTCTGACTGAGGGTCACAAGCAGGACAACAGGTACCTCAAGACTGCTGAACTCCAGTGCCGCCTGATTGGAGTCATAGACATTTATCCTGTGCTGACTGGGGCCCCACACCTGTCTACAGGAACTAGTGCTCTGGGGACTGGGGAGGCCATAGCTCATTGACCCCAGCTGGCTTAGACTCCAGTATTGGGGTATCTAGAAGGGCTCTGGGACTAGGAGCAGGGATCCCCACCCCCACCCCTAGATCAAGCCAACTACCTTCAGGGCCTTCCTGTCTCCAGGTTCAGCCCAGACGAACAACCTCCAAGAAGCCTTTGTGACCTGCCCCCCGGCCCCTCCCGACTTCCTGTCCTTCATTCCTGCGTGGCACCTCTGCCTGAGCTCCTTATCCTGAATCATCCCCTGAATCCTACAGAATGAAGCATCCCTGGGGTCCTTCTCTGATGCAGAGAAGTTCTCCAGTGAAGGAATGAGCTGGGGCAAAGGAAAGAAATTTTCTCCCTGTGGGCCTCGGCCAGAAGGCCACTGACACCCCAGAGACTGAGCGCTTGGTACAGATAAAATTCTCCTTTCCCCTAGATGGGCCTCGCATGTCTTCCTCCCTGCGTGTCCTCTTGTCCCTATCGGCGGCCCCTGTCTGCCCTGTGGCTTCCTCACCCCGGCCTCGCCAGGGAGAGCACCACTCCGATTCCTCCCTGTCACTGTGCAAGGCTGGAGTAGGGGTCCGCAGGCCCTCTGCCTGCCCGCCGCGGCTTTCTGTCCTGTCACCGTGGTGAGAACCAGGGCTGCTGGCGGGGGTCTCCCGCAATGGCGTCCTCGGAAAGAGCGGCCGCCCTCCCACACACAGCACACAGCCGCATGCGGACGCGTGCCCTGAATCTCAGCAGAAGGAAGTAAAAGGGGGACGTGTGGGCCCAGGGAGGACACGGAAGTGGCCAAGGTCACACAGCTGGGAAAGTATCACATCCAGCATGAGGAGGTGGGAGGGCGCACTTCAGGGCCTGTGCGGGAGAGGGTGTGCGGTCACAGGGGCCCGCGGGGGCGTGTCCCAGCTGGAAGAACTTGCTGGGGTCTGCAAGCGGGTGGGGCTCTGTCCTCTGTCCCAGGGCTCCCACCGGACCCACCCCCACCATGGCCCCCCAGGCTCTGGGTCACAGTGGGCTGACCGAGCCCAAGAACGCCAGGCAGGGATTTTCAAACACACATCTCCACACGGTGGCACTCAAAGAGATCAAAATGCATTTAATGTGGTCTAGTCTCATGGCCTATGTCTTTAGATACTGCTATGTATTGAAAATAACATGAAAATTCTCCAGTTTCACCATTTAAAATAGATTTGACATTCTATGACCTCACGCAGGGCAGACACCCCTGTGCAGGGGCCTCCTTCCCATCAGGCCCCCGCTCCCGGCCCCCAGACCCCACCAGGACCCTCAGGCAGGCAGGGACCAGGGGGCACAGCACCAGCAGGTCACGGGGGGCGGCCACCATGTCCCAAGCAGCAAGCGCAGGCGTGCACGCGGACACACCACTTCCACAGACGTTCGTGTGCACACACTCCTGGGACCCGCATGTGCTCCCACGCGCCCATGCATACAGCCCCCAGTAGGCAGGCACCAGCCCTATGCACCAAATGCACCATGTGCACCTGCGTGTTCACGGGGACACACACACATGCAGACGCCGTCTGTACGCAGAACTCAACCACACACGCAGATAGGACCTTGTGTCCACGTGCACAAAAGCCTCATGGCGGCACACACATTCCACACATTCCCGTGTGGACATAATAAGGGCACAGGGCCAGCGGGACTGCTGGGTTCAGCCGTGCCCATGGTCACAGCCGGTGTCCGTCCTGCACCCTGTGTGCCTGGCCCCATAGCCTGGAGAACAGTACACCAAACCCGCATATAAAACACACAATCACACACACGCGCCTTTGGACAAATACACAGAGAGCTATGCATGTGTGTACCTATACATACATACATACAGCATATATGTCATCAGCCCAGACTCACACACACACAGGGAGATCCTCATGGGCACACACCTGCACAGCACTCCCACAAACTGTGGGTCCACACGCTCGTGCACTCAGGAAAAGCTATAATTGCACACATACACTTGTACAGAGATGAGATGATGGCACATGTGATGCCACACGCTTGGTGCTCACATACACACACATACACACACACACACACACACACACACACACACCGCCAGCACAGCCCCTTTCCCACGTAAGCAGCTCAGGGTGTCAGGGAGGAGGGCACCAGCGGCCATGTTCTTGGCCCACTCCAACCTCCACACCTCCTGGAGCTGGCTGTCGAGAAACTTCTTGGAAATCCCAGTGCCTGGGTGGGCGAGGGAGGGAGTATATGGCTAGACACGCCTGCACAGCACACAGACCAGACATCATGTACACTCACACGCACACCCAACACACACACCCAGGTGCACAAATGCTCCCCACTCACCTGTGCTCAGCACACGCACCACACATAGCATGTGGAATACTCAGAGGGTTGGTGCTCTACACACACACACATGCATGCACACACACACTCACACATACAAAGACACACACACCCCCTCCAGCACACACTCCTCAGAAACAACGGAATCCTTGCTCTGCACACACACGGCTCCTCCCATCCACCCTCCCGTTTCAAGTGCACTAAAGAGGGAGACTATTTTGGTCTTTAGCACAAGCAATAAATAAATAAATAAATACAGGGAAGGGGAAAAAAAAAAGAGGGCAGAAGAGTTTGAAAACGCAGCATCTGCCTTTGGCGAGAGATGAAAGGCAGCTCAGGGCTGCTCTCCCGCAGGGTCTGGGGCTGAACCATCCAGCGTGGGCCTGGGAGGGGGACAGGCCTGAGAGGAGGTGCACCAAAAGCCACTGAGGTGGCAGGGGCCTCGGGGGACCCAGAGGCTCTGGGCTCTGCTCCAGATGGTAGCAGTGGAAGCCTGCCCCACCCTGCCCTGTAAGGCTCTCCTGCGGCCAGGCAGAGCAGAACACAGGCCCCTGTGCCGGCCCCAAGTGACTGGGGCCACCTCATCCCTCCCCAGTTCAGCCTGACAGTCTGGGAGGGGGCGGGCAGGTGAGCCCTCCCATATCAACTCTACCCTTGCCCCCCAGAGCTGAAATGGAGAAAGCCAGCCAGGCTCAGGGCTGGAAGCCAGGCCCTGGGCTGGGAAGGAGCTGAGACCCCTCCAGCAGATCCTGAGAGGAAAGAGCTACCTCCGCGGCCTGAAGCACCCCAGCGGGAAATGAGGCTGGGGCCTAAGGCTAGGGCAGGACGCTGGGAGTCAGGCATCCCTCAGGGCACGGACCCGGGGTGTCTATGGGTGGGAACCAATAGCTCATGCCCAGACCCTCCAAGGCCTCCGACCTCAGGCCAGGTCTCCAGCTGCCCTGGGGATGGGTAGAAGAGGAGGGGAGAGGCAAGAGCCCTCACCCCAGGCCCCTGGCCTCCCCCGGACTCCCAAGACCCACCCACCGACTTCGTGACCTTGCGGTCTGCCTCAGTTTCCCCACTTGGGCCAGGGTCCTGGGTGCCTAGCTGTCTTGGAGGGCACGGCTTGGGGTGGCCGAGGCTGGCAGGCCGGGGAGACACAAACGGGCTTTCTAATTAAGGACTTCCTTACAGGCCTGGTCATTCGAGAGGACAAAATTCTTAGCTGTCCTGGGAAGGGCCTGGCCCGCTTCATCCCCGCCAGCTGTGTCCTCTACCAAGAGCAAGCCCACGCTGGGCAGCCCGTGGCCCAGGGGCCTGCTTCCGGGCCAGCAGAGCCAATAGCTGCAAACTTCTTCCTGATGAGGCTGCCAGGATGCAAGCGCCACTCCCGGTCATCTTGGCTGACAACTGCACACCTCTTCTAAGATCATTCCTCCGCCCTTCAGCGGACAGCCTGGCTGGGACGCCCCCGCACTCACCTAGGCTGCCCCAGGTGCAGAGAGCGGGCCAAGACAGCCCGCCTCTGTAGACACACAGGCTGGTGCGGACTTCGTGGTGGAATCGGGGGCCGCTGGGAGGACCCGCAAGTCTGAGAAAAACAGAAACAACTGGGGCTGGCCCACCTGGGGTCTCTAAGGCACGACTCACACTGGGGTCCCGTGGGAATAAGGCCAATCTGCTTCCTGGGCGTCTGGGAACACGCCCTCCCTTCCCACGGAGCATCTACTCCAACATTTTCCAAGCGTCCCTCACTGCGGAAAGGGTGGAGGCTATCGGGCAGAAAAGGAGAGAAGTAAAACAGGAAAATCCGGTGGGGGTGGGGAGAGCGGACCCTCCATGGCAGGCAGGTCCCATACCCAGCCCTGAGACGCACCTCTAAGGTACAAAAGTCAAACTCAAAAAGCTCAAACTAGTTTTTTTCCCAGCCCCTACCCCCATCTCTGTGACTCTGGAAAGCTTTTATTATGATCATTAACATGGTCTTGATTTTTCCATCACAAATATCATCTAATCCGCCCATGAGCAGAAGGAACTACAGATGAGCCCCGCGCTTGCACGTGCGGACGTCGCCGCCCGGCACACTCGGCCTTCATGGAAGAGAGGCCTGTCCAGCCTTGGGGAACCTCGTGGAGCCCCCATCGAATGCCTGCATCTCGGCAGACCAATGGAATTCTCACTGTCCATTTTTATAATCCCCAGAAATTAATTTTTTTTTGTCAATCACGTGTTAATTTTTTTTTTTTTTTGTAAACAGTCTTACTCAAGCTACGGTTGAGAAAGCCAAAACCAGTGTTTCTCCCCAAGTTAAAAACCAGCGAGGTGCCCTGCAGCCTGCCAGCCTTCACCCACAGAGGCTGGATGGCCACTGAGCCACCACCAGGCAGGCCGCAGTTCTAGCCTCAGACAGAAGCCCCTGGATCCTGGCCTGGACCCCAAGAGGCTACCTCCCTGCACCTGCTCCGGCCTCTGAGGCCTGCGGCGGCCCACTTCGGTCGCCCATTCTCCCGCCAACCTTCCCAGGCCACTGCGAAGAAACATAAAACATCTAAAACGCTACTGAGTCTGCAACCGGGGCACCTGGCCCGTTCTGCTCAAACCCAGGGCCCTGGAGGGACACCGGGCCTTTCCCTGGCGGGGCGGATGCTGCACCTTGGCCCATGGTGGCTCAGATCTCTGACTCCCGTCTGTAAGGCCGCTGCTCGAGGCCGCCACCACCGGCCTGAGGTCTGTCAAAGTCATGCCGGACCTGGGGGCTGTGGCCATCCTGGTCTCCATCTGCTTCGTCTTCCTCATCGCGGCTCAGGAAAGCCAGCTCGTTCTCGTAACAGAAGGAGTTGGCACTGGGCAGCAGGAATTTGTTCTCCACCAGGTCCTTGGCGCTGCAGCGGGGTGTGGAGGGCACCTCGTAGGTCTTATGGAAGTGGGAGTAGTCGATCTTGTACTGGTTCTTCTCCTCGAAGAGGACAGGCTCGAAACGGTGGCCCCACAGGATCTCATTGGCCAGGTAGGAGCTGCGGGCCTGCGTGGTCATGGCCGTGGCCTCCACCATGCCCTCCAGGATGACCACGATTTCGAAGTCATCCGTCTCCAAGTCCTGCCGGCTGATGCCAAACAGCGGGCTGGCCTCGTCAATCTCATGCAGGATGGTGATGGGAGACACGAGGAAGATGCGATCGAGGCCCTTGTCGAAGCCAACGTCGATGTCGATCTGGTCCAGCGGGATGTACTCGCCCTCCTCGGTGACCCGCGGCTTGATGAGCTGGGCCCGCACATGCGCCTCCACGATGTGGCTCTTGCGCAGGTTGCCCACGCGCCACATGAGGCAGAGCTTGCCGTCGCGCAGGGCCACCACCGCATTGTGGCTGAACAGCAGCGTCTGCGCCCGCTTCTTGGGCCGAGCCATCTTGGCCATGATGGCGCCGATCATGAAGGAGTCGATGATGCAGCCCACGATGGACTGCGCCACCACCATGAACACGGCCACTGGGCACTCCTCCGTCACACAGCGCAGCCCGTAGCCGATGGTGGTCTGCGTCTCGATGGAGAAGAGGAAGGCTGCCATGAAGCCGTGCACCTGCATCACGCAGGGCGTGCGGCCACGGCCCTCGGCTGGCTCCAGGTCGCCGTGCGCCACGGCGATGACCCAAAAGATGACGCCGAACAGGAGCCAGGAGGCGAGGAAGGCCAGCGAGAAGATGAGCAGCATGTAGCGCCAGCGGATGTCCACGCAGGTGGTGAACATGTCAGCGAGGTAGCGCTGCGACTTCTCATCCATGTTGGCGAACTCGATGTTGCACTGGCCGTTCTTCTTGACGAAGCGGTTCCGGCACCGGCGCCGCGTGTGCACCTTGCCGTTGCCGAAGCCGTTGGCCCCTGACATGGTGACCAGGTGCAGCCCGTCCTCCTCTGATGACACGATACTGTAGGGGTTGGCCCTGCCAGCCGAGGTCATCCCGGGGATGGGGGGGCCCTGGCTCGCCCCCGGGCTGGCTCCACGGGGGGCGGCTCCTGCAACAGAGAAGACAGAGGGGCTGGCGGAACAGGCCAGCCTGGCGCAGGCTTATGCCCCTACCCGGGGCCCTTGGCCTTGGTGGGCGGCTGTCTGCGCCCTAACTCACCCCCCACCGAGCTCTCCATCTTCCCTCCTCAGCCAGCCCCTCACCCTCCTTCTCGGCTTGGAAAACAGACCTGGAGCCTCCCAGGAGCTCTGGGCAAAAGCCTTGGCTTCATCCTCAGCCCATGTGAGCGCCCCCCTACCAAAGGCTCCACTTCCAAAGTGTATTTATGATCCTACCTCTTCTCCCACCGCCGTGGCCTGAGTCCCCGTCATCACCCACCCGGACCAGCAGGGCAGCCGCCTCACCAGCCTTTGTGCTCCGGCCCCCACCCCAGTTCAGAGGCAGCGGGGGAGCCTGGCTGTCCTCTGCTCAAAGCCGGTCTCTGCTGGCACCTGCGAGGCCCGCGTGAATGGAGCTCGGGGCCCCTCAGCTCTCAGGCCCAGGCTCCTCGCTCACCGGCTGCAGCGCCCAGCCTGTGCGCTGCTCCTCAGGATGGGCCCTCACACTCTCGGCCCGGACACCCTCCCGCTGCCTTAGCTCCCTCAGTCCCTGGCCTCCGTGCCCAGGAGCAGCTTCCTGAACCCATGGGAGACTGTAACCCCTCACCCAGGTCCTCACGGTAACCCCAAAGCACTGACCTCTGACACCGTAACAGTAGTAACAGTAACCGGAAGGACAGGCCTGGGGTCTCACCCACCGATCCCACCGTGAGACCACTGGCCTCCTGAGCATCGTGAGTTTGCTGTGGTTCACTGCTGTCTCACCCCCGGGCCTCGAGCAGAGCCTGGCCTCAAGGATACCCTCCTGATGCTCGAGCCCTGTGCCCCACGGCACCCACTCTCAGCGCCCATATACCACAGCCTCCATCCATAACTAGGAGGGGGTCCACGGGTCAGTGCCCAGAGGGGTCACTGACTGACCCCATCCCAGTGGCCTTTCCCATCACTGCCTTTCTTAGCTCTAAATGACAGCATGTAGGGAACACTCAGAGTGCCACTGTCCTTGGCCCATTCAGGGGAGCACTTGGTGGGCTTGTCGCACACATACGCACACCAAGCTGTCTCAGGCATGTCCCACGGCATGACCCCTGCAGCCGGACACACTGCTCTCAGGCCCATAGCCCGTGTTCAGCTCCCAGATGGGCCGGCAGTGGCCCCTCCCCCAGGGCCTCGCCGGCTCCGGGCTAGCCTATTGGTGCCAGGCCGAGGCACCTGCAGGCCAGAGACCATGGTGCTGCCTGGCCCTGTGGGCACTGAGGCCATCTAGCCCTTAGTGTCAGGGCTGCAGGTGCTCAGGCCCTCAGCCTGGCTCAGCAGGGCTGAGCTGGAAGGAGGGGGAGAACTCTGGCCGACTGGCCTGGCCAGGATGCTGAATCGGGCATACTCCCCTCCACCACTGGGGACCCCATCCACCCCAAATCCCCACCTGATCACACCAGGAGGCCACTGTTAGACAAGGCTGGGAGCCCTCAAGTGCCCAGAAGACAATGAGGCCCCAGATAAGAAGGTCCCAGGGAAGCCATTCCAGAAGCAAAGGCAGGTGGCTGAGCACCCACCAGAAACCCAGAAACTGGAAGCGACTCAGCCAGGGGGAGGCAACACTGGGATTTAGCCCCTGTCTGTGTGGCCAGGTGCAGCCAGGGCCTCGGAGGGAGCGCAACATCTGACCTCTGCTTCAAACACCTGGGAGACAGGTGAGGGAGAAGTGCACATGAGCAGCCAGGCTGCACATCCCTCCTAGGGTCTGTCTCCGTTGCCAGATGCTTCTGAATCCCCAGAGTGGGCTCGTATGTAACACTCACGGTCCTTACGGCCCACTCCTCAAACTGCGGAGAAAGCAGGCCAGACACATTAGCAAATGGTCTTAGATTATCCTTGCAAAACCCCAAGAAGGTGGCTGCCATCATTGCTTCTGCCATGAATGGAGATTCAGAGAGGTTAACTGACTTCCCCAAAGCCACACAGCCAATAAGCAAGAGAGCCGAAATTCGAACCAATCTAGCTTATGTGAGGTCTCCTGCCGGCACGTCAGGCTCTGCGGGGGCCTCTTCTCACACTGCCACCGCCCCCCGCGGCTACTCCGCTGACCACCTCACCATAGGTCTGAGGAGCTGAGGCCTGGGACTGTGATGGTGGATGCTGCTTCTGCCTGGGCCAGGAGGCAGGGAGCCGGGGGTGGTGGGGACCCCGGGTACTGCGCCGAGAAGATGGCTTGACCCCAGATTCCTGGGCCCTCCAGGCTGAGGAGGCCAGGGCCCGGGCACTTAGATGCTGGCGGCAGGCCACTGGACCGCAGGGGGCAGGTTTATGTGGCCTGGATGCCGGGAGGGACGTCCAGCGGGTCATGGCTGCTCCAACAGGGGCTCTGAGCAGCTCGAGTCCTGCAAGGGACAGAATCAGAAGAATCAAAGGCCAGAGAGCCCAGCCTGACGCTCTGCTACCATCAGCTGGGGAGCCCCACACCTGGCCAGCTCCCAGGCCGGGATGCGAACTGCGGTGACTCCTGGTGTTTCTCCCTGGGCTGGGCACCTGGGACCCACCCAGACTGTGTCACGCAGGCTTGGGAAACCCCTCTTCTGTTGATGTTCCTTCTCAAACCACACAGAAAATCAACAGGTTCACGTTCACACTCGCTCCTTTGTTTCTCAGCTAACAACTGAGACTATGAGCAGAGTCACTGTCCAAAGTCACCAGAAACTAAGGTTTAGAGACAGAGTTGGAGCTCCAGGTATTGGTCCAGTCCTCAGCTTCCCATGGCCCCATCCTGCCATGTGTGTATATGTATGTGTGTGCGTGTACGTGTGCGTGTGTGTGTGCATGTGACGCTAGGGGTGTGGGGAGTCCCTCCCAGGCTCTTGGTGAATGCAGCTCCACAAAGAAAGATCCGGAAGAGGACCCATGAGTAAAAACCCCAGCACCACAAACTTGACAATCGTCCCAAGGACACTCCACATAGACAAACACAGGTGTGGCAAGAAGGTCATGCAGCCTTGACATCTTTAAAGACTCTATTTAAGAAATGTGGGACAACATCCCCAACCAGGAATATGTAGGCTGGTTGCCTACACTCTTGCTCAGTGATGCATACAGTTAGATCAGAAAAGAAATGTTATTAGATTTGTTTTGCTACCAGAGGCCTCAGCAAGTAAGGAGACTGGCTTCCCATTTCATAGATTGAGAACTGAGGCTGAGACCTGTCCCAGTCACAGAGCAGTTTGTGGGCTTGGATGAGACAGTAAAAGCAAGGGTTAGGATCACTGTTGGTAGATGCCCAGGTCACCCAGTGGGGACCCGAGGTGTTCTCTGGAGGGAAGCGGGAGAGAGGCCCCGGGGTGAGCTACCTTAGCTAGACGAGATGACTTCGACACTGAAGGTGGGTAGCGAGGCAAGTCCAGCAGGCAGAGAAGGGGACGGTGCAGTGCGCAGACCCAGACACCTCTGGGAGACGGAGAAGCTGTCCCCAGCCCTGTTGTCTCTTGAGCCCACTTCTCTGCCGGCCACAGATCTGTGGACACAGACAGACTCCCAGCCACCGGGGCGTTTGGAGCACAACAGGGCCAGGGCTGGGAGCTTTTAGAGAGGCACATGACCCAAAGGTGGGGCCCCGAAGTCACTGGGAGGTGCCTCCGGATGGAGTAGGACACCCCATGCCTGTCCCCTGAGGCTCTGGGCACCTCAGGTTTCGGCAACATCCGGCAGAGAAAGAGGGCAAGGCGGGGGCCCCAGTCTCAGATGTCAAGAAAGCACTAGCTACAAGAGCGGGAGGAGCTGAAGCCCCCCCGCCCAAGCCTTTCATCTGGCCGGAGTGCTTCAGAGGCAGGAGTGCACTGACCAGTGCGCACTGACCATCTCCTTGGCCCCTTCCAGGCTCTCTGCGTGCCTGGCCTGGTTCGAGGAGCCCCAGTGACCTCACTTAATCCCTGCAACAACCTTATGACTATTATCCCCATTTTCCAGATGAAGAAACTGAAGCTCAGACTGAGTCACTTGCCCGGGGTCACATGGCCCCTAAGAAGCAAGTTCCCAGTCTAGAAGGTGGAAGAGAAACCGACCCCCGTCGCCCCCAGGCCCCAGGGTCAGACCGTAAGCCTGACACTGAGTTCCCGTCTCAGTCCTTCAGGCCCCGAACCGTGTGCCGGTAAGACAGACAGACAGTCCCGAATCTCGGCACTGAAAGCAGAGGTGAGCCCCTGACAGGTGCCCCTGACCCAGGGCGCATGCTTGGAACATCATGGGATGGGGCACTCACTACCTTGTGATCAAAGCCTACAAAGAGACTGGGGCTCGACCAGGGCTCTGGGACTCTGTCACACAGGAAGTGAGAGCTGGGGCCAGGCGGGCGCAGGTAATGCACAGCCAGGGCCTAGTGCCTGCTGGTTGGGGCGGGGGGGCGGCACCAGGGAACGAGGGGGCTACCCAGGGGCCCTTGAGGAGGCGGAGGTTGGTGTGGAGCGGAGCCGGAGGGCTGGGAGCACCGTTTCATTCTCACACTGGGGAAGAAGACGACCATCTCCTTGGCCCCTTCCAGGCCAATTTCCCTTCCCCTCTCCAGAGCACAGACCGCCTTTGCCTGCAGTGCACACCACGGCCTACACACATTCAGAGTCTACTCAGTGCAGGTTTTCTGGGCCAAGCCCCACGCTGGGTGCAAGGAGAGAAATAGCCAGACTAGTAGGACAGTGGAGATGGTCACTGGTCCCCCTGCACGCCGGGCCCTCACCACCTCAGGGCCTGCCTGCTCCATTTCCAACCACTGACACTAGGCTTTTAGCCCGAAAGCTCTCTCCGGCCGCTGGCCTGCTCTCGGCTCCCACATCAGAAGGGCTAGGGAACGAGCGCTCCCAGAGCAGGCTTCCTGGAGGGGGCAGCTCCCTGCCCCCGACAAGCGTACTCTGGGTGCCTGGTCTACACCGCCTCCCCAGACCCAAGCCTCCTCTCCCAGAAGTCCCCCAGCACCACTGGCCAGTGGGGCTCCTCCTCCTCTCCCAAACCTCTGCCCTCCTCCTGTTCCCTCCTCCTCCCCCTCATTGTCCCCGTCCTGCCCCTCCCTGTCCTCTCCCCTCCCCCTCCTCCTGCCCCTTCTCATCCTTACGCTCCCCCTTTCTCCGGGTCCTCCCACCTCCTTCTCCCCCTTCTCCTGTCCCTCCTCCTAGGGTCATTTGGCAACCTGACCACTTCCCCGGTCGTCTGAGCCGAAAGCCTGGTCACCCCTCTCCTCCAGCCTCCGTCCCCACTCCCTCAGCAGGTCCTGATTGCTCAAAGCTGTCCGCCATCTAATCACCTACATCCCCCCTCCAGTCCAGGCCACGGCTGTCTGGACACACCAGCAGGCCTCTAATGGGTTATGCTGTGGTGCCCCTCTGCCCCACGTTCTCCGACCCCCAGATCATCGCTAAAGGGAATCTTCAGACTCCTCCCTTCTGTCAGGGGTCAGAGGAACTGCAGAACCTTTCCAGATCCTCCGGCCCCAGGCTCTTGCTGTCACGGCCGGAAGCCACCTTCTACCTGGTGTGAGAGTTGCCCTGGCCCAGGCCGCGTCGCTGGCCAACCTCGGGGGCCTGGAGAGGCTGGAGCAGGCCTGGCTCAGAGGAAACACTCTCCGACCAGACGAAGGGAGGAGGGAACGCGCGGCGGAGAAGCAGATGGATGAGGAACGCGATGGACCGTTGTATGAGGTGAAAGACAGGTGCACAGGTGGGCGGTCAGGGAGATGATGAAGACACGGGACTGATGGGTGGACGGGCGGATGGGTGGTAGCCAGGAAGATGGACGGGTTCGGCGGACAGAAAATAATTCAGTGACTTGGGTGGATGGCTTAGTGGCTGGATGAAGAGATGGACGGGTGGGCGGGCAGGCAGATGAGCAGACAGATGGACGGCCAGATGGATGGGTGGTGGATGGAAGGACACAGTGGTATTTGGGTGCACGGATGAGTGGCTGGGATGGTGGGTGACTGGCCGGGAAATGGGTGAATACGTGGAAGGAAAGACGGCTGGATGCGCTGGGTAGGTGAGTGCGCAGGTGGGCGGACGGCAGATGGGTGGGGGGTGTGCGGAGCTAGGCCGACAGCGGGTTACGGAGCGGCTGGAGGGGAGAGGGACAGGTAAGTAGACAGATGAGTGTCTGCTTGCCGGATGGCTAGATGGATCGATGCCCATCGGTGACCTCCATTTACCTCTTGATTCCTATCTTCTAAGTCACGGTGCTGAGCAGGCAAGCGGCTGTCTTCAAGGCTGTGTCAGCAGCAGCTGCCATTTCCCAGGCCCCAGCTGGAGAGGAATCAGTCGCTGCAGGACCCTAAAGTTAACAGAGCAAAGCCGAATTACTATAGATGGTGCTGCTCTCCTCACAATGGCTCCAAAGTCTGAGATTTCCACCTAAACCCACATTTCTGCTGCTTCCCTCGGGGTCCCGTGGGAGGTGGGACCCACACCTCTGACACCCAAACCTTCGCAGCTTGCGAGTCTGTCTATGAAACCGTTCCGAACCAGTGGAGGGCAGAACTGGATGGGTCCCCGGGGAAAATTACAGCTGCTAATTACGGAGTGCCCACTGATTGCCAGACACTGTGGTAGGTGTCGCAGGGACTTTAGCTCATGTTATCCTCACAACAACGCCACAGGGCTGGAACCATCCCTGTTCTCATTCCAGAGAGGTGGGCCGTGCAGTAATTTCCCCAAGGTCACCGAGGAACTTCGGTCCCTAACCTATGCTCCTGGGCACCACCTGCAGAGCCTTCCCAGTGCCAACCACAGGGTTCAAGCACGGATGGACAGAAGGACAGATGGATGGATGGATCATGGATAGATGAATGGATGATGGGTAGGTAGGTGGGTGTGTCTATGGCTGGATTATGGACAGATGGGTGGGTGGGTGGATTATGGGTGCGTGTGTGGGTGTGTGGTGGATTACAGATGGACAGATGGGTGGGCGGGCGTGTGGATGGCGGATGCTAGACAGACGGATGAGTAGGTGGGGAGAGGAGCAGGTGAATGCATGCATGGGTGGATGGATGCAGTGGCGTGGTGAGCGGGACAGATGAATTTACAGATGAGTGCATGGGTGCATAAATGTCTCTACGGATCGGTGCATGTTGGTAACCTGTCAGACACTTGCCTTGGGCATACACACACCCTATGTCGTCCCAGCAACCCAGAAGCCTCACTTTTCCCACTGTCAAAGAGGCCCCTGCTTTTCTCCCCACCGTGCTGTGTGGATGGGAGGGCAGTGTGGTGAGAGGGCCCTCCGTGAGCTTCCAGAGGCAGGCCCACTCACCTTCCCCCACCTCCCAGCCACCGAGGCCACAGAGCCCCACCCCTTCACAGCTGAGCTGGCTGCCGTCCACTGTCACACTGGCTTTTCTGGCTGGGATCAAGGGCACTGTGGTGAGTCACCCCCACATCATAAGCCTCCTGGGGCAGGTGACAGCGATGGGTTTAGAGGCGCACAGACCTGGGTTCAAGTCCTCTGCCGGTCACAAGCTGTGTGACCTTGGGTGGCTTACTTCTCCCTTCTGGGCCTCTGCTCACTCCATAAGGGAATGTCCTTCTGGTTCCTTTTCACCTTCCAGGCTCTTATCTCAAGACCCCCTGTCCTCAGCCCCTGCTGCCCCATCCCTCACCATTCCCTGAGCAGCAGCTGTGGGTCTGCAGGGTTCCTCTCTTAGCCCCGACACCCTGGAAGTGATGGGGAAACTGAGGCCCAGGAAGGCTCTATCATAGACCCACATCACACTGGGAATCTCCATGGCAAAGACTTGTGCCCAAATCCCTGATCTTTGCCCTTCCCCTAGAATGGGCCGACACTGTGCCTGGCCTGAGGGCCCACTCCTGTCTTCAGTTACTCCAACATTCCGTGTCACCTTGAGGGAGGGCTTCTTGTCCCGGCTGCACAGACAGGGAAATTGGGGCTCACAGAGGTTAAATCACTTGCCCTGAGTCCCCTGGAGCTGGAACTCTGAAAGAGGAACTGTCACAGGGCAATCTTTTAGGGGGAAAGATGCGAGACGGTCCATCCTGCCCCACTTTCTGTGGGCCTGTTTGGTCCTCTGGCCAGCCCCAGGCTCTCTCAGTCTTGTTTCTGATGCCCTAGTTCCCAAAAGGGCTTTCCCCAGACCCACAAACCCAATCACATGTTCTCATCTGTGAGGAGGGCAAATTAGTCCCATCCTCCAGGGAAACAGAGGCTCCGAGCAGAGAAGTGACTGGCCCAAGATCACAAAGCCACTGAGTGAGTGGCAGTTTGGAGATAGGAGCTCAGGTCTCTGGACACCCTCTCCAGTGCTCCACCTGCTGCCCTGAGAGGACCACAGCAGCCCATGATGTGAATTCAAATCTCCAAAGTTCATCCAATCTGGCACGGTCCCAGATTGGATCGGTTGGGGGGTGGGGTGCTTGCACATAACATGGGAGCAGCCCAAGCCCAGACTGGCCAGACTGGCCCTCAAACTGCCAGGCAGCGAGGGCAGGGCCTGGATGGACCCTGAAGCTTCCCCACTTCCCCCTGCCAGTGCCAGTCTGTCAGCCAAGACCAGGGCTGAAACTGCCTGGGGACAGGTCAAAGCATTTCCCCTCCCTAAAGCCCAGCTTCCTCCTCCACAAAATGGGCTGATGACACCGGCCCAGCGGATGTGCCCATGCAATTCAGTATGGTGAGGGAGGTGAGCTCTGGGCACAGGGCCTGGAACAGCAGGGCCCTGCAGGAGGCAGCTGTCACCACCCCTGATCTCAGTCCTCCCTGGGAGGGGGGGGGAGGCGGAGGGTGTCAGTGAGCCCTGATTCCCTAAGCCAAGGCCTGGATGACCCCAGCTCAAGAAGGGCCCTTCTTGAACCTCAGCCTCCTCCGTTTGCAAAAGAGGTACAGCCCACCTACCTCTGGACAGTCAGGGGAGCAAAGGGAGGCCCTGTCCCGGTGCAGACCTGGGGTAAGGGCCAGCCCCTCCAGGGTTCTCTGGAAGGTTCTCTTGCAGGCTCTGAGAGCAGACATGGAGATTCCCGAGAGGATGGAAAGGTGGCATATGTATCCCTCGCCCTCCCATGCAGTCCCATGTGACCCTCTCGAGATGCACCCCAAGAGTCCGGGAAGCAGGAGAACCAGGAGCTGGCAGAGCCTGGAGCCTGGCCACCTCCCTCCTCTGTGCCCAGCAAACGCTGCTGCCACCACTGCAGGCAACCCTCAGGCCACTCCTGCTCCACGGCCTGGTGACAGGGCTACACACTCTGATCCAGGGACAAGCTGGGCCAAATGGCCAGCAGAAGTGGACATCTGCCTTCTGAGCCCCAAGGTGAAGCCAGGGCAGGAGCTTCTGGCCCCCAGGATGGACGACAGGTCATGCCAGACACTGGGGAATGTTTTGGAGGGTATTTTTATCTTGAGAACATCCTTCTACAGCAGGTGGGGACGGGAGGGAGACAGGGTGTCCTTGGCCCCAGGCCTCTGGGTGTAGCCGAGGACAGAGGCCCCTGGGAGCTCTCTGCTAAAGTGGCCATTAGAGACCTGTCCAGAATCTCCCATCCCAGGAGCATGTGGGACCTAAAGGGTCTCGGGGCCGGTGTCTGTCCCTCTCTGGGCCTCCCTCTTACAGTCAGCCCTTCCTGAGGGCCTGCTCAGGCTGGGCTCAGCTGGGCACCAGTGACTTGGATGGACTAGCAAATGCCTGTCCTCATGGGGTGTCCTGCCAAGCAAGGGAGATAGTGAGTAAACCGGCAGTCACAACAAGGCTGGCTCAGAGCCACAGTCAGAGCCCTCGGCGCCCAGGACAGAAGGCTATCCCAGTCGGGGTGCAGGGGGCTTCCTGGAGGGAGCAACAAGAGAAAGCCCAGCCCGAGACGGACCGCAGTGCTGTCAGTAGCACCTAGAATCCCATGGGCCATGGTGCACATGGGGCTCTGCTCCTCACACACTGGGCCTTGGGCAAGGCTCTCCCCACCTCTGAGCCTCCCTGTTCCTATCTACAACCCCAGGGGCTGGCCCTTCCAAGCCCAACATTCCAGCATCCTAAAGGATTTGGGGCTGAAGAAGGTGTAGAGAGACAGACAGGGGCGTCATCATCCTACTAACAGAGAAGTCCTGTGTGGGTAGGCGCTGGGGCCAAGGAGTGACACTGACAGATGAAGAAACTGAGGACCTGAGAGGCGCCAGATACCATACTAATGACCTTGGACTTGATCCCAAGGGCAATGAAGTGTCAGAAGGAAACAAAAGTATGAGTTGGTGCAATAGCCTAGGTTCAAATCCTATCTCTGTCCCTTCCTGTGTGACCTTGGGCAAGTTATATACCCTCTCTGAGCCCATCTTCTGACTTGTAAAATGGGATTAATAGTGATATCATCTCATGGGGTTTCATCAAGTTAATGCACGGAGGTTGCCCAACTGGAAATTTCCTGGTTCCCCACTGCCTCCCATCACCACATACCTGAACCCCAACTCACTCTAGAGAGGGGGCATGGGCCGCTTGAGGGCCTGGGCTGGACCTCACTCCAGGCAGGAAGGAAGGAAGGAACAGATAGAAAGAATGGGAAGGAACCTCAGGGGGAGGTACACAGTGAGCAAAGGCACCGTGGCCTCTATTTTTCTTAAAGCTGTAATTTTTCAAGCTTCAACTTAATTGGAGTCTCAGGCATTTCCCAAGCACCCAGCATGTTCACAGGAGAGCAAAGACCTGAGATAAAGTGACAAGAACAGCCTGGCACAAGGAAGACCATGAAAGATAAGGCAGGAAAACTTACCAACATAAAAATATTGACTATGTTGTTTACCATCATCACCCATCATAAGCAAAAAAGGCAAATGAAAACATTTACTATAAAGAAGACTGGTGCACTGAATATACAAAGAAAAGGACATGATAGGAATGAACACAGTGCAAGAGGTAGGCTCTCCACTGAATATCGTATGACCCCCAGCAACTGATGACTCAAGAATGTCCATGCCTCAGAGCCTCAGCATGAGGGGGTCCCCCCCAGTGGAATGCCTTGAGCTGCCTTCCAGAACTCAGTGTAGCCTTTAAGCATGAAGGATACCTCCTCTATAAAGCCTTCCAAGATTTCTCCGGGTCCCCTGTTGCTCTTTGCCAAGACCTCCCATGTCTTGGGCCCTGGAACACAGTGCCCAGCTTTGGCTGAGTACCTGCCATTGCATCAGAGAATGTTCCACAGGCATTTCTGACAGGGGAGTAAATAGGGCACAGAGAGGAGCATGGTCATGTCCAGGGTTACCCATCTGTGAGCTGAGTCTCAGAGCCAGGTGTCTGTCTGCTCCAGCCACCACTTCCCCAATGGACCCTGCAGACCTGCCTTCCCCCATGAGGGAAAAGGCCCCACCTTGGGAGCTGCATTTCTTCATAACAGGCTGGGCACTACGCAGGGCCTGTCTAGATAAGGCTGGGCAGGATCAGAGCCTGAGCACTGGTCCCAGTCCCCCCGTGACTCCGACGCTCTGCTGGGGGACACAGAGACAGCTGTTCCTCTTCCCCTTTATTGCCTCCCCTCTTGGTAAATTCGTCTTATTTGGGGAACAGAAAATGCCCTGGGACGGCCTCACAGACCTCTGAGGGGCCTGGCATAGATGGGAGGCTGAGCTCTATGATCAGGAGTCCAGGAAAGCAGAGGGGGCTTTCTAGAAGGACCATCCCTTCACCCTAGCTCAGGCCTGGGAGCACTGCCAAGGCCCTGGGACTTCACCTCCTCACAAGAATCACACCTAACACTTACTCACTCAGCAGGCATCTACCGAGCCTCCACCGTGTGTGGACAGGGTCCATGGGGCTGAAACTCATGTGGAGCAAGACAGGCAAAAAACATGTTGCGGGGAGCAAGTGATTCCAGAGCCAAAGTGGGCACTATTCTACAGGTCTTCCAGGAAATTGTGACATTTGACTTGTGAGCGGCACGAGGAGAGATTGTGGGAACAGTGTTCCTGGAAGTGGGAACAGCAAGAAAGAAGGCCCTGAGGCTGGACTGTTGCTCCATGTGTTCAAGGAACTGGAGGGAGGTTGGGAGGGCTGGAGCTGAGTGTGTCAGAGAGAAGAGAGGAAGCGAGAGGGGACAGGACCAGCTCAAAAAGAGAGAGGACTTGGCTGGGGACACACAGATGGGGACACCCAGGCCTCTTCTTGCTCATCAGCCAGTGGCAGTAATAGCCCATGTCCCAGTAGTGGTGCTCAAAGGAAATGCTTCCCACATCCTTGCCTTGCCACATGCCAGACCCCCTGCCCAGTGCCCTCTCTTCCTCATTCTCCCACAAACTCCTATGCATCCTTCAACACCCACTTCCAAGCCCCCACCCTTGTGCTTCCCTCTGTCCTTGATCAGACCATCCTGAGTGGCAGCTACCTGTCCCTCCCAGTCTTCCCCACCAGGCCAGGGGCCCCCTGAGGCCAGAGCCTGGGTCTGAGTGCCCTGAACATGGGGGCCGGGTTCTGGAAGAGACTAAGGAGGGCAATAGGGACAAAGACTCAAAAGGCCCCTCCCAAATAGGCCACTGTGACCGAGGAGGACCCTTAAGGCCCACACCACAAGACTGCAGGCATGACGGCGGTCCACCCCAAGACCCCTTCAGTCTCAGTTCATCATGGGACCTTGCCCTGTCTGGGCCTCAGTTTCCCCATCGGCCCAATGAGAAGTTCTTCTGGGTCTTGTTCATCCTGTCTCAGGGAGAAGGCTGTGGCCTGAATGGGAGTCTCCCACCTCCTTCCCCTACTGACTGCTCACAGCACGCAGCCCCACAGGGAGAAGGGGGCCCGCAGGGAGCAGGGACCAGGCTGCCATCATCACAGCCCACTCTGAACTATGGCAAGCCCGTGGACCCGGAAACATCAGCTTTCTGCCCTGGCAGCAGGGAGGCCCCGGGACAAGCCTCAGGGTGTCGGGGGATCCTCCCACCTGCTGGGACACATCCCCACCCCGCCTCCCCAGAGCAGCCAGGCAGGTGGCACTGAGGGTGCAGCAAAGCCTGCTCCCCCACACCGTGGCCACGAAACAGAAGCAGAGACCACTGCGCAGGACACCGGGCTGGTTCCTAAGCCCTCAGGAGGGCTGCTCAGGGACACCTGAAGCCAAAAAAAGGAGCCTGGCAGGGGGTAGCGGGGAGCCGAGGAGTCTGGTGGACACTGCGGTGTGGGAAGGGGGGTGCAGGGTTGTGTGGCTCCTGCCACACCGTAGCACGTTCCGGCAGGTCCTACCCTGGGAACCAAAAATGAAATCCAGGGTTCTCTGAACTTGATGGGGAAAACCCATAAACTTCCCCTTTTCTCTCTGCAAAATGTACGGCTCCCTCGGTGACAAGCGGAGGCAGTGAAGGCCGGCAGCATGGCGCCCAGTGGGGTCAGTCCTGAGGCCCCTGCCAGCTCTCGCTGACGAAGGCGTCCCGAAGCCACGGCATGGGGATGACCGGGACACACGTGCTGATAAACAAGTCCCACGTCTGCTTCCCTTTGTGGTCCTCTGTGGGTTCCCTCATGAGTTCAGGAATATTATCCCAAGCAAGCGGACCTCAAAGCCGTCCCCAGCCAGTCGGCTCGGGCCTAGGGCCTCCTGTGTGACATAGTGACATCACCTAGGCCATCACGCTCCCTCAAACATGCGTCTGTTCCCCAGGCCTGTCTACAGCGAGCACCACCTCCAGAGATGCCCTATACAGGGTGTCCTGTGAACGGGGTGAAAAGCCCCTGCCCCCTCCCGGGGTTCATAACAGACCTTTCAGAAAAAAAGGAACAAATGACGATTCAGGCTGCACCAAGGCTGTCCAGCCGCTGGGGAATGTGCGGTCTGGCTGTGGGGAGAAAGCCAGGCCTCCACGGGGAACAGCAAACGCACAGGCCTGAGGCAAGAAGGAGCTACAGTCCGAGGGAGAAGGGTCAGCAGGGGGGAGCCAAGGTGAGACCTGAGACGGCCTGGGCGGGGCCTCAGCCTATGACCCAACTATGATGTCCCCGGTCAAACCCAGAGTTACCGGGGACTCCTTCTGGGGCCAAGCCCAGGAACACGCACCTGAGGAATTCTCTGAAACACAGAAAAGAGTACTGACAGCATCTTCTTCCATGCATTCCCTCGTCTAGTCCTGGGTGAGGTGCAGGCTCTTCTTGGGCCAGTGTCACAATGAGACTGAAGCTAGGGCTAGGAAGGGACCCAGAGCCACCCCCACAGCTGCCTTACCCCAGCTTCATCCTCACACACGCTTTTCCAGCCCCAGCACATAGGAAAGGCACCCCCACCGTGCATCAGGCAAGCCCAACACTGTGACCTAGGCTGCTTCAGTTCATGGTATCATGCCTCTTGATAGAGGCTGGAGATGAACTCAGAGAAGGTAAGCACCGTGCCCAGGGTCACATGGCTGGGGTCCACAGCAGAGGGCAGGAGAACCCAGGCCTTTCAGGGCTACAGGAACACAGACCCTGGACTTGACCACACGAGCCTGGCCCTAACGTCTCTAGGACAAACCTCAGTCTCTCCAGGTGCCTGGGGACCACCTCCTACAGTGAGCCTTCCCTGGCTGTGAGCCTCTATCTGCCCCTCCCTCAGAGCCGACTGGTGTCTGAACCCTGTTTGCCTCCTGCTGTGTGACCCTGAGCCACTGGCCCTCTCCGAGCCTGCATCCAAGAGAATAAGGTAGGTTTGGGGGCATCTATCCTGGAACAGAGGGCATGCCCAGCTGGTCTCTGGCCTGAGAGAGAACCCCAGGAAAAGCTTTCCCATGCCTGAAGCTTTTAGGTAATACCCCATGTGTGTGCCTGTCTACACTGCCAGGAACCACTGCCCACATGTCCTACCTTAGAAGAAGAACCAGGGTCCGAGAGAGACCCCAGCACAGCAAAGCCACTGGCCAGTCAGCGCCAGAGGGCCGCCTCCTCCTTGGGTGATGTATTCTGGAGAGGTCACGTGAGCCCAGGGGCCAGGCTGCGTGGCCCATAGCTGGGAGGAGGAACAAGGCTGCTTCCTACTCCCGTTCTCAGATCAGCATCTGCCAGCCAGAGGGAGATGCTGGGGGGGTGGGGGGGCTAGAGATCCCCCCACACTGGTCACGGCCCTGTCTGCTCCAGCTTGCCCTGCCTCCGTCTGGAAGACATATGGTTGTGGGATTAATCCTTGCCTCCATTTCCACACCAATCAGACAGGTCTAATTCTACAGCCTGCCTGGCACAGCTGCTGGGGACTTAACCAAGGTAGTGTGTGCCGAGTGCTCCGACCAGAGTCAGAAGGTGCTTGTGTGTGGGCACAGCCTTGCGTGGATATCAGGTCCGGGGTTTGGGTGCATACTTTTCTAGAAATGTCAGTGATCTGTAGGCACCTGACCCCCAGAAACTGATCTTGAGGGAAGGATTTAGGAACAGGAAGTTTATTTAGGAGATGATCCTGGGCGCTCGGGAAAAGCAGGAGAAGGATGGCAGCAAGTCACAGGGGTACTGCTGAGCGAGGCCCTCCTGGGACACTTAGGCTCCAGCCTGTTAGTGCCTAGAGCTCAAATCTTGGTTATCCCCCCAAAGGGCAAGCAAGTCCCCAAAGTGGTCTGTGGTGCTCCCTGGAGGCAGGGGCTGCAGTGGCCCAAGGCTCTCCACCCCGCCAAGGGGTACAGGGCCAGGGAGGTGCAGTTTAGGAGGTGTTCGTCCCCAGGAGTGCCCCTGCAGACAGCTCTGGGGACCGGAAGAAAGTTAGGCTGTGGGCAAAAGTGCGAGGGATGAAGTGGACAGCCCTGCCTGCTGGGGTCTCCTGCAGGGTTGGGCACCCCTGCTCCTTCGCGGGAAGACAGGGGTGCGTGTGAGGTCTACTGCATGTGCAGTGTGCGCACAGACATGGGCCTGTGCCTTTCCAAAGACGATGAGTGCCGATGTTTGTGCAGGGGTTGGACACCATGGCCGTAGGTCTCTGCGTGTCTGCTCTTGCACATGTGTCATATACATGTTCAAGCTTTACAAGGCGTGGCACACACGTGCATGTGTGCTCGGGGCAGGTGCACGTCCATGTACTACAGTCCCTCGCCCAGCACTGGTTGGCAGTGGCCATGGGATGGCAGCGATGGTCTGGTCACCTTGGCAACAGGGCAGGAGCTGGCTAAGCTGGGACAGCCTTCGTTCAAAGGGAGAAAAAAAAACCCCAAACCACTGAACACAAAGGGTGGGAAAAGAAAAGGAGCTGGGGGCGGGGAGGGGGCAAAGCGCAACCCCTCGAGCCCCCAGGTTCTGCTCACAGCTACCCTACCCAGCCCCTGAGGTAGCTAAGCGCTGCCAGGAGCCGAGACGCTGGTCCAAGGTCCCATATGTGGCCCAGCTTGCTGAGTATCCCCAGTGTAAGGCCCCTTCAGAAGCCTGGGACCCCCCTCAGAGGACAGCAAGTAGGGATGAGGTAGGCGCCCGGGGCCCTGACCGCCCAATATGGGGAGAGCCCACAGTCACAACCACTGAGCTCCAGCAGAGGGCGACCCAGACACCAGGCACTCTGCAAACCAGGGGACCCTGGGCCCTGCCCACGCAGAAGTCACCCTCTCCGGACAATTAGCGCACTAAATGCACACGCTGCCCCACGGCCAGGCCATTAGCCCGGATCCTGCGATGATTTATTCACGAGCTCCTATCTCCTTCTCATCCCCACGGCCTGCTCATCAGCCACACGGCCTATGCTGGGAGGGAGGACCCACTGACGCTTCCCTAGCCTTGCTCAAAAACATGGCCTGCTATAAATATTTCATCAGACCGAGCACAAGGGATGAAACCGCTGGTGATCTGCTCCCCGCAGGCCGCCGGGAGCTGGACCCCCCACGGGGGTGGCCTCCAGGAAGTGACCTCCGGCCCCGTGGCTGGCGACATCTGACGTTCCCTTCCCTCTTCCAGGGTGGCCCAGGACTGAGAGCCTGCGGCAGGACCTCTGCTCACATCACAGGGCTTTACCCTGACTGCCTTACTGTGTCCTGACTGGGCCCTACGGGACAGAGTCTACTATTAGCCTCATTTGACAGAGGAGGAAACTGAGAGATGAAGGCACTTACCTAAGGCCACACGGCCTGTCAGAGACAGGGTGGGACCTACCCATGCTGGTCAGCCCCAGAGCCCCCGAATCTCGCCTCCCAGAGTCCCAGTGCAGCCCTGTGAAGTAGGCACTCTCGTGATCCCTGCTATACAGATACGGACACCAGGGCTCAGAGAAATAAAGTGACTTGCTCAGGGCCACATAGCTGGGGATGGAAGCCAGGCAGGTGACCTTGACCAATAATGTGCTCAAGTCCATGCCCTGGTTGACTGCACCAATGGGAAGGGCCCTCAGATCACAGTGCTACCCTCTTGTCATGCCCCTGTACAGCCAGACAGGCCAGGCCTCAACAAAATCAGGCTGGGGAATTTTGGAAAACCCGTGCCCACTCCCACGGCATCCCATAACCTCCGGCTTTCCCTGAGACCCCTGGGAACAGAACTGTCTAGAACCCTAAATCCTGACAAACAGACTGGCCACCTCTTTGGGCCTCGGTGTCCTCATTTGTAAGATGGACCCTGACAGTACCTCCAGGGCCTGGGGTGAGCATGTGAAGACTCGGTTGATAGCACGAGGCCTGTGAGGCGCCTCTGTGCATTGGTGTTACTTGCAAAGCCCGAGGTAGAGAACCTGCTTGAATCCAGACTGCACGAGCTTTGAAGTGGAACTGCTCTGAGTTCAGATTCCAGCTCTGTGACTCCCTAGCTGTGTGTCTTGGGCACCTGGCTGCCTGTCTCTGAGCCCTGGTTTCCCTGTCTGCTGAGGATGTCACTCCTGCCCCATGGGACTGGGGGAACGAGGGCTGTCCAGGTGTTCCACGACTCATCTCTGACCTCAGCAAGCACTTGAGAGCCAACCAGCCCCTCACTTCCATTTCAACTCCAATATCAGGGTACCTCTGAGCAACCCCAGCCAGTATCTCCCTGCTGGGGACCCTGAGAGGCCACCACACCAGACCTGCCAGGGACCTAAGGACAGCAAGACTGTGGCCCAACTGGGGAGCAGCAGTCCCAGGCTGGCCGCAGAGGTCCAGGACCCGGAGAAGGCAGGCTTCGAGGGAGCCACACACAGGACAGTATGGGGTGCTGGACCAGCCCCAAGAGCCCGGCCCACACACCCTGCCTCACCTGAAGCCAGGCTGCCCTGCCCCCCTCTCCCTGGATCTGTCCACAGTCCCTGACTGAGCATCAGCCACGTTCAAACTGTAGCTCCAGCCCGCAGACATTTTGAGACTTGGGCAGCTAACTTTAGCACTCAGGACCTCAGTTTCTCCATCAAGGGTACTAAGAGGTGATTGCCATGATGATAAATGAGTTTGTGAACACTCAGAACCATGCCTGGCATAAAGAAATATTCTCATCACTACCACTATGATTCACAGCAGCAGCATTTCTGTGCTGGGCACTGGGGTACAGAGGGAAGAGACCCAGAGTCCAGCACCGACCACACTGTGTGTTCATGGGTTCTCTCCAGACCTGCTAGCTCCAGGGGTCCTCAAGCACTTTAAGGTACCCTTTTTCTGTAGCCCCAACAGGGCCAAGAAAGAGTTTCTGCAAAGAAAATGATGGGACATTTCCTGACAGTTTATCTCTGGCCACACTGAACTCCCAGCTGGTCCCATCTCCATATACCTTTGTCCCGGCTATACCCCTAACCCCCAGGTTGCCTACCACCTGGCTGACCTCTGGCTTCCCCTTCAGGCTCCCAGGCTGGGTTTGGGGTCTCCCCTGGGTTTCTCTCTGAGACAACTCTGACCATCCTCAGCCTCAAGCTGACCTTCTAGTCCCTGATCCATCTCCGGAACCACCCAGCATGGGGCCAGGAACAGAGGAATGGCTCAGGGTCTGAGTCCAGAACAACAAGGATCTATAATGCGAGTTTGTGTTTATTGAGCATATACTATACACCAGACTTTGGCCCCAAGGACAACATTCTTTCATTTAAGCCACCTGAGTATCTTATGACACAGGTACTATTATTTTACAGAGGAGAAACTGAGGCTTGGGGCGATGGCCTGAGAACCCTGGAGACTCTGTGAGCCACAGCCCAGATCCAGACTTCTGTGGCCTTCTGAGGGCTGCTCTGTCAGCCAGAGCCCGACTCCGGGACTGGGGCTCACCAGAGCACCTAGGGGCCCAGAAATTCCCTTCAACCTCCCTGAGCCTCATGTCCTCATCTGTAAATAGGGATGACCAAGGGAAGGCATCTTCCAGGATTATTGTGTGAGAGCGATGTGTCAGTACCCACAAAGCTCTGAGGCAGCAGAAGCTTCCAGTAAACCCCCTTTCCGGAGACCCAGGAGCCTGCACTTTCCCTCCACCTGGGGTGACAGGTGAGCCCAGAGAACCTGGGTGTTGGGGCGATGCAGGCACCACGGTACGGGGAGCAGTGGCAGAGGGATGATGGAGGTAATAAAAGACAGGTGACTTAAAACCCCATCCTTGGCCTGGGAGTGGTCTCAGCCCCTCACCAGAGAGTAGGGGGCTGGGCCAGAGGGGCAGCAGTTACTGAGGGTCAGAGCCTGGGCAAGTGGAAGCCCAGCCCAGATATGCTACCCACACCTGCCCACACTGCCCCCGATGCTGTCAGGTTATGCCCTCCTCACTGGTCACAGTGCACATCTCTTCTACCTGCATACAAAACTTGGCCGTGCACCCCCCCTCTCCAATGCCCACACGCACCTTCAGGCTTTCCAACCATCTCTGCAGTCCTTGTCTGTCTATTCTGCCCCCAAACTGGCCCCATCACCATGGGCCACAACCCATCGATACCGTCTGCCATTTGGACAGTCTGACCCTGTCTCCACGCCTGGTCCCAGGCCCCAGAGTCCGAACTCACTGGCCTGGGCTCCGCCTCCTGAAGTCCTTGGGTTGTAGGGAGGGAAAGCAGAGAGGAGGGGAGGGGTCCACAAAACCCCCACTCCCAGCAGTACCAGCATCCCAGGCCAAGGGGAGCCAGGTGGCTGGGACCCCCTCCAAATCCAGCCTCCAGGCACAGCCCTAGTAGGGGGTCCCTGCCGGATCCTCAGTGCTGACAGGCTGATTAGGGGGTGGGCGATCAGCTGGGCCTCTGCCTCCTGCCTCAGCAGCTGCAGCCCGGGGGGGGGGGGGGGCGGGGGGGGGGGGGGCGGGGTGGGGGGGGGCCCCCCCCCCCCGGCCGCCCGGCGGGGCGCGGGGGGGGGGGGGAGGCTGACGGAGGGGGCTCGTGTTGGGAGGTGGCCTCTCTCTCCCGCCAGCCTTCCCATTCCCACTCCCCTTCCCTGGGGAGCCCTGTCGGCCGGACGGGGCCGTGCTAAGCACACATGTCCATGACCCCCACGTGGACACAAGCGGAGTCTCAGGCGGGTGCCAGGCCCATGGGAACTCTTGGACACTAGACCCTGCTAGGACCTCTAGTGGGTAGCTTTTTATCCCCATTTTACACACAGGGAAACTGAGGTTCAGAAAAGCTCTGCAGCATGCCTGAAGTGCTTCCTGCAGAAGTTGCTGCAGCTCAGGAAAAGGGGATGGGAAGCGGCTTCGAGATGCCCCAGCACCCGCCACACGCCTGGCACTCCCCACAGACTGCCCTGGTTCACCTTAAGGACAGTCCGAGGAGGTGGAGACTGGGATGCAGGCACCTGCTGCTCAGTGAGGAGCCCAGAGAGTGCAGACTGAGCCCTGAAGCAGTCTGCCAGAAGGCAGAGTCGTGGCTGGCTCTCCCACCTGCCAGCCACCACCAATCCCGCTAGGAGGCATGGGGGGCATCCGCAGCCTGGGGAGAGGCCAGGGAGGGGGCAGAGGGTCAGCAGAAGGCAGGAGTGCAGTTCTGGCCATGGAAGGTTGAAGGGGCCCATGGACAGGCAGGGGAAATGTGCCCGGGCAGGCAGGAGGCTGAGACGGGAAGGGGAAAGCAGGCCTGGACTAGAGACAAAACCGGGAGCTGGCTGAGGGGGTGGCTGAGGCCATGTGTGGGAGGAGAGGGCACCCCAGCAAGCACACTTCGAGGCACTGGGGCGGCTGTGGAGCCACACAGGCCTTCCTGTGGGGAGCAAGGGCCGTGGATCCAGACGGTGCTAATGGTGAGCAGGACAAACAATGGAGGTGACTGTGGGGGACACAGGTGACCTGGACCTGAGCTGTTTTCACTGCCATCATATAAATCAGGGATGAAGCCCAAGAGGCGAAATTGGGGAAAGCAACTGGGGGGACATATCCCATGAGGAGTTCTGTGCTTGCAGAGAGCAGGGAAAGGAGCTTGGGGAGGGGGCAGGGACATTGTTTCCAATGTGGGAAGATAATATAACCTCAGAAGCTTAAACACAGGGTCGTCATCTGACCCAGCCCTTCTTCCCCTAGGTGTACACACAAGGGGACTGAAATCAGTGCTCGCACAAAACACCTGTTCACAGCAGCGCGACTCACGACAGCCACGGCAAAAACAGCCCGAAAGCTCATCAGCGGCTAAAGGACACAGGGACTGTGGACGTTCATCAGTAGCACATCACTCAGCCATTAAATGAATCAGGTACCGACCCCACAACGACGCGGCTGAACCTCAGAAACACTTCGCTAAGTGGAAGAAGCCTGACATGAAGACTTGTGAAATCCCATGTTTACAAACATCCAGAGTCAATAAACAGAAAGGCAGAAAGTAGATGCAAGGCCTCCAGGCCCGTGGGGTGGAGAGTGGGGCTCGCAGAGTGCAGAATGACTCCTCAACGGGCATGGGGATTCCTCTCGCGATGGAAAAGTTTTGGAACAAGATGAGGGACTAGTTGCACAACACTGAGAATGTTCTAGATGCCACTGAACGGTTTGCTTTAAACAGTTCATTTTCTGGGGCACCTGGGTGGCTCATTGGGTTAAAGCCTCTGCCTTCAGCTCAGGTCATGATCCCAGGGTCCTGGGATCAAGCCCCACATCGGGCTCTCTGCTCAGCAGGGGGCCTGCTTCCTCCTCTCTCTCTGCCTGCCTCTCTGCCTGCTTGTGATCCGTGTCTGTTAAATAAATAAATAAAATCTTAAAAAAAAAAAAAAAGTTCATTTTCCGTTGTGTGAATTTTCCCTCAAAAAAAAAATGTTTTTTGAGAAGTCACATGAAAGAGATTTGAACCCAACTCTAGCCCGACAGATATACATCCAGGTGCTTGCATGCACTCCACGGGGCCACGGCCACAGACAGGGAGCGGGATGGAAAGAAACACACCACAACCCTGCACGGCCCCCAGGCCCCTCCTCACTCTCCATCCAGGTCCTTGAACCCAGTAAGCACCTGCTGCCTTTGGCCTCTCTCGGCGCCCCCTTCCCTCAGATCTCCTCCTGGCTCCTCCTGCCTCCAGGAAGCTCTCTGATCATAGGTCCCCTTCCCTCTCGTATGTTCCACGGTCCATGCTCAGCTGCCCATTGACATTGGAGGGCAGGGATTCGGCATCCCAGACTGTTTTCCAAGACTATTTTTTAGAGGTTTAGGTTTGGGACAGAATTGAGGGGAAGGAACAGAGATTTCCCGTCTACCCCCTGTACCCACCCATGCATGGCTTCCCTGTTATCAACATCGCTCTCCAGGCTGGGACATTTGTTACAACAGACAGACTTAAACTGACAGCACAATCCTCCAAAGCACATGGCCTCCCTTTGGGCTGACTCTTGCTGCTGTGCTGTCTACGGGTTAGAACAGATGTATCATGACTGTGTCCAGCATTGTGGTAGCACACAGAACAGCTTCGCTGGCCTAGAAATCCCCTCTGCCCTGCCTATTCCTCTCCCCTTCCCTACCCCGGAGAAGGCAACCACTTGCCTCTTCCAGAATGTTCTATGATTGGGACCATACAGCATGTGGCTTTTTCCAACTGGCTTCTTCCACTCAGTCACTGGCACTTAAAGATTCTCTATGTCTTTCCATGGCTTAAGAGCTTGTTTCTTTTTATTGCTGAATAATATCCCATTGTCCGGATGGGCCAGAGTTTAATTATCTATTCACCTACTGAAGCACAATCTCAGTTGCTTCCAAGTTTTGGCAATCACGAATACCGCCGCCACGGATATCCACATGTAGGTTTCTGTGTGGATGTAAGCCTTCCACTTTGGTGGGTAAAGACCAAGAAGTATGGTAATAGCATGTCTTGTTTTTAAGAAACCAGCAATCTCTTCCAAAGAGGCTGTGCAGTTTTGTATTTGCCCCAGAAATGAACAATCCTGTTTCTCCTCTTCCTCACCTGCCTCTGCTGCGGTCAGTGCCCTGGAGCAGGGGCCAGTCTCACCGGCATGTGGTGGCATCTCATCGCTGTAGTTTGCATTTCCCTGATGACATAAGACGTGCAGTGTCTTCTCCTATGTTCATTTACCCTCCATATGGCTTCTTGACTGAAGTGTCCGTTCAGGTGTTTGGCCCATTTTTTAGTTAGGTTATTTGTTTACTATTGTTGAGTTCTAAAACTTCTTTGTCTATTTTGGATAAGAGCCCTTTATCAAATGTGTCTTTTGCAAATATATTTTCCCAATCAATGGCTTGTCTTCTAATTCTCTTGACTATCTTTCCCAGAGCACAAGTTTTACTTGGAATCAACTCCAGCTTGTCAATCATTTCTTTCATGGATCGCGTCATGGACAGTACATCCTAAAAGGTATCACCAGATCCAGGGTTATGTATGTTTTCTCTTTTGTTACCTGCCAGGATTTTAATAGTTTTGCATTTGCATTTAGATCTTTGGTCCAATTTGAGTGAATTTTTGTGAAGGCTGTAAGGTCTGTGTCTAGATTCATATTTTTTTGTTGTTTCTGGATGCCCAGTTGTCTCACCACCACTTACTAAAAAGATCATCTTTGCTCCATTGTATTGCTTTTGCTCCTTAGTCAGAGATAGGCTGACAATACTGATGGTGTGGGGTGGGGGTCTGTGTCTGGGTTCCCTATTCTGTTCCACTGACCCATTTGTCTACTCCTGAGTCAATACCACAGTCTCGATACTGTAGCTTTACAGCAAGTCCTAAAGCCACGCAGTGTCAGCCCTCCAACTGTTCTTCCATATTATGTTGCCCCATCCGGGTCTTTCACCTCTCCCGATAACTTTAGTGCATTTGTTGATATCTGTAAATTAACTGAGTATTCTGATCGGGATGTCACTGATTCTATAGATCAGATGGGGGATAACCAGGATCCTGACAATATTGAGACATGGACTATCTCCCCATTTATTTTGTTCTTCTTTGGTTTCCTTCACCAGAGTGTGGTAGTGTCCCTCTTAAAATCCTGTATATCTCTTGGTAGGCTTACACCTATGCACTCCATTCTGGGGAGGACTAAAATAAATGGTATGGGGTGCAGTTGTTGTAGCTTTTTATTTTTTTCTTCTTAGGTAGGCTCCACACCCAGCATGGAGTCCAGTGTGGGGCTTGAACTCACAGCCCTGAGATCAAGACCTGAACTGAGATCAACTCAGTTAAGTGACTGAGTTTTGAGCCACCCAGGCACCCCAATGGTGTTGTTTTTAATCTCAAATTTCACTTGGTTATTGCTGGTATAGAAGAAAGCAATTGACTTTTGTATATTTACCTTGTATCCTACAACATTGTTAAAACTGCTTATTTCTTCTAGTTTTTTTTTCTATTCTTTCAGATTTTCCAATAGACAATCATGTCATCTATGAACAAACACAGTTTTATCTTTCTTTCCAATTTGTATATCTTTTATTTCCTTTTCTCACTGAATTGCATTTGCAAGGACTTCCAGTATGATGGTAACAAGGAGTGGTAACAGGGGACATCCTTGCTTTGTACCCAATCTTAGTGGGAAAACACAGTTTCTCATTGTTAAGTATGATGTTAGCTAGAGTAGTAGCTAGTCTTTATCAAGTCAAGAAAGTTCCCCACTGTTCCTAGTTTGCTGAGGGTTTTTCCCATGAATGGGTGTTGTCAGGGCTTTGTTTCATCCCCTGGAGTGTCCAGGTCCTTGGAGAAAGTGCCAGCCTATGGTGGGCGATTAATGACAGCCTTTGGAAGAAGCAGGTGCAGATTGTAGGAAAGTGTCTAACGGAGAGAGGGAGACATTGTAGGAAAGTGTCTAGCGGAGAGAGGGAGACTCACGACGGTAATGATCCTTTGTAGATGAGAGGGGTGGGGGCCCAGTGGATGAGGCAGGCTCATGTTCCATCCACAGGAGAGAGAAGAGGGCTCGCTGAGAGTCACAGGGGCCAGGACATGAGTAGCCATGGCTGGGGACCGGGGAGCGGGTAGAAGTTCTCTTTTTTGATTTTCTCAGTGAAAGAGGAGGCCACGCTGTCAGCTAAGGCTCTGAGACCTCGGACTGGAAGGCAGGGACCCAGAACTGAGGAGAAGGGTTCTGGAACAAAGAGGGCGGGGATGGGTCTGGGCCCAGCAGCCCAAGCTCAGAAGCAGGATCTGGAGGGAGAGGGGCCCGTGAGGCTCATCGGCCGCCCAAGCAACAGTGGGCTGCGTTGGACTCAGGGCTTCCTGTCCTTGCAGTCTTTCTCCCTGTGTGTCTAGGTGGATTCGCGTGTACCCAGGAGGCAGGTGGCACAAGACCTCTCTGCACTCGCCCCTGCCTAGGGCCCCAGGGATGGCTCCGAAGGCCTCTCTAAAGTCTCCACTGGCTGGAAACACTCCGTGGACGACGCTGGTGCCACCGCAGTTCCCTGTGGGGCCGGGGGCTAGAGACCCTTCCCGGAGGGTGCCTGCTCCACGCTGCCACCCTCAGCATGCCCACCCTCTGCGGAAACATCTACTCAGGCCACATGGATGAATTTCACTTTAAATTCACAGTTAAATGAGCGAATGAGCGACCCACAACCGCCTTCACCCGCACCAGGGGCAGAGCCACTGCCTTCACAGCCTGGGGCAGCAGACAACGTTCATGGAGGTCTGCAGACAGCCTGATGCATCCACTGTCCACATGTACGGATGCACAAAATGCAGCAATGGGCGGGGGGCAGGGGTTCCAGGGCTATGGGGCTGGTAAACAGATGTAAGTCCCTTCTCTACCTAGGAAACAGATAAAGGGGAAGAAGCCCCATCCTGAGAGCTTTAGGCAAAACCTTGACCTAAATCTTTCCTCTGCATTAACCTCCCAACACACAGTAGGTGCTCAAGCAATGGTCTTTCTATTCTACTCTTGTGGGGGCAAACAACAAGGGACCGGCCCCATGTCCTGTGGCTAAGGTCACAGGGGATGGAGAACAGCAGGTCATTCAGTGTGGGTGTGAGTTCTGCCAGTCCCTCTTCCTCCGGGGGCCTCGATTTCTCCACTTGCAAAATGGGCAGAACTCTGGGAACCCTCCATCATCTAGAACTCTATAGTAGTTCTAATACTTGGCACACACAATCACAGTTCAAACGGGGTAGACTTAGCCCCATTTCTCAGAATAAGGGACTGAGGCTCAGAGAGGTGAAGCTTGCTTGCCACGAGACACACAGCTAGCAGAGGGGGCCAGCCCCATTTGAATCCAGGCCAACCTGGCTCATGGCCAACAGAGCATTTCCCAGATTCTTGGCCCAGGGCATCTCTGCCCCTCAGGGGAGAACCCAGGAGGGCCTGCGGGATCCCTAGAAGACTTCATAGCCTTGAAGAGAAACTGAGGCCCACTCATAGGACTACTTAGTCTGGGTTCAAATGCTGTTTGACCATTTATGTCCCTCAGTGGCTCATCTCTCAAGCCCTGCTCCCCCGGCCTGGCCAGAACATTTTGAGAATTAAATGAGATAATGTTCGGGAAAGCACTGAGCACAGCGCCTGGCACCAGAAGACACTGGGTAAACAGTCATTTCCATTATGATTTTTGGGTGCCAGGTCTCACCGAAAGGTTACGCCACTTCCAGAGAAATAAAGGCTCTGGGTGACTCCACGGGCTGCTGCTTTCACCAGCAGGCCTGGCGCTTACCTGAAGCCCCTCAAATTCCTGACGGCCACGAGAAGCCAAGGGAGGGGGCAGAGGACACCCAGGCTCTGGAGGCCATGTGGCATCGGGCCAGGCACTGCAGCGGTTCTTCAGGGCCCGGGCTATCTCCACAGGGATGCCACTTGGTGGCCTGGGGTGGAGATGGGGGGGCCAGGGCGGTACAAAGGAAATGCAGCCCCCTCCCTCCGGCCATCTCCAGCTCTCAGGGGGTGGGGACGCAGACTGGGTTGTCAGAGCCAGGCCTCTCTGAGCCTCAATTCTGGCCTCTGTGAAATGAGGCAGCCGCCTCCTGTCCCTGGGGTTTGCCCCAAAGAGCCGCAGGGACGAGAACAGGCTCCTGGCGCAGCGGGGGCACGCCACCTGACTCCCAGGGACTCAACCTGGGGGAATGAGGAAGGGCACGAATGTAACCTCTTTGCAGGAGACGACGGCACCCAGAAAAACTACAGGAAGGTGTGTTGACGTGAAAAGCTGCTCACCTGGCTCTAGAACAAGCCAAAGACAAATGAAGTCACTGAGGGAGAAGCACCACTCTTCACGGCCAGGACCGGCAGGGTCTAAGTGGCAGGTGACATTGGTGGCCGTGGGCGCTGTGGGGGGGGGGGGCTGCACGCTTAACTCTGCTGACACCTGGGGGCCCTGGGATGACCAGCTGGAGGGCCCAGCAGTGACAGCTCTCTAAGTCACAAAGGCACAGGCCCTCAGACCCCACAGGGCCATTTCTGGAACTTTTGGACAACCCCAGGCATGAGGATCCAAGTACCTGGGTTTCGCTCTGGCAGTGACAGCGCCAGCGTTGGGCAGAGACCAATAGGCATCAGAAAGAGGCAGGAGAACTAAACGGAAAGTCACCTCACGTGGGAAATGCCAGTTGGATTCATAACCATTTCACTGATCGATGTAGTAACAAAAGGTGTCATCTATGCACCCGCCCCGTCCCAGTGCTGCGTGTTTCCTCTCACTGCTCCTGATGGCCTCAGGAGAGGAAGGACCATTAATATCCCCACTTTACAGGTGAGCAAACTGAGATACAGAACAATCAAATAAAATCTGCCCAAGGACACATAGCTGGTGAGTGGCAGAGGCCAAGCATGTAACTCCAGTGCTCTAGGACTCCAAAATACACGACTAAAATAGAGTATTTTTCTGAAAAAGGAAAAAATCAAGATACAGGACGGTGTATCTTGGTTGACGAAGTAGACGATGTGTAGCAGGTTGAATGACAGCCCGCCACAAAGATATGTCCACCCAGAACCTGTGAACGTGACCTTCTTTAGACAATTTTTGCAAATAAAATTAAATTAAGGATCTGGGAATGAGACCATTCTAGATTAGGATGGGTTCTAAATCCAATGACAAGTGTCTTTAGAAGAGAAGACATGACAAGACCAGACCCAGACATGGATTGGAGGGATGTATATGTATAAGGCAAAGAACACCGAGGCTTGCTGGCAGCTACAGAAGCCAGGAGAGGCCTGGAAGAATTCTCCCTCAGAGCCTCGGGTAGGAAGCAACTCGGCCAACATCCTGATTTCAGACTTCCTGCCTCCAGAGTTGGGATATAATAAATCTGTGTCATTTTAAGCCACTCTGCTTGGAGTAATTTGCTACAGCAGCCACAGGATACCAACACAGGGTGCAATTTGCTCCTGCTGTCCCAGTGTCTGTCTTCTTCTCTGGACCTGGCCGATTGTCCCCCACCAGACCGCTGCCTTTGCACTCGTTCCACAACCCAGACACTACCTCAAGTGCATGGATTAATTCAACCCAGTTCCCCTAGTGTTCCCATTTCACAGATGAGGAAACTAAGACCATTGGCTTGGGTCACAGTTCCAGAGGACTCCAGCCACAGCCTGTCCTGCGACCACCAGGAAGGTTGCTGGGTCAGGATGGGGCCCAAAGCCTGGTCACCTGGCCCTGGAGCTTCAGGCCTAAAGCATCTGCTGCAGGATAAGGGCCAGGCCCCATGGGTGCCCGTGAGGTGGGGGCTGGCAGGGTCAGCAGGGGAAGGAAGAGGGTGGCCAGGGTCTCCTCACTACGCAGCCCCCAGGGAGAGGCAGGACCACACTGCAGCTTCCCCGCAGACTGCTGGGGGCACCCCCTCCAGTGTCCTGAAGGTTCCCGGGGCCCAGTAGGTGGCCTGGCCGCCCCAGCCAGGCAGGTGCTGCCGACAGCTTGAAGCTCAGCAGGCCAAGAAAATGGGCATGGCTGCGCCTCCGGCCCGAATGGCAGAAGGTGGGGGAGCAGAGAGAGGGAGGGAGCTGCCCTGCCTGCCTTGACCGCAGAGCCAAAGTCAAGAGGGGATGAGAAAGTGGATGCCCAGATGTGGGCACGGTATTCATGCCCATTCTGTAAATGGGGAAACTGAGGCTTGGGGTAGGAGAGCAGCAGGAGGGACTCACACCTCTCTCAGACTTAGGCTAGCAGGTCCTCCCCACCAGGGGCCCTCAGTGGAAGAAGGCTGGCGCTGTCTTTCAGATGCGGTTCAAACCAGGTTAGGGGAATGACGGGGCTGGCCAAGCAGGTGGTGGACACCTGAGACAGCAGCGCAAGAATGAATCAGGGGATCCCAATTCCCCGAACAGAGACCCTTCACCCCCCACACACCCCCTACTATGCAGACTGCAGCCAGCACCTTCCTTCCCCACACTGTTCAGACTGTGTCAAGTGACAGCTGGGTCAGCACAGTGGTCCCTAGGACCCCCAGCGGGGGGGACCTAGCCTGAATCCGGGAGCTTCCCTGCAGCCCAGTGACTTCCCGGCAGGGGAAGTGCCGGTGGGGAGGTCGGAAAGTTCAGATTCCCAGACTCCACCCCAGACCCTCCACATCAGAAATTCTGGCTGGAGCCGAGGAGATCTGGATTCCCCCAATGCTCCTAGAGAGTTCTGAGGAAGGAGGTACCCCATTGAGGATTCGGCACCTCTCCCAGGGCTAAGATGCACCAATTCTGCAATTCTAGGCTCTGTGTCTCAAAGAGGCTACAACTTCACAACTCAAAGAAGCTGTGACCCGTGCACTTGGGGGGCTCTGCGCATTCAAAGACTCCGCAGCTAAGACTCTATGATCTGGAGACTCTGTGACTCAGCCCTCAACCCAAGGCCCATCAAAGGAGAGAGGACGAAATCCCTGGGTCTGGAGCGCTGGGGCAGCAGCAGGGACAGCAGGTATGGAGTGATCCCATGGGGAAAAAAACCAGAAAGCAAGAAAGGAAGAAAGGAGAAAGGGAACTATAGATGTCGGCATGTTTATATAACTACCTTCACATGTTTGCGTAAGCACTCAGACAGTCCAGAAAGTTCTCTAATAATGGTCACTTCAAGAACATAAAGCTTTGGGGTGGGGTGAGGTGGAGACAGGGTTCGAGAAGGAGAAATGTGCCTGCCACCCTTCCACTGGCTTCATACTTTACCGTGAGCATCGAACACTTGGGTAATGAAAAAGTGTCATGATTCAGGAGAAAAGAGGACAAAGTCTACGCTGCCTTCTGTGTTCCTCCCCTTGTTTCTTTTATCCGCTTCCACCCACCCGCACCTCAGCCGCCATCTGGGGCACGGGGCCCAGAGCCCCAGACTCACGCCCCAGCAGGGGACTCAGAGCAGGAAGGACCCCCGAGACCCCCGCCCGGAGCCTGTGCACTCAGCCCCGACCAGAGGGACCCCTCGGAGAAAGGGAGGGAACCGACGCCAGGGGTGGGTCCTGAGGGTGGACTGGGTGGGGGATTCCCAGGCCCTGCCCACACCCCCCCTCCACAAGGCCATCGCCAAGGCCTCTGGGAAGTCCCACTCTGGAGCTCCCCACCTGCCCCCAGAGCCCTGCACCCTCAGGAGCCCCACGAGCACTTCCACCTCGGCCTTCCAGGGGACCCCAACAGCTCTTGGAGCCTTGCCAAAGTCTAGGCCCATGCAGGGATGGGACCGGCTGCCCTCGGCCCTCTCCAGCGCTCGCCAGGCCCCCACAGGCCTGAGTGGAAGCCTGGCCTGGCCTTGGCCTGGAACCAGGAGCCCAGAGGCACAGGGTCGGGGGCAGGAGGGAGGCGGCTGCTACCACCCGGAACGCCAGCTGCTGGCAGTGATTTATTTTTGCTTTAAGTGCTGGAGAATTGCAGGGCTGGAGCCGCCAGCTCAGGGGGCTCAGGCTGCAGCTGGAAGGAGAGGGAGGTGGGCAGGAGGTGGGGGTTGCACAGCCCCTCCCAGACCCCTCTTGCCCTCAGCCTCTCAGCCTGTTTCTCCATCAGATGCGAGCACGCGTGCACACGCGTGCACACACACACACACACACACACACACACACACACGGCTCAGTACCTCCCCATCTCAGACGCTCTCCTAAGTAAGTCTCCAAACAGCTGCAAGGAGGCTTTGGGGGACAGAGGGTCTGGACCACCCCCCCAACCTCGCTCCTAACGAGCTGTAGCACCTCTGGCTGGGGACTGTCCCTCTCTGGGCCTCAGCCTGCCTGCCCCCAAGGGACATCCCTATTCACCGTTTCCCTAGGTCACTCACTTGCAGGGCGGGGGCAGGTCAGAGGCTGGTGACAGTCACTCTGCTGCTCACTGGGACCTGATCCCTTTTCTGCCCCAGAGGGTGGGCGTCCGGGGACAGTGCCCCGCCCTGGGCACATCTGGCCCAACAGCCCAGTGGGTGCCTGGTGGAGCTAAACAGCGCTGGCAGAGGCCCAGCCCCTCGGAATCTGTCTGCTCACCCACAGAAGGGGTGTAAACCCGAGCTTGGCAGAGGCCTGGGACGATCCAGGGAAACGGGAGGGGTTGTGCTTTGCCAACTAGAACGCTTGTAGGTTCTTCTTACAACTGGGAAGCTGCTAAAGTTGATCGTGGCAAATCTTGAAACACACACACACACACATTTTAAACCTAGATGTCGTGCTCAAAAACAGAGCCGGGGCAAAGGAGGTAGGGCACACCGACACAAGAAACGAATGGCCAACGGGCATGTGAAAATGCTTAACTGGGCAAGAAATGGAGACACCGTCCCCTCGGCTGCCCCCAGCCCCTGCAGGAGGCTGCCACATATCCTATGGAAGGAAGGCACAGAGAGGCACAAACGAGAAGAGAAGCGCTGGACCCCGTGGCCCTGACTCTCTGCACCTCAGTTTGCTGAACTCTGCAATGGGAATGGCTTCTGGCCCCCATGGAGTTGGGGTGGGAGCCCTCCTAAGCTGGAAGTGAGCCAGCAGCCTGGGACACGGCAAGGGTCAGAGCTCAAAGCAGGTAAGGTCAGACATAAAGAGCTCAATGCAGAGTCGGGGCCTGAAATACATGCCAACTGCCTCCCCCTCACATAGACAGATGGCAGGCCAAGGGCTCAGAGAGAAGGTCTGAAAGCTGACTCTGCTCGCCACGAGCCCCACAATTCTGGGCCAGTGATGTCACCTCCCCGAGGCTCGGTCTTCTTATCTGCAGAGTGGGACAATAACTGCAGCTACCGCTGCTGTGAGCACCCTCGGTGTATCAGGCACTGGGCATGGCTGAACGGACGCATTCACTCCACACATGTTTGCTGAGCTTCTCTTGCTCACTGAATGCTGCTGGAGGCACTGGGGACACGGTTGTCACAAACTGAACCCAAAACTTTGCACTTCAAGGGCTTGCCTCCCAGTAGGGGAGACAGGCAATAGGCAAGACAAGCAAGTGAAACATAATGTGGCAGGTCGCATTAAATCCTACAGAGGACAAAAGCAGGAGAGGGAAGGTGGGTAAAAGGAGGCCATGGTGTTGTCCAGGAGAGGCCTCATGGAGGAGGTGGCATTTGGACAAGGCCCGAAGGTGGTGAAGGGGGAGGCTGTGTGGAGATGTGGGGAGGAGTGTTTCCAACAGAGGGAGTGGCAAGTGCAAAGGCCCTGAGGCAGGAGCAGGCTTTGTGTGTTGGAGATGCAGCAAGGAGAAAGGCAGGGTAGCCTGAGGAGAGGAAGGCAGTGGTGGGAAGAGAGGGGAGTACAGAGAATCAGACGGTGCAGGGCCCTGGAGCCACAGCGAGGAGTGTGGCTTTCATTCTGAGCTGGGGTGGGGTGGGAAAGGACCACAGGAGGCTCCTGAGCCTGAGGAGGAAACCAAAGCCCCCAGAAGGTGTCAAGTTCACAACAGGTGTTCAGGCAGCCATAGCCACTCTGAAATCTTGATTTTGTCATTCTCCAGCTCCTCTCGAAGCCTGAGTCCTCGAAAGAGCTCCAGACCACGGGTGAGGGAAGGAGAGGGAGCTGGTTGAGGGTGATGGGTCCCTGGCAGGAGCCAGGGGGCTGCATCCACGAACTCTAGGGCAGCATCCATGCTGGGCCAGGGTGGACTGGCTCCCCGGGATCTCGGAGGAAGGGGCTCCTGCTCCTATTTGGCTGGGCAAATGGTACTCTGTCTGGTGTTCCAGGGCTGAAGGCCAATGAGGGGGGCTGGCCTAGGGGTCCCCCAGGTCCCCTTGACCTCACACTGCCTCCACAGCTGCCACTTCAGCAGCTGGGCAGGAAGATCTGAGCTGTGGCCCATCAGTGGGGGAGGGAGGAGGGGTACCCTGCAGGAGCAGGAGTCCTGTGTCTGAGGCCCTCTCTTGCTGCAGCCCTCCCTGGGCCTCAGTGTCCCCACATGTCCAAGCAAAGGCTGCCCTGGAATGACAGATGCTGAAGGCTCTGGCACCACCATGTCCACATTCTCCCCCTTCGTGGAGTTCCCTTTCCACACCCGATTTCCGCTCAGATCCCCCTCTACCGTGAAGCTCCGTTTCTACTCTCCCCTCCCAGGTGTTCTCAGGAGCCTCCCCAGCTGAGGCTTTGATCCCACTTCACAGATGAGCAACCGCACGCTAAGAGAAGTGACTCAGCCACAGTCACACCACGGGCTTCACTCACCTTGGCTGTCTGCCCTGAAGCCTCCTCCCCAACAGTGAGTTTCTTGAGGGAAGGGGCCGGGTCTCTCTCTCTTTGGTTGGAGTATAGATGATCTCCACCAATTTATTAAGCACCTTCTGTATGCCACACTCTGCAGTGGGGTCCCAGCTGAGGCTGCCCGGGGCTCTAGCCCTAGAATCCACAGCATACCACAGGCCCTGGCACCACAGCCACAGCAAGGAGACAGTTCCCATGAAGGCCTCTACATCCAGAGAAAGCAGCCCAGACGCAGGCCCGTGAGCACTGCCTGAGCACCTACTGCAAGCCCAGGCCTTCACTAGGCCCCAGGGAGGTGGCGGGAGACATCCCAGGGCACCAGGCGGGTGTCTGTGGAGGGGAGAAGGCATAGCTCTGTCTTGGGGGTTGGGGCAGGGGGAACGCCGGGGCTCAGGATCTGAGGGACGCAGGTTCCAGTCCCTCCCGGTGCCTCCCTGGGCCTCACATCTCCCGTCTGTACAATGGAGCCAAGGACACCTCTGCACTGGCAGGCCATTAGGAAATTACATCAGGTGGCAGAGTGCTGGGCCCTGAGCCAGCGCCCATTGAGGGCTCCAGACCTGCCTGCGGCCCCAGCTCCTCTGGAAAATCCGCCTGCCTCGGCCCAGCCCCCCCACCCCACCCCCAAGGCTCCTCTGAAGCCTCCAACCTCCCTGCCCTGCCCGCGGCCCAGTTTCCAGCCGGCTATCTTGCTTTCATCTTCGGCCTTTGCTGTCTTCCTCTCACGCAGCCAATTCCCCTGGCACAGCTGGCCTCGGGGACGGAGCCCACACCCACCACACCTTCGAGTGGCTGGCCCGGCCTCCACCTCTCCCGCCACCCCTGAGCTGCCTCCCTCCCGGCCTCATCCAGCCTATGGTGGGTTTCTGGCTGCAGGCCCTAGGGGAGGGGCAGGTGTGCCCGTGTGTCACTCCCAGCGAAGCCCTGGCGGGCACCCAGCCACACACACCAGGTGCACCTGTCAGCAGGCCGCTCCGGCCCCGAGCCAGGCCTGGGAGCAGTGAGATGAACAGTGGGCATCAGGTGGGCTCTGAGGGGGCCCCGGCAGCCTGCAGCCTGGGGCCGGGCAAGGGCCACAGAGGCTGCCAGGAGTGACGACGCAGTTGCTTCTGCCCCAGACGTGCGCCAAGGCCTCCGGGTGCCATGCCTGGTGCTGCCAACTGTGGCCCAGGGCACCAGAGGGCTGGCTGGGCCTGAGGAGAGCACCCGCAGGCGGAGTCCGGCCCAGCACTGCAGAACTGCAGGGCACTGCTGCCGCTGCTACTGTTACTCCTCTCATCACTACTGTCCCCACTATTTCCCTGCCGCAGGGCCACCAACCCTACCCTTTTCGGCCTCGGGCACACACCATGGCCCTGGGACAATAGGCCTGACAGGGGCAGCTGCCTGGCTTGGGAAGAGTAAGATGGAGGGTTCTGCTCAAACTCCTGACTAGCTGTGTGGCTTTGGGCAAGACCCTGTGCCTCTCTGGGCATATCTTTCTCCCAGCACAGCACAGCTCATGGAACAACCTTCCACCACGTGCTGACCCACACCACATCTCCCTCCTGAGCAATCTGGAAGCCCTAGGGCAGTCTGATGTGGCAGGTGGGCTTGATGGCAAGGGGCTCCAGGGACAGGCCAATCAAGTCAGAGTAGTGCCAACCCCTAGAATTTACAGAGTACCCCCTCTTTAGCAGTGCACCCACAGAGAACAGGGGTCTTTCCTCTTGTCTGGGCCACCGGAGCACCTGTGCTGGCCTCCGGCAGTGCTCACGCAAGTACCTCCCCTTAGCACCCCACTCTCTCTAATGAGTCTTGACCCCACTGAAGGGAGCCCTTCCAAGGTCCCCTTCTCAGAGCTGCCAACATCCAGTCCCCCGGCTGGATGAAAGGGACCACCAGACAGCTGAGGGCAGACTTCCCTGAGGATTCTCCTTGGGGTCCCAGTGCAAGGAGGGAGGTGATTTTCTCTGAACAGAGGACAGTGCATTCCACATAAGAAAGACCATAAGCCTCCAGTGGGCCTAGGGCTGGGACCTCCTCCCTGGCCATCTCCGGCCCTCTGGCAGCTGCCCAGGGAGGAGGCCCCATGAGGGACCACAAAGGAGCAACCTAGCACAAAGTGAGCCTGGGCTCCCGGGGAGGTAGCAGGATGGACTTTTCTTTGGCATCTAAGGGAGGAGTAAGGGGTAGACTGGAGGCTAACGCCTTCTGGGTTCTACCTTCGAGGAGGCGGCTGCTGATTTCAGCGGCGGCGTGTGGGTGCCTCCACGATCCTGGGAGACAGAGCCTGTGAACCCGGGTTCCGGGAGGTGGATATGGGGGGCAGGAGGTCCCCAGCACTTTATCCCAGGGCTCCAGTCTGAGCACTGGGAGCAAAGGATAAAGTAGAAACGGTCACAGGCAGTGCAGCACTCCTAGATGGGCACAACCCCTAGGAAATGAGTAACATGGTGGCCCCGAGTCCCAGCAACTCCAGACTGTGAGGAGGCAAGAACCTCCCAGAACAGAAAACCACCTCCAAAGAAACACTTTTTCTGTGACCTCCCATTCCAAACACAGGTTTTAAAATATTCATATGACCAGGGCACACTTGCTCAGAACAGGCAGCACAGACATGCACTGGGGCCTCAACTCCCATGTGAAGCTTCACCACCCCCTTCCCAGCAGCTCCCTGCCCCAGGGGTCGCTCCACTGAGTCCCCACTTTTCCTATCCCGCTTCCCCATTGGGCATCCACAGCAGAGGTGAGCATGTAGGGGGGACTCCTGCCCTGAAACCCTGGGGGCTTCTCAGCTAAAGGGTCATCCCCTCTGCAATGGAGGCTGACTTCTAAAAGCAAAAAGGTGCGGCTTGAGTTGCCGTCTCGCTGGCTAGCGGAAAACACCATTTCCAGAATATTTTTACTCCATTAGAGCACAGGAGGTGGGAAAGAGAAATGACTCCAAGGACCCGGAGATCTGGGGTCTGGGGGCATTTTCGGGGCCACTGGTAGACTGAGTCCCCCTCTATGCCCCCCCCTCCAATCCCGGGGTCTCGGGGAAGGTCACGCATAGGACTGATGCCGCGCGCGAAAGTGCCTCCCCACGCTCCCTCCCGAGCCCCCATGTGCTAGACAGCCAGAGGGGTACCGAGGGTGCCTCAAAGTTTCCCGGAGCGCCCCCAGGACGAAGGTTAGCAAGGAGCAAAGTTCCCTGGTGGCAGTAGCCGGAGACATGGCAGGGGAAGAAAAGCTCGCAGTCAGCATTTCCTCCGATGGCTCACCAAGGGAGGAGGAAAAAAAAAAAAAAAAACAGAAAACGAGAGGAAGAAAAAATCCCTCCCGCCCCACCTTCCCTGTTGCAGCACCACCTCGTGCTCGCTCCGGGGCCTGGGAGAGGCCTTCGGGGAGCTGGAGTCGGGCCCCCGGGGGTCGGGTGCAGGGCGGCCGCGCACTTACCTCGGTCAGTGCCCCGGGCGCGGCGCGCTCAGCGTCCTCCGAGCTCCGGGCGGCCGTTCCTGGCCCCGGCCGCCACCGCGCTGGCTGCATCGCCGCCGCCGCCTCAGGGCAGCCCCCGGGGGCGCTCCATCCCGAGGGGCGCGTGGGTCTGGGGCGCCGATCTGCCCAGTTCAGCCACGGGTCGGGGGCGCGCGCCTGGACGGCGCCCCCGGCCGCGGGGCGCTCGCTCTGGCCGGCGCGGCTGGCGTCGGTCCCTCAGTCCGGCTGTGAGCGCCGCCGGCCCACCCCCTCCCCCGCCGGCTGTTATCTGATCCCGGGCAGGGCCGGGCGCGCTCCCCTCTACGCCCCGGCGCCCCGCGCCTCCCCGCCCGCTCCGGCCGCGCCAGCCCCTCGCCCCCGGCTACCGTTCCCAGGGAGGCGGCGGCAGCGGCAAGGCCCGGGGAAGGCGGGGAGAGAGGAATGGAGGGCGAGGAGGCGGCTGGAGGCAGAGGCTCGGCGCGCACCCAGCTCCGCGCCCCGCTGCCACCAGAACCCAGCTCGGCAACTCCTCTAACTCTCCGCCGAGAGCACGCCCGCCCCGCGCCGCGCCGCCGCTGCCCCCGCCCACCCCGGCCCGAGCCTGGCCCAGAGCGCCCCCAGCCCCGGGCCGCCCCCCGCACACACACCGCCAGCCACTTGCGCAATGGGGCGCGCGCGCGCACACACAGACACACACACAGAGGCATGTCCTCCAGGGACACGCGCACACACAGGTGCATGGCCAGCGCACACACAGGCAAGGGAATCTTGCACACACGCGTGCACACAGCCGGGTACACACGCTCAGGCGTCGGCATACAAGCAGGCAAGATGCACGCCCGGACAGGTATGACGGCTGCAGGTGCACAGGTGCACACAACTCATACGTGTGCGCACAGGGTGGTATTTGCACGTGTGCCTATGTGCACACAGATCCTGGCTTGTACATCATTCCCATGGCATCCTTTCTCTCTGTACACCAGGCATGCACACTCGTATACATACATCCTTTCCCCCTCTTTAATAGCATCTCTCTCCTCCCCATCTTGTGCTCTGTTTGGCTTCTCCCATCTCCTGCTTTCTCCTCAGTGCTCCTCCCCCCTACTCTCTCTCCCTCTCTCTCCCTCTCTCTCTCTTTCTCTCTGCTGACTTGACCCCCGTGTGACCCTCTTCTCTTGCCACCCCTGCAAGGCTCAGGCTTTCTTCCTAGCCTGTCCCCACTCGCCCTACCCTCCCAGCCTCCTGGGGCCTATTGTCTGGGCCTCAGATCTCTCAACCTCCCGCCAGGCCCGGGCCTTTCATCCTGGCAGACAGACCTGCCCGGTTGGGCCTTGGCCCAGGAAGACCCCATTTTATCACCAGTCTGACCCTTTGCTCAGCCTTGGGGCCACAGAATTGGGCCAAGGAGGCAGGTCTGTGCCCGGAGCACAGGCCTCAAAGGGCTCCCTGGCCCCCTTGGCTTCCAGCTTCCCCTTTAATGTGAAATATAATTATGTGTCTGCACAGCAGGGAGACTGGCTGCAGGGTTCTAACCGAGGAGGATGGCTCTCTGGCCACCGCCCAGATTGCTGGCTGCTCAGACAGGGCGGTCCACAGGCCCTACCAGCCCCAGGCGCATAGCCCCAGGCGTACAGCCCCAAGCTCCCAGTACCTGGCAGCTTGTAGGTGCCACCTGGCCTAAGCCACCCAGAGAACCCACCGACCTTAGGCTGTCCAGGCTTGTACTGAGAAGCTGTGGAAGCAGATCACTGCCCCCCCCCCCCCACACCAGGCCTTCCTCCCTGGGTCATGTCGACAACTACGGGTAGTGGCAATGCCTTACCTTACGGAGCTACAGTGAGGGTTACACTCACTCAGTGCGGCTCCCGGCTGGGTTCGACAGCTGACATACCCTGCGAAGTCGAGCTGCATGAGGCTCCATGCTGAGGATCCAGCTTGAATGATTTCACTGTCACTACAAGAGGGAGTGCAGACACCCAATGGCCCTATTTTGCAGGTGAAGGAGCTGAGGCACAGAGAGGTCCCTTGTCTGTCACAGAGCTGTTGAAGGTGGAGCCAGGACTCAGAGCCACACTTATCCCCAGAACGAGAGCCGTTGTCCCCTCGCCTAGACAGCTGCTCTGGGCTGCAGCGGAGAGAAGGGCCATCCAGGAGATCCCAGCCCAGCGCCCCACTCGGCCTTCCCTTGGACACAGTGTCCTGGTTCTCGCGTCCTCCTCAGAGACCAGCCTCCCAGAGGACCAAAATCACTCAGGAAACTTCTCCTTCTCCCTTGAAATGACCCAGGAGGGAAGTGATTCAGCTCCCGCACTGTCCCCTGTTGAGTTTCTTAGAGGAGAGAGGCCACAGTTCCACCCCAGGAAGAACAGGCCCGAAGGCACTGCTCCCATGAGACTCTGCCGTGGGGCCCACAGAGGAGCCGGGATGCCCCTCAGCTGGGAGAAAGTTCCAGCAAAAGGTCTTGGCTAGGGAATGGACAGAAACACCTTGGGGCTCCTCCGTGTATAGGATTCTGACAGTTCCTGAGACAAGGGTTACCACCAGAGCACCCCTAGGCAGAGTCACCACTGAGTCACCAAGCGGGGGCTTGCCCCTGGACCCCAAGCCTCCCCCAGAGCCATTATTAGACCCATTGCACAGATACAGCAAGTGTCTTTTGCCCAGGCTCATCTAGGACAGAATGTCCGGCAAAGGCGAAAGCCTGACTCCCCAGGCCATTGCTTTTAGGGTCCATATCCCAACCCCCCTACCTGTCGGAATTCAAGTCAGTTCTAAATCATATTCTAGAAGCAGCTGGTACACACCCCAACACTCAGGCTTTTCCTGGGCCACGTGGGGCCCCAGCCTCCCTACCGTGCACACGACCATGACCAGAAGGAGGGACTGAGCCACAGAGGAACAGGGGCACATGGGGGGTGTCTCTCAGGCCAGCTCACACACCTGCCCCAGAGCTTCCTTGGCTGTGAGCAGAGCAGTTCCTGGCCCCACTAGTGCACTGCCCGTAGCTAGGGCAGTGTGTTTGGGGCGGGGGGCGGTGCGGATCACACTGTGCCTCCCTCTGGCATTAAAGGGGGCCCAGCAGGGCTGTGCACAGGCACCATGGACACCTCCCTTGCTGAGGTCTCTGTAAAATAACCCCCTTTCATGTGACCGTGAGAGAAGCCAATGAGGTGAATGGGAGCTGGGCAGCCTGCACACAGTAGGAGTTCCAGGAACATGGGTAACACCCTTTGACCACGCCCCGCTTTGCCCTGATCTGAAATTCTCTCTTCCTGGCGGGTGGAGCAGTCCCTCCCAGCCCTGGACGTGCCACATAGTAATCGTTCCAGAAATATTTGCTCATCTGGGCATCCTAGGAGCCACAGGCCAGTGGGTCCTGGGACCTCTCACTGCAGTCCCTGAAAAGGGAGAGACCAAAAGAGCCCCTTGGCCCACCTGGAGTCACTCCCTCATTTGAGAAAAGCGAGGCCCACAGAGGCAAGGTTGAATCCAATGCCACAAAGCCACAGGAGGGGGTGGTGGGAACAGGAAGCAGCCCACCAGCTGGGGTTTACTGGTCCGAGGGGGCAGCAGGCTCAGAGCTGCCAGCTCTTGTAATAGTCACGTCCCAATCTAACAATGCCAATGCATTTGTGTCAGGCATAAATTGGTCATTGACTGAGATGTGAAAACCAGACTGTCCCTCACCAGTGCAGCTGCACCAGTGCTCCCCAGAATCCTCCTAGCATCTCTGCCTCCTGAGGGTTGCCTCTCCCCAGAAGCCTGCTGGCTTCCTTCTGCCCCACCTAGACCTTGGCCCAGCCCCACTCTCCAAATCAGGAGACCCTTGAAACATAACAGAACTCACTACATGCCCAACTGAACCTCCCCCAGCAGAGCAGATGTGAGGACCAAAGTCCCAGCGGCCCAGGACCTGGCACCACGCCTCACCCACACCCCTCAGCCTCCCTGTTCCCGACACACCTGCCAGCCATCCAAGCTCTGGGATGCCACCAGCTTGATTCTGGCGCTGGGCTCCCTCCCCAAACTGCTCTTCCTTTGGGAGCAGCTCAGGCAGCACCTCCTGGAGAGGTCCACCAGAGTTCCTCACCTCCTCTTTACCACCACCCTTCATTTTACCTTCTTCCTGTCTGGCCGCTCTCTGAGACATCTTATTTACTGCTGGTCTCCTCCGGGGTTTATCGGTTCATGAGGACAGGGACAATGTCTGCCTGGTTGTTCACAGCCCAGGGCCTGGCACAGAGTGGGTGTGCAGCAAATGTCGGCAAAATAAGAACGAATGGACACAGCATGGAGAGACCCAGATGAACACAGGATGGCTTTCAGCAGAAGGCTTGCCTCCTCCTCCAGGCAGGTGGCCAGGGTCCTGGGACCTCTCACTGCAACCCCTGAAAAGGGAGAGAGAATAGAGCCTAGCACATCCAGGATTTGCATTTCCTGTGGGATGCACAAGCCCGCCTCTCCTTCCCCCACTCATCCCCCCTCCACCACCACTCAGGCAGTAACAGCAGAGCAGAGCCAGGACCTGGGAGTCCTGCCTTCAGCCTAGGCTCTTCCCGCAGTGCCATTTCCCCCTAAGACATCACCGTGATAATAACAATAATGGTGACAGTGGCTGCCCCCGTTTATACTCTTGGCCTGAGCCATGCTGTGGGTTAAATGCCCACATGCATGGACTTACTATGAAGGACCATGTCGTTATTACCCCATCAGTGGGCAGTTAGATGCCCCCACTCCCAGCTGATAGATGTAGAGATGACGCCCAGACAGGTCCCAGGAAGGGACTGCGTGGGGTGGTTGTGAGCTGCTAGGTGGAGGCCTGCTGGCCAAGGCTGGTGGCCCTTTGTCAGGGCCTGGGGAGGGGTGATGCTGCCTGCCGGAGAGGTCAAGGAAGTGACTCCCCTGCGCCCTCGCAGTCCCCAGGCATCCGCAGGCCCCAGGCTGACCCTGCAGCATTGATTGGAGGAAAGCAGAACTTCAGGAACGGATGGCGGCCCTGGAAACAGGACACTGAGTCCCTCCCGGCCATCAGGAAGCAGGCATCGATCCACTCGGCCTGACTTATTCCCCTCCTGCCTGCACAGGCTCTGACACTCACCCTGGCCACCGGGTCCCTCCTCCGGGCCTCCCACGGAGCTGCGGCTGTCAGGAGGACGAGCTAATGAAGGCCAGGGGGGAGCGCCTGGGACTCTGGGCCACGCTCATCCCGCAACTTCCGGGCATCGGGCACTTTGCGTTCTGGAGACGAGACTCTAGAGACATCAGCGGTCCACGTCCTCCCACAGCTTGGGCCCCTCTTCTGGGAACCGTTCCCTTCGGGGACCTACCCACCCACCCATGCACCCACCCACCCATGCACCCACCCACGCACCCACCCATGCACCCACCCATGGCCCATACTCTCTGCCACGTGCTTCTTGGAAGCTGAGACCATCCCCACAGCCCAAGGTGAGCCAGTGACCCAGCCCTGGCTGGGAGCTTTACTGTGATTGGTTGAGGACAGACATGTGATCGAAGTCAACCAATGAGAACTGGCCCTAGGACTTTGGCTGGATCGGCTGGAGAAGGAGCTCTAGTTCCCAGGAGAGGAGACCCACCGGAGGAAGGCAGAGCCAAGACATCAAGAGAAAAGATTCCAGACATGCTTCTTTGGGGCCTTTAGATCCACCCCTGGACTTCTGAGTTCTCTGTTGTTCCTGAAATAATCCCTTTCCAACTTGAGAGATTTGTGAGATGGAATCTGATACTCTGCTCCGTGGCCTCAAGGGGTTGCTGGTGGAGGTGGTGGCTTGAAAGACCAGCAAGGTCTCCAAAGTGTCTCTCAAACCTTCCGATCCTCTTTCCTTCTCTCTAACGTGGGGTGCTTGAGAGCCACCCGGCAGAACCACATCGGGGACAAGCACGCAGGTGCAGGCAGAGTATTTTCTCCCTCCCTTCCCGGTCACTTTCTCCCCTCCCCGAAAGGCACAGGAAGCCGGGCAAGGCCTACAGGCCCCAGTATGACAAGAATAAAGGGCAATAAAAGGAGGGAGGAAAGTCACTTTAGCCTCTCAGAGTTAAAAATAGCTTCCCCCAAGGAGGCCTCCCTGCTGGGATAATCCGGCCAATTACCCAGCCTCATCCACCCTGATGGGCACCGCCTGCCTCTTCCCTGTGCCCCCCTCATTGCAGTCCCCATGTGGGGCCGTCACTCCCTGCCCCTATGACCAGCCCCTTTGCCCCCAGCAAGGGAGCAGAGCTTGAGCCCTGGGACTCAGTTTCGTCTTCTCCGTCTTCTCCGATTTGGGCCTGCCTTGGAAACTGAAAGATATCTGTAGGCCTGGCAGGGGAGCGCTCACTGGCCATGACACCCTGTCCCCCTTGCCACCCTGCTGCAGAAGGAATCGAGAGGCAGAAGAGGGTTTGCTACGTGATCCTAGGTATGTCAAGAAAATCTACAGATACTTTTGGATTTGCAAAGCAAAAATCTGGTGAAACTGCTGGTGGGGTGCCCTCCGGGGAGGGGGGCCTTGTTCCTCATTCACTTCCGTGTAGAGGCAAATGTCCATACCTGCTTCCTGAGCACTCCAGACTCAGGCCCACCTGGCGGGGTCCCTGCTCCTCAGCAGGCCCTCAGCCTCCATTCTGAGGCGAGAGACTCACTGGCACGTGTGTGACACGTGGGACCCTTAGACAGCATCGGGTCTGTTTCATTCAGACTGTGCAGAAAGCATTTATTGCTTCAACAATTTTTTTTTTTAGTTAAATTATCTCATCAATGTAATAAGTCTGACAACCCAGCCACAGGGTGGACAACCTTCCCGGTGTCTTGAGGTCCTTTCCCCGGAATCAGGGGAGCTGGCATTCTCCTATTTAAAGAGCACCCACAGCCTGGGCCATTCTCAGGGATGGGCGAGGGGGGAAGGGTGGTGAGACCGCATTCCTGGATCCTTAGCTCTTGCCTCCTCCCCCCACCCCGAGCCTCAGTTTCCTCAGCTGTAGAAAGGGCATGACACTCCCCTAGTTCCTTGCAGCACCTAGGAGGTCTCCCGGTTATTCATTGGATGAGTGATGGATATTGTAGATCTCTGGGGGTATGTCTCCTGGAAAGAGCCCAACACAGCAACAGACACACAGCAGGTGCTCAGTGAAAAGACCTCTCCCCAGGTGCCCCATGCTCTGCAGCCGGGTCCCACGCCTCCTCTAGGCACCCACAGCCTCCCTGGCTTCCCCATCTCACCTCTCCTGAACCCTTGTGCCTTACCAATCTGGCCTCTCCCTCAATCTGGGGGTCCTTGAGGGCACAGGGGGCTTCTCTCCTCTCCCTCCCCATGCATGTCCCACTTCTGGCTCCCAAGTCTCCCTCTCTATCTGCATCAGCACCACTGCCTTGTCGGCAAGAAAGACCCTGATGTTTCATCCACAATCCAGTGACAGCTGGCCTAGTTAAGAAGATACATCCCTTTATCCCAGGAATTCCACATCATGGAATTTATCCCACTGATCTGCTTACACAGGGTACCAAGAAGGACATCCAGTTCGCCAATTGCAGTAGGGACAGGCTGCATGGCATCACCAGGGAAGGAAAACCCAACACAGCACGAGTGTAGCAGGGCAGTGCACGTCTATGGGAGAGCAAGGACCCAGACCCTATGAGAACAGAGGTCTGGCCTGGTTGACCACAAGGCAGCAATTAGCTCCCGAAATATTTGTTGAATGAATCTAATGGGGGAAGTTCTGTAAGATGGAGTGGGAAAGCATGATGTGGAAGAGGGGATGGAGGTTATCACCAGGATTTTTTTTTTTTTTTTGGTTGATACACACACACACACACACACACGTGTTTGGTAGAATGTTTTGGAAAGGGACATCAGAAACTGGCTATTAGGAGGAGACCTCAGGGTTGGGGGAGCAGGAAGGAGGCAAACTGTTCTCTGTAAGTCTGTTGTATCTTTATACCATGTTCAAGGATTCCAATGTGCCTCCCTAGAGTCATTAATTTTTAAAATAGCCCAAAGCTGAGGGTAAAGGGAGACTTCCTTCTCCTGGGGCTCCCCATGGCCCTGGGAGGCTGGTCCAGAAAGCTGTCCCAAATGACTCCCTTTCATTTTTCCATGCTGACCAGTTCCTTCTTGCTCCGGACTCCCCGTGGAGCTGCCCGACCCCGTCCTGTCTGTAGTGATTAATGAGCAATCCGTGATGACCTGAATCTCACAGCAACTCCTCAGAGACAGCCTCGCCTTGTGCCCATGCACCAGGAGGACTTGCTGGAATGAGAGGCCTGCCTGACTCCTCCCCAGGAGGCGTAGCAGGTCCTGCCACCGCGCTTTTGCCCACACCTTTTCCTTGGTCCTGAGCACCCTCCTTCCTCCCATTCTGGCCCATTTAAACCTTCACCATGGGTCTGGTGCTGTTCTGTGTCAAGGAATTTAGTTCTAGAGCTGGAGGAAACTCTCCCCCTGGGCAGGCATATCCACAGCACGGGGCAATTAGCATCGACTCCATTTAAAATCCATTAACCTGCCCAGCAGGCACGGGGATGATAAATATAGAGCCAATTGTAAATCCAGAGAGCCCAGCCTGGCCCCAGGGAACTTCCCTCCTGATCAGAGGATTCAACAATGACCCTTCAAATGAGCCAAACATCTATGAACCCCCAAGAGTATGCCAGGCCTCCTGCGGGGTTAGGAGGTGGGTAGCCCAAGCTCTGGGGTCAGACTGACTTGGGTTCAAATCCTGATGCCAGCACTCACTCGCTGTATGACTTTGAGCAAACGACTTAACTTCCCTGTACCTCAGTTTATTCCCTGCCGCATGGGGACCACATGAGTGGCTGCCTTACGGGGCTGTGGGAAGGATCAGTTGTGGGGCAAGTTCTCACCCAGTATCGAGCACAGCACCGGGCCTCGTGAAGAGCCCTGATGGTCACGTGTTCCCCCATTCACTGAATGCGGCATTATTGGGTGGCCACTGTGACACTCCCCGAGCGCAGGAGCAGATGAGATGAGGAGGAACTCCCTGTCCATGTATGGGAACGGGGGAAATATCACTATTTTTACCAACCTCCAGGTGAAATGTGGTGTTTCCTTCAACTACAGTGAGGCAGCAAACCTTGGTATCTGCGGTGGTCGAGAATTTTGCCCCCCCGAGGAAGGTCACAGATGTGGTCAAATCCCTCTCCTGGGTTTGTAGGACATCACTAATGTTCGCTTTCTGAACATCACTAATGCTCATCTCTGGCCTGAACGTATGGTTGGGATTAAAGGAGCCATTCAACTTTACCATCAGTGCGTTCCTGAAGAAGGACATATTAACCAAAGCGCAGAAGTGCATTTTAACTATTGTGACGACTTACTCCTTTGGGGTCCCGTGTGATATTGGATGCATGGAAGACCAGAATACGGAGGAAGGGTCCAAGACACAGAAAAGGGCCAGAGGCCCCCAGAGGAATGACCCCATCGTGGTGCAAGGCCCCTTCCTACAGACACTGCAGGACCCCAGGCCTGGACCTCTCAGCCTGCTGTGGGTCCGCACCCTTGCCCCTCCTCATTTGGGCTTTCCACATCCGTCTGCACAAGGTCCGGTGTCTTACAACACTTTGGGGGTTCAGACCAAGAAGGGGACATGTCAGCTCTGGGCCAGGGGTCTGAAAAAGGGTGTTGTAGTTGAGGGGGGATTCACCTCGCTGTGCCCTGAGAGGCCGCGAACATTCACCCCTGGAGCCTTGATTTCCTCATCTCTCCGGAGGGTCCTGTCCTTGCCATCTGCAGGCCTCAGTCCCTGCCCAGAATCCTGGCTCAGCCTTCCACTGCCTCTGGTCCGGAGGCCCTTGCAGGCCGGCCACCTCTGATCTCTGAAACTGTCACTAAGAAGACAGGGAGGAGGTGACCAGAAAAGCTGGCCAGGAGGAGGCTGGAAGGGCAGGGCTGGGCAGGGCGAGGTTGTGCACAGCACAGGCTCTCACACTGGCAACGTAGGTCTTGTGGAGAAAGCGGCCATTCCTCACATCTCCGAAGCTGGTTGCTCAGCTGAACATGGTGGCAGGAATCCCCAGGATCTTGGGGAGGACCAAAGACATCAGTGTGTTTCAGCTCATCCCCAGGACCGATACACTGACATCTCCAGGCATCTTCTCTACCTATGTCTCCATACCCATTAGATTCTGTTTGAAAAACAGAATCTTTCTAGTAAAGCTGCAAGGTAGAGCATTTTTGGCATTTAATGGATGAAGGAAACTGAGTCACAGAACTCAATGTCATGCAGCCATGAACAGCCATGAAGTGGTTGACTCCGGGTTAAATGGTCATAACTGCCGTGCTGTGCTCCCTTCTGGGGGACAGTAGTTTATGGTTTCAAGTTCTGCCTAGATCTCTGGTGCCTGACAGCCCATAGTACAATAAGCATGGGGACATGGAGGGTGTGTAGGGCAGGGGGGAGCCATGAGGACAAAGGGCTCGTGGGAGGAAGCCAATCACAGCTGCCCTGAGAGGTAGAGAGCACCACATCACAAGAGGTGTCCAAGTACCAGAGGGCCTCTGTCTCTGGGTAACAGGCCTGGATGACAGGGCAGGGGCTCTGGTCAGTTTGTCCTGCGTGTGTGAGATGCCTGGGGGGCAGGGGGTTGCCAGAGATCAGGCCCATCCAGCCATTGCCCCGAGGTCAGAGCCCGGAGCTGGGGCACCATTGTCCCGGGATCCCTCCCGGGCCTTCGGCCTAGCCAGGGCTTAGGCGCAAAATGGGTGCAGTGAGGGAAGCAAGATGGGGAATTCAGGACTTCGTGTCAGCACATAGCTCTTGCTGGGTGAGGCAGTCGCCGCCCCTCCTGCTCAGGCCCCCCATCCCAGGGCTGGCCCCTCTCAGCCTCTCCCATCTCAGAAGGTTAGACACACTGCTACCCCCCAGCATTAGTGGGGAGGGCAGTGGGAGGTTGAGAAAGGATTTTTATCATTTTGCTTATGAAACGATTCCAGTTGATCCCAGGGTATACAGTGCACATCCTTAGGGCTTTCTGCCTTGGGAACAACTTGGACCGCACCCCGCTTCCGAGTGGAAATGATGAAATTTCTATACATGACGTTGGCCATGCAGTGGGCTCGGTGCGGCTGTGTAGCCGTTTCCGGGCACGTGCCTTTGTACGCATCCTCAGTGGCCCTCTGGCTTTGGAACTGGAAGCCCAGGTTTGGGGTGTCAGGTCCCAAGCTGGGTGCTGACGGGGGAGCTGTCTGCCAGCTTGCCCCCCACGTGCCCCTGGGCTCCTAAGGCCAGCTCTGGCCTGGGGCCTGGTGCAGGGAAGTCACCGGATCCCTGCAGTCTCCCCAGGGGCCACCGGGGCTGATATGGAGTGGGGTGGGGGGAGGGGGGGAGTAGGACTCAGCCACTAAAGGGCATAGGAGAGGGGCTGCTCCCCTGGGGAGAAACACAAATGTGCCCTTCTTCACACAGCAGTTTTGGAAGCAGTTAAAACCCTCTGCTCTAAACCTTCCCGGGCCTTCCCGCTGAGCCACAGCCTCAAGGCCCCCCATGACCCTTCATTTTACCTCCCATTCCTCTCCTCAGCCTCCTCGTTGTTCCACACACACACCAGGGCCTGTCCACCCCAGGCTGCTTCCCCTTCCTTCCCTCTCCCTTTGCCGGAATGCTCTTCCCAGATCTCGGCAAGTCTCACTTTTTCACTAACCTCGGGTCTTTGTTCCAAGAGCTCTTCTCAGGGTTACACTTTTCTGTACACTTATTTTAAATTATACCCCCTCTCCAGTCTATCCTTCCCCCAATTTACTTTTCTAACACTTATTCTCTCTCAATAGGGTCTGTAATTTATTTATTTGTTATGTTAATTGTCTCTCCCTGAAGACAGGAATGTTTGTCTGTTTCATGCACTGCTGAAACAGCGCGCAGAACGCTGGCCTGGAAAATAAATCTTTGTTTGAAAAACAGAATCTTTCTAGCAAAGCTGCGAGGTAGGTATCTGCTTCCCTGTTTCAAAGAGAAGGGAACTGGCGCGCCTGGGTGGCTAAGCCCGTTAGGTGTCTGACTCTCAATCTCAGCTCAGATCTTGATCTCAGCATTGTGAGTTCACACCCCAGGTTGGGCTCTGCACGGGGCGTGAAGCCTACTTAAATAGAAGGGAACTGAGGCTCAGAGCAGTGACCTGCCCATGGTCCCCTGGAGGGACAGGGCAGCGCTGGTTGGAATCATTGTCAAAAGAAGCTCCCTACCGTCCCATGTGCCAAGGTCTTCACATTCATCATCTCACTGGGGATGAGGACACCCAATTTCCCTTATCAGGCACCAAGACCCAGAGCAGCAGGGCCTGAGTCCGCAGGGCTGGCTGGGCCTTAGGCCTGGGGTTCGTGCTGCTGGCTGGAATGGGCTCTCTTCGTCTACGATGAGTCATGCCAGCCCTCCTCCCACCCACACCCCCTGCCCCATAGCGGGGCTGCCGGGTGCCAGCAGCGTGTGGAAGACTGGGGGTGAGTTGCTCTTGTCCTCACTTCTCTGGGGACCAATATATCTCTCAACATCAGGTGGGACCCAACAGGTCTGCACAGACCTCCTTCTCCAGAGGCCAACTGGTGGGATCTCAGAGAGCCCCAGGTGGGTTGCCCGCTCCCCAACGGTACCCACTTATGTGGTAGGAACCTTGTCCTGAACAGTAAGGGTGCCCTGAATGCCAAGCTGATCTGGGGACAAATCTGGTTTCAACCTCTCCTCAGCAGAGAAGCCATAGCGAGTCATTTCACATCCCTTAAACTCAGTTTTTCCATCTGTGAAATGGGGACATAAATTCTCCCTTCATATGGTGGTGATGGGAATGAAATGAGATGGATTATGGGATGTGTGGGAGGAGCACTCCAGAAACACACAGGACATGCTTCTTGTTCCTCGGCAGCAGCAGCAGCTCCATCATGCTAGCCGTCCGCCCCCCCGCTGACTGAAGGGACCCATCTGTCCGTTCATCCACAGACACCCACCTCAAACTTACCTGGGTCTTTACCCTCAACACTGGACCCAGCAGAGTCCTTGGGGCTCGTGTGCTGGAAGAGGAGGACAGCTGCCCACGCTCACCCCTTCCCACTCCTCTCCAGCCAAACCTAGCCTGGCAACACTGGAGCAGCACCACGGGCACCGAGTCAATCACTCATTCATTCAGGTAGGATGCGTTGGGTCCCGCTGTGTGCCAGTCACTGCGCCAGCTGCCGGGACAGAGTAGTCAACAAAACAGACAGAATCTTTGCCCTTGGGCAGCTGGGACCCTAATGCAGGAGACAGAATAAACAAGCTAAGTGAGGGATTAGAATATTAGGTATTATGGAGAAAAATAAACCAGGGTCGGGGGGTGGACTGGTGGGGGTGCAACTTTTGGTTGGGCCACAAAAATTTTACTAAGAAAAGACCTGAGGCAGATAAAGAAGGAGCCATGAGGATATCTAGAGAAAAAGTGGTCCAAGCAGCAACAACAGCATGTGCAAAGGCCCTGAGGTAGGATATATCTAGTGAGTTCCAGGAGAAGCCCATTTAGTTGAGCAGAGAGAGCAAAGGCAAGAGCCATGGAGGGTTGTGTCAGGGGATCATGGGGAGACTTGAGGCCTTTGGAAGACTTTGTCTTTTTCTCCTAGAGAGGGGGAACCATGGGAAGGTTTTGACCAGGGGGGCCCCTGACCTCTCAGGCACCCACTGCCCACCCATACAATTGGAGGTGCCATCAACCCGGGGCTGCAGGTCATGGGGTGTTTCACTGCCTCAAGCTGTAGCCCTTGGCTTTCATGGGCCTCTGAGGACAGTACACCCTTCCTCTGCCGAGTCCTGTTCCTGCTCCTTTCCTGCTGCAGCAGCAGCTGCCTCCAGAATCCTGATCCTAGACCACGGGGGGATGCTGGGAAGAACTCCAGGGAGCCCACCCCTGCCTCTGAGAAACTGTGCTGTACACACACACACACACACACACACATCTCCATTGGCCCGTCCAGCCATTCTCAGTAATGGGAACTCAGCTCCCTGGGGGCCTCACCTTGGCTCCAGGACCATGGAGGCAATTAACATGTCCATTTCAGAGATGGGGAAGTGGAGGCCCCTGGGGCCTGCTCTCGAGAGCTCTGAGCAATGATTTGGCCTCAGGTTTCCATTTCCCAGCCCCTGTTCTATCCCCAGACATACTTGTGAAGGCAAACTGTGTTTTTTAAAGTACTTGAAATTTTAAAGTTTTACTGTAAAATGGAAGCAACAGTATCTGCTTTCTGTCACTCGCCCTGACCACCTGCCCCGGCCAGGCCTTGCTGGAGGTGGAGCCCCGGCAGGTTATCTAATCTCTGGCCAACTGCTTGGAAACCTTCTCTGGGCCTGTGGCTCGTCTCTGGGCACGGCAGACCCTGGCCCGCAGAGCTTAAGCCTTTTAGAATCCCCACGCTTCAGTCCCCCCCCCCCCCCCCCCACTGGCCACATGAGTTACCTGAGGCCCTGGTTGGGGCTGATTTACACAAGGATTCACTAGGCACTGCCTGCCAGCCAGGCAGACAAAACACACAGGATGGTCACCTAGGAGAAAACAGCTGAGGCACACCTCAAAAGAGGACAGAAGTTTTTCAGCTATAAACAAAAGGAGGGTGAGGATCCAGGCCGCAGAAATGACAAAGGCCAAGGCCTCGAGGCAGAAACCTCCCAGGCCCAGTTAGGTGAGAGGCGCTGATGGGTGCACCGGGAGGGCCCGTGAAGGGTCAGCAGGGCAAGTCTCAGAGGACCACCGAGGCCCGCGGAGCTGGGACTTTCTCGGAGATAGTGATGGGGAGCCATGGAGGGAGGCCCAGACAGACACAGACGTGGCCCTGTGCTTCCCAGGGCGTCTGTCTTTCCCTGGCCTCAGCTCCCCAAATCCCTGGAGTCCAACCCCCTTTTCCCCCTATTAGGGCCATGGTGGGAGGGCCTGTCAGCTCCTGGAGGCTCACCGAAACGTCCCCTGGGGCCTGTATTCCTCTTCGGTGGCCCATCACAGGAGTGAGTGGGGGGCAGGGGGACCTGGCACGCAGCCAGCTCCTCACAGCCAGGAGAGAGGACCTCGGTCCCTCCCGCCCCCCGCAGCAGCACCCCACACATCTTGCAGCTTTGCAAATGTTTGTGGCTCTCTCCTCACACTGGCGGGCTCATTATAAAATAATTGAGCACTTGTAACAGTTTTTCTCCTCGAGGATCCCAATTAAGACATCACTTTACGCTCTTCCTCCCTTGAAGACCGTCTTCGGCTCCCCTCCCCTCGCAGGCCAGGCAGGCAGCGGCTAAAAATACTGCGCCAGGCGCTGCTCTCTCTGCCTTCCCACCCCTCCTCTCCCGCCCTGCCGGCCCAGACTTGGACCCTGAGGGGATGCAGGTTGCCTCCCTAAGCCTCAGTTTCTTCATCCACAAAATGGGAAGAACAATGGCATGCATCTCCTCAGGTCCTCGTCAGAAGCAGAGTAATACCATGAAGTCCTTCCCACAGGACACTCTGCGTCACAGGGTCCCCCCCTGCTTCGAGGGACACTGGGTGATCCTGTCTTTTAGCAGCTGGCTGTTTGTATGGCCACCAAGACATCTGGGGCAGGGGATGGGTGGCAGGAGCAGGATCGCTTGGGGGACAGCTCAGCTCAGACTGTTGAAGCTGGAGCACAGGGAGACTGGGGTGAGGGGTGGGGTGGGGGGCTGCAGGGGGGGGCCCTGGGGGCTGAGGCTGCCCAAGAGGGATCAGGTCCCCGTGAGCTTCCTGCCAGCTTCGAATGCCAAGATTCTCTGAGGCTCCTAATTCTAGTTCTAATTAGGAGAGTCTAATTCTAAGATTCATGAGGCTTCTAATTCCTGGTGACTCAGACTGCAAGCAGATCCGCGTCCATCCCTCCGCTCAGTGTCCCCGCCCGCCCCATGCCTGTGCCGGCTGGAGCGCCGTCACAGCTCACCACAGCCATGGGACCCTCAGAAGCTGGGGCCGGATCACGTCCCTCCGTGCCCTGGATCCTCCAACAGCTGTCCTTTGCACAACAAGAGGAATCCAAACTGCTGGGCTCCCCTTACGGCCTCCCCTTGGGATCCTACCTCTTTCCTCCAGCACCTCTGGCTTCTTCTTCCTCCCCACAGGAACTTTGCATGTGCTGCTCCTGCTGCCCAGAACATTCTTCCCCTTCCTCTCCGCTTCCCAGGCTACTTCTCGTCAACCAGGCCCCAGCCCCAAAGCCCCTTCCTCAAGGAGGCCCCCCAAATCCTCCGGCTACAGCAGCTACTCCAACCTTGTTTCATGTGACATCATGTTCTGTCTCCCCCGAGGCCCTTTCCTTCTGGGAACTTGTCCCATTTGTTCCTTCACGTGTTCCTTTTCCATCTCTTCCACTGGAATGTTGGTCTCTCTCGCTACTGTCTCAGGGCCTGGCGTACAGTGAATGCTCAATCAATATATGTTGGGGACTGAATGAATTCTGTAATTAGGAGAGGCTAAATCTTTGCCCTCCCGGCCAAGGTCTGATGTTTTGTAAGCTCAGTCGATGTTTGTTGATCGACTGACTGACCGGACACATCTCCTCGGTAAAAGTCGCTTCACATACGCCGGGAGGGAGAAAGCAGAACATGGCACACAGCTCCTATTGGGCAAGGGGCAGAGGGGATTTCCAGCCAAGGGTCGGGCCCATGACCCACACCTCCCGCTGGCCATCACCACCTGCTCCATGTGTCCAGCCGCCAGCTCACCCCTGCCAGGGTCTCCCTTGCCGTTGACCCCCACAGCTCAGCAAGGGTCAGCCACAACCTTGCACAGGCTGACCAGGCCTTCACCTTGAATGGGACCTCTGAGACCCATTCAAGGTCTCTGAGGTCCCAGAAGCTCTGCCAGGAAGCACCAGGAAGGTACTGAGGCCAGCGGTGGAGGGGGTTTGGGTGGGGGGAGATGGAGCTAATGGGCTGCTAATGGGCCTTACAGCTGGGACCTGGTGACCCCTGGTCCCCTAAGGGCTATCATAGTGGTAATGGGGCTGAGGGACTCCCTCCCGCAGCAGACCTCCCCTCCTGGTCCAAGGTCATCATGGCTGTTAAGTGTCTAAGAGGCAGGGAGGAAAGGTCAAAGCAAGCCCCCCTCCTCCACCCTGGCACTGGGGAAGCTTAGGGAGCCTAGAAACTGGATGCGAATATGGGGGAAGGGCGTCACAGGTGGGCAGACTGAGGCTCAGAACTCGAATCTGTTCCCATTCACGCCCCCATGATCAGCCCCTGATCACGGCTTGCCTCTCTCCTCCAGGCTACAGAACCCCTGTCACAGACCGTTAGAAATAGCTCCCAACCCAAGGCAGAGAGAGAGACGGCTGGACACAAGGCACCCACTGGGCATGGTAGGCACATTCCTAGAGTCCCCAAGCTTCCAGGATCAATGGAGGAAGCCATGAGTGGAGAGACAAAATAGGTTGGCAGAGCCTTGAAGCCCCGCTGAGTTTGAAGTTTGGTTTGGATCTGTCGTTTGTGCTGGGAATTGGAGTCAGATGCTAGAAAAGTCTCTGGAGACGAGATGAACGCAGAGACTGATGCAGTAAGTGATGAGAAAGAAAACAGATCGGCATATGGGCGGATGGACAGAAGACTGGCGGTCAGTCGGGAGCAGGTGGATTGGGGGGCTGGCTGGCTGGCTGGCTGGGCGGATGGGGTGGCGTTCATGGGTGGGTGGGCGGACGGGTCAGCAGAGAGGTGGGTAGGTGAGAGAGATGGACAGAGGCACAATTGGGGAGTGGATAATGAACAGACTAATACTCATCTTTATACCAATGCCGTCAGAATACAATTTTTATGATTTTTCATGGAGGAAAGAGCTCATGGAGGCAAGGGTACCCTTGGTGCTTGACAGTCACCGCGTGTCCCTGGGGAAGGCCTGAGGACGTGCTAGGGGCCCTGTTTTCCCACTCTCCTCCTGCCAGCCTGGCTCAGCCTCTCGGAGGTCTCACGTCCCCCACCTCCAGGTCCAAGCTCAGGCTGTTTCTTCTGCCAGGGATACTCCAGAACCCACACTGTCCACATCCTCCCCCCGGGGGGTCTTCAGGGCTGGCTTTGGGCCTCATCCGGGCTCCTACAGGCCTTTGGTCTTGTATTTGAGACAATCTTCACCCAGATGTGTGCCCTGTGTGTACTCATCTCTCCACAGGGACTGGAGCCCGAGGGAACTGGGGAAACCGCTCCAGTCACCCTGATGTTTCTCAGACCCTGACCACCTGCAGGTCCTCATAATGGTCTCTTATCATCCTGGGGAGGAAGACCCTGGTACTGTCCCCACTTTCCTGATGTGGAGACTGAGGCACAGCCAAGTGACCAGCTCCAGCTCAGTAAGTGGCTGGACCTTTATCCCATGTCTGGACCCCTGCTCAGAGGGAATGGGCCTGAGGTCCTGGGGAGCAGAGGAGCAGAGGGAAAAGGTTCTTGAAGACAGAGCCCAGGGCCAGTAATGAAAGAGTAACAGAAAGAAAAATGCTGCTTCTACAGTCACATCTGCTCTACCCTTCCTTCCTCTGTGACCTTGGAGAATTTGCTTAATTTCTCTGAGCCTCAGTTTTTTCACCTGGAAAATAATGCCCAGAGGACCAGAGGGATCATGATTCATGGGTGTCTGGGGGCTCATGGGGAACACTCATGATTGTGACCACCATATCCCCCAGGTCGGCTTCTTGGCTCCTCCCAAACCCGGGCAGCAGTGTTGGTCGGACGATCCAAGGCTGAACCGACCCAATGTCAGTCTCGGCTGAAGCAGCCAGCGGCTATGTGGCCTAGGGCAGACGGAGGGACCTGACCAGGTAAGGGCCTGGAGGCAGGATCCGTTGCAGTGAGTGTGGGGAAAAGGGTGGGGAAGAGTTTCCCAGTGGGGACAGTGGAGGGATGGGCCAGCTGGGGCCATGGAAAGGCCTGGAATGTCATGCCAAATGGTATGGCCTCCATTCAGGGGGATGGGGAGTCACGACGGGGGCAGGCAGGGCAGGACACCAGCACTCCTCCACCAAATGCAGACCCAGTGGGGTTCAGCACGCAGCTCACTGGAGCTTGTCGGAGGAAGGGGAGGAAAGCAGGACAACCAGCATTCCTTCCTTCCTTCCGGCGTTGAGCACCTACTTTGTGCCAGGCCCTCTCCTGGGCCCTGGAGACAAAATGCCCTGGCCTCATGGACCTGATGCTCTAGTGCAGGAAACAGACAATAAAGATGGAAACGAGCAGACCTCAGGGCAATGCTTTCAGGCCGTGGTAGGGGCTGGGAAGAACCAGCCACTCATCTCCTTCCTACCTGGGACTCTGCCTGTCCTGTAAATTCCATATCAACCGAATCGTAGAACTCAAGAGCTTTTGTGTCTGGCTGGTTTTGCTTCGCATCAGGTCTCCTGGGCTATCGTGCAGCAGTGTGTCCCAGGACTTCATTCCTTTTCGTGGCTGAATAGTATTCCATCCTGTGGCTAGACCCAGCTTTTTTTTTTTATCTCTGTCTCCGCTGATGGACACTGCAGTGGTATCCACCTCCTGCTGACATTTAATGCTGCTGTGTGAACACATGGGCATCTGCACACCGAGGGTGGGCTCGCTGGGTCTGAGAGGAACTCCGTGTTTACCCACCACACTCTTTCCCACAGGAGCTCTGCAGGGATGGTCTGCTTCATGCTTTAAACGATCTCCCAGTTGCTGTGAGAGGAGGAGCTGAGCCGGGCCAGCATGGCCTGGAGTAGGGGGGATGGGGGCGCCCAGTGGGCAGATACTGCTCAGGCCCAGGGAGGCAGGACAGCAGCCACGGAAGCTGTTAAGCAGCTAGACCTGGAGCATTCACTGAGGGGCTGGGTGTGGGGCTGAGGAAACTGAGGAACTGCCCTTCCTGAACTGAAAATGCCAGGAATGGGCCACCTCAGGGCCTTTGCTCTGGCTGTTCTCTCTGCCACGAATGCTTTTCTCCAGGCAGGTTCTTGTTTAGTCCTTCACTTGAGGCAAGTCTGCTCAGCCACCAACTCCTCCCGGAGGCCTTCCGGGACCACTGGATTTAACACTGCAGTCCCTGCTCCACCACACCCCAACCCTGGCAGATGGGCCCTTCTCCCCTGCTTAGTTTTCCAAGGCACCATTGCCAACTGATATGTATCAATGCACAGACTGGAACGTCAACTCCACAGGGCAGAACCATCGTTTTGTCATCCCTGAGTCCCCTGTGTGGGGACTGGCACAGAGTAGGTGCCCTGTAGAAAAGACTGACAGGGGGTGAATTTGGGGGGGGCCACAAGTCAGGGAGTGGGAAACTGACAATCATTCATTCACCTGACAACGTTTATTAAGCACCTCCTGCATGCTGGGCACTGTGCTGGCCACAGGGGGTGAACAGGTCAGGCAACGTTCCTTCTTCCCAGAGGTGACATTCTAACAGGGAAGCCCAGACATAAAGCTGCCAGTGCACCTGTGAAAACCGGGATGGCCCAGGCAGCGCTCAGGGCCCAGAGGAAAAGAAGCAGGAACACAGTGCCTGACACCAGGCACTGGACGGGCCCGGCACCATCTGTGAGAGATGGTGTGAGAGCGAGCTCCTTTCACAGATGGGGAGACGGACACTTCGAGAGGGGAAGCCCCTTGTCTACAGCCTCTCAGCTTTCTGGGGCAGAGCCTCAGCATCGGTACTGACCTCCTGCCCCCCAGCCTGGCCCCCATGATCTCTCCTTCTTTCCTGGTCATGGGAATGGTGGGAGACCATGACCTCTTCCCTCAGCTGCTCCCAGGCAACGGGGCCGATCAGCCATGTGCTGGGCCTGTAGGCTCCTCTCTCCGGTGGACCCCCAGCTTTCTCAGCGGCCCCAGTGAGACCTCCAGTCCCTGCTGCCCCAAGCAGCCAGGCCTGCTTGCAGGAACACGGGGAGGATGATTCAGGCAGGAGGCATAGCACGGGTCCCAGGACTGCCAGGGAGGACCAGCAGCCCCTCCCCCAGCCTGGCCTCTTGTCGGTTTGGCCCTCTGGCCACCGCCTTGCTTTCCCAGTCGCGGCTTGCTCATCTATGAACGTGGTGATGCGGCTGAGTTGCAGAGGGTTGGGGTCATGGGACTGGACAGCCCCTGAAGGGCTCAGAGTAGACTCTGGAGTCTCCTGGTCCTGGGCCCAAGTACCCACTTGGAAGACTTTGGGCCAGGTGTCACCCTCCATGCTTACATCTGGCAAATGAGGGTAATAACTTGGGCTGTGTGGGGTTGCTGTGAACAGGGTGATAGACCGAGACCACAGTAAGGGCGTCTCCTGCGGGAGCAGGGACTCGTGACAGGTCGTGGTTAGGGGAGGGAGCCGGCGGAGGAGAGACCAGCTGTACACAAGGATCTAGAGACACTCCTCAGCTTTGGAGACCTCCCTGGAACAAGGCTACTTATGACCAAAAGGCTTAGAACAGAGCTTGGCCCCGAAACGTGTGGCTGGTCTTCTTCGTGGCAGTGGGCTCCCCACTGGCAGAGGTGTGCGAGCAGGAACATGACAAAAGCCCACTAGGGTCCCCAAAGGGATCCAAGCATCCCACGCGGCAGGATCTGGCTCTTCCACACCTAGTCTTGGAGATGCGTCTAGGGGACCAGACAGTGCCTGCAAATCCAGGAGGATCTCCACAGAAGGCGGTGAGGTCCAGGCTGTTTTCAACCTGGGCCAGACACCAGGTCGCCAGCCAGGCCAGGTGGGCAGGAACCAGGAAGGGGAGGTGTGGTTCCAGCCAGGACAGGGCAAGAAATGCGAGCTTTGCCGAGCAGGGCAGGGCTCTGGCAGATGGGACCTGGCAGAGGGGCATGGGAGCCCTGCACGATCTTTCACGTTGCTCACTGCCCCAGCTTCACGTACAGAGGAAGACACACGTTTGGACGCTGCCCAGCAGCTACCAGGCAACAGAACCAAAACAGGGAGCCAGACCTGACTCCAGCTCTTACCTCTGGTTGGCGGGCTGCTTCAGAACCTTCTGGAGCAGGAGGTGGGCGGGAGGAGACAGAACTGCTCCTTTCTGCCAGCTCCTGCCCTTCCCTGGCCCCGAGGGCCAAGCCAGAGGCAGGGCAGCACCAGGACCCACGGTGGCACATGGAAATGAGCCAGGCCACAGGAAGCAGAGGCTGCTTTGGTGGGGGGCATGGAGGCAGGGACATCCCATAGGGTCCCCCCCTGATGCCCTTTAGGAAGACTTTTCATGGCTGGAGCAGAGAGGAAGCTACACCCCCATCATCCCATGCACACCCTGGCTCTCCTCCAAGGTTCTAGGACTGGAGGTAGGAAGGAGCCCACTGGGTACTTGGCGTACCCCTCGGAATCTAGCATATTTGGTGCTACTCACCCAAATGAAACAGTGACCTATCCTCATAGAACAACTTCAGAGGTCACAGAGTCCAGCCCCCAGTCAGCTCCCACCAGCTCTAGGCCAGCAGGACTGCGGGGACCAGTGTTGGGCAGACCCTGCCTGCCCTCTGCCTGGGATCACACAGATGTGCAAGTGAGGGCCTGGCGACGAGACCCTCCCGATGTAGCACCAAGCAACCTCCCTACTGGGCATCCGCTCGACTCTGGCCACGCAGAACCCCTGGGGCACCCCAACGAGACCCAGGTCCCGGATCAAAAGCCATGTCGGAGATGCTGCCATCTCTCTAAGACTCAGTGGTAGAGAGCTCGCTGTGGAGCCCCAGAGACATGGGGATGGCATGCGCCCAGGCCCGGCACACAGTCAACAGCACCCCAGCCACCCTGGGAGACTGGGGAACCCTGCTTTGAGAAACCAACAGGCCCCAGCAATGCGGCAGCTCCAAGGCCTCGTGCTGCTCTGCCGCTCATTTCCCCTCGCAGCATCAGGCATCCACGGTGGGCTCCATGTGGCCCCATGGTGGTCTCCTGCTTTCTCCCCTCCCCCACCCTGAGGCTGGGCAGCTGGGGTGCCCTGGACTGGGGGAAGGAGCCCTTGGGGGGTTGCCTACTGCTTCAGCTCATCGCTGAGTCCCCGTGCAGCTATGCTGAGGACTAAGTGAGGTGCACAAGTCCAGCAGCCGACCACCATGGGCCCAGAGTAATACTAAGTACATGTTCCGTCCCTTTGCTCTCTCCTGTCCCAGCCGGTGCCATGCCGTGTGCCTCTGGGCAGCCTTCCCCTCTGAGCCGGGGCTTCCTACTGAGTCCTCTGAAGGAGCTCTGCCAGGATCCCCAAGGTTCTGGGATTGAGGGGCTCCTCTCCCTGCGGGGGGCCTGCATTGCGCTGGCTGTGGCGAGCGAGAGGGGCTGCTGTGCTTAGGCCCAGCATTGCCCTGGGGCTTCCCCCTGCCGTGGCCCTAGGGTCTGACACAGGCCTGGCACAGACAAGACCATCGGGGTGTTTATGGAGTGAATGGGGGGCAGCACTGGCATTGGGCTCGCTGGGGGCCCAGAAGCCCCTTTCTCTGAAGCAGGTTGGTGGCTGCAAAGAACCTGGGACAAGTGATGACAGACGAAAACAGCTCTAGCTTCGGTTCCTCTCGACTCGACCCTACGTGGTGCCCACGGCCCTCCACTCCCCTTCTGTCAGATGGGAAGAATCATCTTCCCCGCATCCTCAGTGTAGGAGTCTGATAGCACCCTTGCCCTTCTCTGGACCTCAGTTTACCCAAATGCTCAGCAAAAATGGACCTGTGGCTTCTGGCCTTTCATTTGGAGCCTGGACAAGCGCCCCCCAGCCCAGGCGGAGAGAGGGGCCTGGATGATGGGGGAGGCGAGGCCAAGCCCAAGCCCAAAATAGCCCGGATTGGCAGGATGATGGAGGCAGTGCTGGGCTGGGTGGCAGGAACTGGTGATTGATGGTTCCGCGCCGGCCATGAATAAAACATCAGCCTCCGCTCCATTCCGGGTTCATTATTTGCTAAGGGGGACAGGCCTGGTTTGTTAGGGTCGCCCCTGCTCGTCTGCCCCCGGGGTCCTCCCTTCTCCCTCTCCTGACTTGGCTCCCTAGTGCCCAAGGGACAAACTAGGCTTGCGGAGAAGGCCTTTCGTTATCCCCGCAACCAGCCGCCCCGCCCCCGGACCGCGCCCTGGCGGCCACTCTCCCAGCCTGTGCTCCTTCACCGGCCTGGGCACCTTTCCCGGGCTTTCCCCCCCGAGGGAATCCTTCTCGCACTGCGAGGCCCTGCCACAGTAAATCTTTCAGGAAGTTTTGTCTGTCCCTGACACGTGCCCTGGACATGCAGGACCCTTACCCACCCTGACCGCAGACAGTGCTGTCCTACGTGTGGGAAATGCAAGCGACCCAGCAATGCCCTTTCGCCATCAGATTGGCAAAGACCCCCGCATGGCCTAGGGACGCGCGCACCAGATTCATCGCCGGCCAGATGGCTGCTGTGAAGGCCATGTAGGCAAATTTGCCGGAAACCACTGGCCCGGGGCCCACAGACACAGCTCACGGTGTCCTCCTACAAGTGGGAAGCGACAGTCACGCAAGGCTGCTTACAACAGCCTGTTTACACGAGCGCTGGGCCAGACCCCAGGAGGCCCAGCACGAGCCACGGATGGGACCAGCATCAGCAACATCAGACCACAGAATGCTATAGAGCCGAGAAGAAGCACAAGGTGGCTTGATTGTTCCTGACATGAAACGCTTCTAAGATACACCACACTAAAAGAAAAGCGAGGGACAGAGCAGCACTTACACGTGCTACATTTCCTGTTAAAAATAAGAACTGCCAGAAAGATTTCATCTCAATGCTGTGCATGTGTGGAAGCCTCCGGAAAGACACACAAGAAATCCAGTGGTTGCCTTGGGAGAGGGGAAGTGAGAGGCCGGGGGACAGAGAAGTGCAGGGGATGGCCACACTACACCCTCTGCTCCGTGCACCGTGTGTGTAGTACAAATTGCATATACATATGACACCTGTGCACCCGTTGACCGGGAAGCCTCAGCCATGCCCACATGCCCTCAGGAACTCATCAGGACATGGGGCAGTTCTCAGGGGCACAGCAGCGGCATTGCTGTGATGCTGAGCGGTGGAAAGGGCCCGAGCCCAGCAGGAAGGGTTACTGTCCAACACACGGGGGGCAGACCTGCAGCGGCCAGGATGGTGGCCCGCACGGAGGGCGCCCTGCACCTGGCAATCAGGAAGGCAAGCGGCAGGTGGCACAGAATAAGGACGCGTGGTTCATGCAAACAGAAGTATCCGGAGGGCAACATCCGGATATCAACAAGGCCTGTCCCAGGTTTTGGGGCTCTTCTTTTTGCTTTCTTCATGTTATTGAGACTGTATAATGCTGGCAGAGTAAAGAGGCTCTCTGTCCTGCCCAGGCTGAGGCAGGGACCCCATGGCATCCCTAAGCAGTCCTATGTGTGCCCCCCTGTGTGTGTCCTCCCTCCTGGCTCCCGCAGGACAAGGTCACACCTGATCATCACCGTCCCCACCACAGGACTGGGCATCAGACAAGGACCCAGCTCAGGCCAACTCCCAGCCCATCCTTCTGGCGGCCATCCCTAGAATCTGCCAGTCAACTCCCATCAGCTGCCCCCTTCCTGGGCACAGAGACTGGGCCCCACCTCCAGCCCCCACACAACTGAACTGGCTCCCTGACCCAGGGTGACAACGGCCCATCATGCTACCTCGTCTCACCGAGACCCACACTGAGAAATCCAGGAGGGGGAGAAGCCATACACAGGAGAAGCTTTGAATGGCCAGTCTCCCCCCCACACTGCACTGTACCCCCTCCTTCCACAGGCAGGGCCCCACACGGCTCCCTCTGAGAATTCGGCTCCGTGGAGCCAGCAGACCCTTGCTGGCTTGAAACCCCACCTGCTGCTGACTTACTGCTGTGTGACCTGAGATATGGGCTGCTGTGGCCACGGGCAGAACGGGCACTTCCCTTTGAGCCCTCTGGCCTGCCTTGGCTCCAAATCCGAGTTTCTAGGGAAGGAAGAGACACAGGAAGGAGGAAGGGCCGCGGAAGCATCTGGAAACTGTTCACAGTGAAGGCAGCTTCTCTGTGACCACAGGCAAGTGGCTCAGTTTCTCCAGGGGGCCTTTCTCCAGGTGTAAGGCAGACCTCACAAGCTCATATGCCAGGCCTTTTCAAGATCTCTGGAGCCTTTTCAAGATCTCTGAAAAGGCCCTGCCAGATTCCACCGTGGGCCCTGGGATGCAGAGTGGAAGCCATAGGACCAGCCTCTAGAGCATCCCTGAACACCCGGCGCCAAGAACAGACTGTGTAAGGAAAAAGTCATGCCTGATAGGCATGAGGGTTCTGAGTCTGTAAGAACAAGAATGAGAAGGAGTCCTAGGTCTGAGGCCCGGAGCCCCCTATGGGGGGCGGGGTGGGGGGACAGGAGGTCAAGGCAGACCCTGGTGTGTCAACCAGTCCTCCCTGGTCCCAACTCTGGAGGGCCAGAGGTCTCCCACGCAGACTCCTGTGTTGCTAGGGGAGCACACTCTCCTGTCCCAGACACTGGGCCCCGAGGAGATGTCTGCTGGGCCTGTGAAAAAGGAAGCTCCATCTTCTTAGGCAGGATGCGTTCTGCACACAAGATGTGCTACTCATCCCCCAGCACTCACGAGCGCCTGCTGTATGCCAGGGCCCCGGGGACAGGCACTGTGGTGAGCAAGGGGCCCTGTCCCTGCAGCTTGGCACTGGTCGGGGGCGGGGGGTGTTGCAGGTGTGTGATCAGAACACCAACCAGAAAGCTCCTGAATGTGAGCGCCTAAAGCACCCTGGAGGACTGGGAGGGCCTCCCTGAGGAGGTGACATCTATCCTGAAACCCGAAGCCTGAGTCGGAGTTGGCAGAGGGGTGTTCCAAGCCTGGGAGAGAGTAAGGACTGCTGGAATGAACTTGGGCTGTTCAAGGAGGAGAGAAGGTCACGGTGCAGCAAGGCTGGAGGAGGCAGGCGCCAGCAGTCTGGGGAGAAGGACCCTTTACCACTGGGACAGCGACAAGCCCGCTCTAGCAGGTGGATGGAAAAGCGGTGGCACCTCAGGTCCTTGTCCCGGCCCTGCCACAGTCGTGCTACAGAACTTGCTTGTGTCCATGTCTTGTCCTCAGCTGCGGGGGTAGGGGCTGGAAGGAGGAGCTTGAGCCCATCTGGTCCCTGCTCGGTTCTGGCTGTCTCTGTTCCAAACCGAAGGCTCCGGCTGAATGTGGGCCACACAGGAGGCTCTGCCAGTGGACTGGGGGCCAGACGACAGTGGGCAAATCCCCAGCAGACGTGGGACGGAAACAGGCTCAGAGCCCTGCTTCTCTCGTTCATTCATTCGTTCACCCTCGAAGAAAGTCTGTGCCGGCACCTCCTCCAAACCCAGCTGTCACCATGTAGTAGCCGTGTGGCCCCTGGCACATGGTTTGGCCTCCTTGTGCCTCAGTTTACCTACCTATTAAAACACGGCGAGCACTTCTAGAGTGCCCGACACATGGGATGATGGCGAGTTGGAAATGAATAGGACACGTTAAGCATTGCTCCGTGTGATTTCTGGATGCTGCCAAGCCAGGAAGGAAGCGGGACACCCCCGTCCTCGGGGGGCTTCCAGTGCTGAACAAGAGGAAAAAGACTCGGAGCCAGACCGTTGTGCAGTGGGGACTTGGGCCAGGGGGAGCAGGCAGGATGAATCCAGGATACAGAAAGCCCTTCAGGTCTCCCGGACAGAGAGACTGCTTCTCGGGAACTGAATCTGCAGGTGGCAAAGGCTCCAAGAAGCTGAACAGGGCCCAGGACGATCACCAGCTATGTGCGAAGGAGGAAGCTGTCCACTCCAAGGCTGGAGACAAGAGGAGAGGAGGAGCTGCCAGACATGCCTGCAGAGAGCCAGGGCGGGAAGCATCCCCTTCCCACACTCGAAGCACCAGTGGGCAAGGGCAGGGGGGCCACAGCAAGGCAGCGACCCCCAGGCCCCTGACATGTGACAGGTGCTCAAAGATATGGGCTGAACCATGAAGGGAAGATAAAGGCCAGGTAGGAAAGGAAGAAGGAAGGGGAGCAGATGTAACATGCTGGATCCCAAATCCTGGGGCCCTGAATGCCACGTTGGGTTTGGCTTCAACCCAAAGGCTGGCGTGTCCCCAAATCTTCTTTTTTGATCCTAAATTGAAAATGAGTAAGGTTTTTAGCCCTAAAGCATCAAGATCCCTGCCTCCTCCCCCTTTCTGTCCTGAGCTAGATAGGTCCGTGGTTGTTTACTCCCATTTTCCAAATAAGGAAACTGAGGCACAGACAAGGCAACCTGCCCAAGGTTTTAGGGTAGGGGCAGCACAGGCTCAGGAAAAGGCAAGTGGGGCCCCCTGCGAACTTTCCAGAGGCAGAAAAATTGCCCTGAACCGCTAGGAGCTGGAGACACCAACGGAAATGACATTGGGTAACCTTTCAGTCCTGCCTCGTTTGGTGACAACAGAGCTTCAACACTCCAGCTACCAATTTCCTGCCAGATGGATTATGGGGGCGCAAGCGAGACCTCTGAGGGTACCCAAGCATGTCCCCCAGAACATGCAAGGGACCCTTGCAGGGAGGTAGGGTTGGGGGCACAAATGCACATCCTGTGCACTCCAGTGGGCAGACGAAGCAGGGGATGGTCCAAGAGTCCAAGCTGGATGCACTAGGACCCAGATTTCCAAAACAAGGGCTCGGGCTTGTCAGAGCTTTCATTTCTTCAGAGAGGCTGGGAATCTGGAGTTTTGATGGGGAAAAGGAATCTCGGGCTTTAAAATGTTGGCCATTAAATCAAAATTTTAAAGTCATCACGAGAGCTAACTCTCCGAAGGCCAAATGGAATGTGTCTGCCAGCTAGACCAAGTCTGTAATCTCGGCAGTTCTTAGGCAACTTCCTTGAACATGCCCAGCACCTGCCAGCCTCTGGGCCTTTGCACGTACTAACTTCCCACTTTCCTACCTGGAAAGTTCTTCCTTCAGAAGAAGGAAGTCTTCTGGTGTCTCTGTTCAGATGTTATCTTCTCCAAGTGGTTTCTCCCGAGTTTTCCATCCATTTCTCTGCATTGTTTTTCTTCACAGCCCTTACCCCCACCTGGCATTTTAAGGTTTTCTCTTCCCCTGATGAGAACATCCGCTCCCTGCGGTCAGGACCCCTGTCTCAGGGGCACCGTGGATGGAAGGGTTAGCTAGCCCAGGGTTAACACTCAGTGAATGCTGGGCACATGGGTGGTTCATCTCCTTCCCAAAACCTGGAGGCACTCATGGGGGACTAACAGAGGAGCTGGTGCTCATGGCCGACAGGATGCCAGTGATCCAGGACTCAGGGACATAGCGGCACTGGGCCCACAGCCAACTCAAAGGAGCCCAACTAATGCCGGGGACAGAAGCCACATGAGCTGGTTCCCACATGAGCCCGTCCCACCCCACAGTCTTGGTAGGTACCTTGGGAAAGGCTGGACACCACTTGTGTCCTCAGTTTCCCGACATGCAGTGAGCGAGTGGCAAATACCAGAACATTGAGGGGCACTCATGGAATTCCAAGATGGCCACCATTACCAGCTGCCTCGGCCAGGCCAGAGAGACAAATCCTTTCATCAGCTCAATATTTATGGAGTGTCCACAACTGCTCAGAAGGGACAGGAGGGGCAGGGAGGGCAGCCAGGGACCCTGGAGAAAGGAACATAAAGCCACTGTCCTAACTGGTGCCAAAGCCAGTGGTTGGAGGGCTGTGCTCGTGCACGGACGGGTCTCCTTCCTCGCCATCTTGGGCTTCAGAGAGTCTCGAGCGAGCCTAAGGCAGCCAGACAGGGGCTGGAGCTTGCCCTCTGTCTTTGGGAGAGGAAGGGGACGGCAAGGATGCCACCAAAATGCACACCGTGAGGAGGCCGTCTGAGAGTTTTGTTCCAACTTGAGCCGATGTACGGCTGAAGTGAGCACCGTCTGGCAGTTTCGATCACATCCCCAACACTGAGCACCCGGGGGTTGCAGGGGTGGGTCCCCAGCAAGTGTCAGCCCATTCAAGATGGACATTTCTTAGACCCAGGGTGAAAAATCCAGGGCAGGTAGGCACTGTGCTGCCGAATCCAGCTGGGGCTTGTCTGTGCATGACAGTGTCCCATCCTGCCTCAGCTCTTCGAGCAAAGTGATGCCCCAAGAAGATGGCATGTGAGTGTCCTGTGGCTTCGTCGTCTCTAGGAGCCAAGTCCCCATTGCAGCGACACGCGGTAACAGGGAGAACCAGGACAGCGTGGGGGTGGGTGGGCAGGGGGCCTCCAGCTGGCCTGGGGTCAGATCCCAGCCCGTCTTGTTCTCCCTGGGCTAGACCCCTTTCCTCTGTGGGCCATGAATTTCCTGTCTGGGACCCGGTCCCTCAGAGCCCCCAGCGATCAGGGAGGGAAGGAGCAAAGCGCACACTCAGTGGGAGACGTAGCACGGCTCAGGCCCGCAGGGGCAGATGCACCCCGGTCAGCTCAGCAGGGGATTGGAGGAGCGACGACTGTGGAAGCCTCAGCCAGCAAGTCCAAGACGACGAGCCAGTCACTCCTGTCGGAGGTCTCTGCTCTGGAAAACTGAAGGCCGTGTTCACATGAAACTTGTACATGAATGTTGCTAACAGCACAATCCCCAGGGGCCACACAGTGGCAGTGACCCAAATGCCCAGCAACAGATGGACAGAGAAACAAAATGTGAGCGGACTCTCCCTGCACTGGAACAGTACGTGGCCATAAGAAAGAATAAAGTTCTGACACCTGCCACGACGCAGCTGGGCCCTGAGGACATTATGCCGAGCGGAGCAAGCCAGACCCACATCGTGTGATCCCGCTTGTACGAAATACCCAGATGAGGCAGAGTCACTGTGGCAGAAAGCAGGCTCAAGGTTGCCCTGCATGGGTGGAGGGGAGGGGGCTGGGGAGAACCTGCTAACGGGTACAAGGTGTTCTCTCAGGGTGAGGAAAATGTTCTGGAACTAAACAGTGGACATGGATGCACAACACTGGAAATGCATTCTGTGCCCCTGAGCAGCACATTTTAAGCTGGGTAGTTTGACGGAAGATTACTTTTTTGGCAATAAAAGGGTGCGGGTGTGTGGGACCACTAGGGACATAGCGGGACCATGGCAGGACCAGCAGCTGACACTGGCTGCCCGCCGGCTGTGTGACCTTGGGTACATCTCTTGACCTCCCTGAACTCGTGTTTCTGGATCTGCCGGGCGGGCCTGAGAGCAGTGTCCATTCCGAGGCTGCTGGGAGGACTGAGAGGGTGACTGTGGGAGAGCAGCAGACGGGCCCTGCCCCAAGCTTCGTGCGTTATCCTTCCTGCCTTGAACACCCAGAGCTGCCACCAGTGGGGGCCACGATGTCAGCAAGGGGTCTAAGTGACAAGTCTGGCTGCCCAGGGTGGGTGAAGGCTCCGGGGTTGTGCCTGGCTGTGTCAGGGGCCACACACCCACTCCCAGTGGGCAGGAGCTGAGCCAGAGCAGGCCCCTGTCTGTGTCCGTGGTCAGCTCACGTCTCTTCCCTGGGCCTCGCCCACCGATCTGGGAGGGAGATAGGCTCCAGTGTTCTAGGAAGCTTCTAGCCCTAGAGTCTCCAGGGGAAAGCCATAACCAACTTGGAGAGAGACTGGAGGCTAAGGGGTGGCTGCTGGTCCCCCCTGCCCCGGGTTCAGGTTCCAGGCCCGTGGCTCTCCAGCTGTGGGACTCTGCCTCCCCTCAGATGGAGAGGGAGGCAGGCTCATGCGCTGGGTCCGAGGCAGTGATGAAGGGGCAGGCGAGGGTTTGGATCCCCACTCCGCCACTTTGCAACCCTCCACCCCTCAGGCCCTGGTTGTCTCAGCCAGCCAGCCTCTCTGTGCCTCAGTCTCCCCATCTATGAAATTCAAATAATCATCGCAACTCTTTTGTGGGGTGTTGTGACTAAATGAGTCCATTAGAGCAGTGCCTGGCCCTGCTGTGTCTGCTTCTTACAACAACCCATTCTTCAGGTGAGGAAACAGAAGGGCTGGCTGGAGTGTGGAAGGGGGCGGGGGTGGACAGCACAGACCAGACCACGGGCCAACTGTGCTCAGCCCGGGATCCCCCAGGAGTGGAAAGTCAGGCCAGCAAGGCCAGGAGGGATGGGGACTGAGGGAGTGAGCCGGGGAGGGAGCTGCCCTCCCACCACACTGGAAGACGGGAGAGGGGAGTGGGGAGGAGGGCAGGGGGGCCTGCGCCGAGCGCAGATTCAGCCTACCAGCCACACTTTATAAATTTTGCATCATCTGGGCTATGAATAGCTTCCTCCGCAGCAAGACAGACAGTTCAAAGGGAAAAGAAGGGCCTGAGGCAGGGTGGGGGAGGGGTAAGAAGCACCCCAAACCTGTAACTCCGGTTCCAGAGAATTGGTGGATAGGAAGGCCCGGACAAGGGTGTTAGCGGATGGGAAAAGTCTCCCACCACATCCCACAGGGGTCAGGTGAGTTTCCAAGTGCAGCAGCTTGAGGCCACCCATAGGTACCCCCGAAGCCTTGGCAGCCCCTTGAAGGCTTCCAAGTCTGGGCCCAGGAGGATTCGGCAGGGGGCAGGGAGGACGCCCAGAGCCTGGAGGGGTGCCTGAGTCCACCTCGAGATTTCCCCAGCCTCCTCTAGCCCTGCGAGGCTTCAAGGCCATTTCTCAGAAAGGTGCCCCGAGGCCTGGGGAGGTCACCCTCCACCAAAGGTGAATGCGTGAAGTGGTCAGCGGAACTGCGAGGGAGGGATAAGTAGACCAACTAGAGGAGCCTGGGCTGGGCCCCAGGAAGTGAGGGCCAGTGGGGTGCAGAGAGGGGACTTGGGGGAGACCATGGCGAGGCTGAGGGTGTCATGGTGACTTCAACAGCCTCTGTGGCCAGAGAGCCCAGGTTCACATGTCAGCGTCAGCCCTTCCTGGCTGGGTGGCCTTGTGTAAGATACACACCCGCCACACTGCTCTGTGCCTGCTTCCCCAACAATAAATGTGTAATAAGATAATAGAGGGGGCGCCTGGGTGGCTCAGATGATTGAGTGTCTGCCTTTGGCTCAAGTCTTGATCCCAGGGTCCTGGGATAGAGTCCCGCATCAGGCTTCATGCTCAGCAGGGAGCCTGCTTCTCCCTCTCCCTCTGCCTGCTGCTCCCTCTCTCTTTCTCCCTTTCAAGTGAATAAATAAAATCTTAAAAAAAAAAAAAAAATAGAAGAACCCACCTCATAGCCTAGGGGTTTAAGATGTGGCCTCTGAGACCCTCTGCATGAGTTCAAGGCCGAACCCTGCTGCTGACCAGCTGTGCAACTTTGTCTCCCAGGTCAGTTTTCCCATCTGCAGAATGGGCTGATGCCAGTCCCTTCCCTGTGCAGTTGGGAGAGCGCTGGGAGAGTGTACACAGCACTTAGAACAAGCCTGATACAGCCCAAGGGCCACGTGAGCCTTTATCCCCATTGTGAAGTATCCAGTGAAACAGGGAAGACCCCCTCACCCACAAAGAGAAAGTCACAACAGGGCAGCCTCCACTTGCCACCAGGGGGCACCCCAAAGTGTCCAAAGCAAGAGTGCAGTCCCCGCCAGGTTGCTAGGAAAGGACATTCCCCTGCTGGTACCGGCCCCAGTGGGTGAGCACCAGGCACTCAGGCTCGGCTGCCCCCTCTGACATGGGGAGGGAGGCTGACTAGATCACGTCCTGGCTGGCGGGGCTGGGGGAGGGAGCTCAGGCCACCTCTTTAACCCTGTGCATGGGTGCTGGTCTGTGAACCAAAGAGAGTGAAGAGCCTAGCAGGCGTGTCTTTGGGCTGTAGCAAGAACGCATCCCTGACAGTTAACGACTGCCGCCTTGACAGCCAGCTTTACCAAGCACTGACCATGTGCTGGGCACATACTGTTCTAAATACTTGACCTGTGTTCACTCAGTCCTCAATGTCATCCTCGGAGGCAGGTGCGTCCCATTTTACAAACAGGAAAACTGAGGCCTGGGGAGGTGAAGGAACTTGCTCAGGATGTAGGGCCTTGTCTCTCCATCATCATCGGCACCTGGAGTTTTGGTACTGTCTCTTCCACTCGAGCGCCAAGAGACAAGGGTGAGACCTCGCTTCTCCTCAGGCCTCAGTTTCCCCAGCAATAATGGGCCTGAGGTCAAGAGAACAAGGTCCTCATGCGATCCCCGGCCAGCCCCTAGCTACCTGAGGAGGTGAGTCCTTGACACGCTCTGCCTCTGTTCTCTTGTCAGTAAAATGGGAGCGGAGACCGGTCGTGGCCTCCAGGCTCACGGAGACCCATGGCACCCGACTCTGCACAGCAGCGGGCACTTGGGATGTGCGTGGGACATGACCGGCATGCTATTAGTTTTGGGTCGTGGCTGTGACGAGGGATCTCTAAGACAACCTCCTTGCCTGGAGACCCCAGACAAGAGGACAGGGGGATTCCAGGCCGATGGGGCCCCTCGGAGTAGACAGGATGCTGTCTGTCGGCCTCCTGTCGGCCAGGACCCTACCTCATGCGAGCTTTTCTCTTCCCTACCACCAAGTCAGAGGGGACCCCAGGGAAGCAAAAATTAAGGAGCGAATTTTCCCCCAAGGGAACGGTGGCCTCACCAGTCCCTTGGTGCTCTGCTCCCCAACAAGCAGCTGGCCCAGTGCCCTGAAGCCTGGGGCGCTCCTAGTGCGGGGCTCCTGTCCAGGACTCCGAGGGCCACCTGCCCCGGACTGATGCCTGGCTCTGCCACTTCACAGCTGTGTTACCTTGGGCCCGTCGCTGCCCCCATGTCAGAGCTGGCTTCGGAAGCCCAGGGCCGCGACACACACAGAGCCTCTGGCTGGGATCCCCTGGGCCCAACGTCCTGGCTCCTGCAGCCGGTCAGCTTCGTGGGAATAAGTCTGGGCCCTGGAGCTGGATATTCCCCAGTCCCCACCTTGGCTCACTCTGTGACCTTGGACAAGCCACTTCTCTCTGCGCCTTGCTTTCCTCATCCGCAAAACACATTTCATGACACTTAACCGGAATGTTGTCAGGAGAACGAGATGAGGTCAGCCCAAGACAGCACTCAGCAGACAATGCTCGTGACTAATATTGCTGCCGCTGTCACCACCGTCCACTGCCCAGCAGACACCAGCAGCCCATCCAGTCCTCTCTCTGGGGTAGGCCCCAGCCTGAGCCATAGGCTCAGAGTTCTCCTCAGAGGGAAGCTTCCTTCCCAGGTGAAAAGGAGCAACGCATCGCCGCCTATGCCCCTGGGCACGTGACAAACACATCAGAAAGGAAAGGAGGGTCGTGAGACAAGCAGAGAGCTTAGTCATAACATGGGGCAGAGCAGGGGTGAGGGAGCAGGTAGTTCCCAAAGCAGGGCTTGCCTGGTGCCCCAGGGTATGACTCCTGGACGCTCTCTTTCTGTCCAGACTCTGTGTCCAAATCCCCAGCCTCCTGCCTCCAGCCATACCTGCATCCACACCAGCCTTGCCAGCTTACCTGGGAATGTCTCAGCCACCGAATCACTGGGTCAAACAAAGCCAGTTGGGCCGGGACACGTGCAAAAAGCCAGGCACACTTCGATTCCGATCCTAGACCAACCTTGGCCTATGTGACCTCACTTGCTGTGGACCTCAGCAGGAACACGTCAAACAACCCAAAAGTCCCCAGAGCAACCCTGGTAAATCAAGGCAAACCCAATGGCAGCTCTCGTCCCCACACCACATCCCACCTCCATGATCTCATTTCTGTGTTAGGCTAAACCTTCCACTGACTTCAAGCACCTTGGGTGCCCCCCCCCACACACACACACAATCTGACTACGTAGACTTCCGACAAACCAGAGGCAGCTGCAGAACAGAAACTGAGTCCGGTTTCTTTTTGTGGCTCCAGTGATACCCACCATAAGCTCCCATCTTAACTGACCGAATGCCTGACTCCTGCTCTCCGGTGTAAATTGCACACATGGCTCCAAATTATTTGCAGCCACTTCTGTGGAGAGAAAGAATCCATCTCCTGTCCCCTTGCATCATGGGAGCTGCAGTGCCAGTAAGGTAAGGCAGACTTGAGGCCAGACCTGGTCTTGGCCAAGATCTCGGGAGGCCCTGCAGCTTCCAAGCTGGATTGGAGACCCTTCCACCATGAGGGCGAGGCAGGGCTGGCCAGCTGGAGGCTGGGAGTTTTTGGGGAGGGAGGCCTAGCTGTCCGAGGTGAGGTCGCATGCAGTGAGAAACCCAGCGGAGCACAATGAAGCCCAACCCGACCATCAGTCCACAGAATTGTCAGCTAAATAAAATGATGGTTGTTTTGCACCTGTGAGTGTAAGAGGCATTTGTCAAGGTGTCCCAGCGGGTGGCAACACTCCTCGGCCCTGCTTCATCGTGGTCTACTGGGCCACAGCCGCAGGCCTGCCCTCCGTCTGCAAGGGGACGCACTGCCCACTCTCCTCTGGAGAGAGAGTCAGGGAGGCAGCAGGGGTGGATGAGAAGGCACGCCCAGGGGACGGGCGGCCACGACCGCTCCTGCCAGCCGTTTGGGTTGCATCATTAAAAGCATTATTAATAAAGATGCATTGTGGAAGATCAAGCTCGTGCCTTCTCATTGCTCCTGACAATTTTGCACCGGCTGCTCATTGACTGAGTGGGTAGCGGCCCCCGCCAGAGAGAATGAAAGAGCTAGCATCAGCCTCCTCCCTATTGACTTGGGGGCCGCAAGGAGGGGGCTTGTCCTCTGGGAAGTCAGCTGTGCTCTGAATGGTGGCAGACAGGAGGAGAGGAGAAGGACCCGGGAACGGCGTGGCTCCCCGCGGGCTGGCAGGGACTGCCCCGCGTGCCGGCAGCCCGGGGACACGGTCCGCGGTGGCTACACCCAGCACATCTTTGCAACTGCCCTTCCTTCTGCCTGGCATGCTCTTTCCTCTTTCCTTGCTGGAACGTGGCAGACTCGTGTGCAGTCCTCAAGGCCCAGACACGTGCATTTCTGTCTGGGCCCTGCTTGCCAGCCTGTGGTTTCTGGCAGGATCCACCTCTCTGTGACCCCTTGGTCCCCAGCGCTGACCTAAAACCATCAGTTCAGCACCATCTCTCCTGCCACTGTGGGAGTCTCTGGAGGGCAGGACCCGTGTTCCTTGACCATAGCTAGATTTGCCTGCACCCAAATTAAAGTTGGTCACCAGGAAATCAAACTCAGGCACCATCTCTCATGGCACTCATCCCCGAAAACACGTTTCTGAGGCACAGTGTCTCTTCCTACCCTCTCAAACCCTGCTGTGGGTGGGAGTCTCTGGTTGAATCCAGGGGGATGGGAGTCATAAAAACTCCTGGACCGTGAGCCCCACCTCGGACCTCAAATCCACCTCCACTGGGATGGGGCTCTGGAATGTGTACTGTAACAAGCCTTACCGTCTCCCCACGCCCATGACCCCCAAACATGGCCAGGACTGGGACTGGCTGGGCTGGAGCAAGGGTGGCCTGTCTCACTGAGCCACACTGGTTTCTCTCTGGGCCTCCAGGAGACCCTGCTTGTACCTCACCTCCCCGCAGGCCGGTGCCCATGGCCCTGCCGGGATCATGGGCCCTGAGCTCGTCGTGTGCCCCACTCCTTCTCATTCCTGAAGCTCGGACACAGTGTCGCCTCCTCTAAGAGACCTCCCGTACATCTCGGCCGCAGGCCAGAGAGCCGCCCCTACCCTCTTCCCACCCCATGTGCACATCTGTAGGGCTGTGTCATGATGACTATTTATGTCTTCGATGTCTGTCCACTCCCCGGGACAGGCGGGGCTCAGTGCCGTGTCCACGGTCTGTTCTCAGCAGGGCCGGAGGAGATGCGCCGAAGAGGTTATTGAATCAGTGACTGGACGGCCGAACTGAGAAGCCCCCGAGATTGCAAGCAGGAGTGGAGGCCACGGAGCGGAGGCTGAGACCAGTGAGTTTGGGGAGCAGGGGGGACACACTCAGCAGGAGCCAGGAACCAGGAGCCAGGCCCGAGGGAAACAGCAGTGCCAGGAAAGTTGCTCTAGAACCAGCCTGACCTGAAGGGTCATGGTTAGGAGCTCAGGTCGTGATGCAAAACTGCCTGGGCTTGGATCTTTACCCCGTGCCATCCCGGCGTGGGAGGCGTTGGACCAGGGTCTCACCTCCTGACAGCAGTGGCCTGGGCTGTGGTTCTGGAACTGCAACCCGCTGTGGAGGGCGCTCAGCACATATCTGGCTGCACACAGGTCACAGTGGATGTGAGTGGCGGCCACACGCAGCGGCAAGCTTACCCCCCACCCCCACCCCCACCCCCGGACATAGGGCTACGGCACCATTTTGGAGATGAGGAGACTGAGGCACCAAGAAGTAAAGTAACTGATCAGGCTCCCATCGTGGGCCAGAGGTGGAGCCCGAGCACTTCTGCCCTGGGAGGCAGGAGGGCCCTGGAGTCTGGCGGATATTCAGCTCGCAGTCCGCCCCGCGCACACGCACTCCCACACATGCACCCTGGGACCTTGGCCATGTCATCACCTTCCAAGCCTCGATTTTCCATCATCAAGTCATGGCTCGCTGCCATGCACTGACTCCCTGGGAAGGCCTGGTCAGCCAGCGGTCTCTGCCACCACCTCGCCCATTTATCCTCCCTGATGTCATGGAGCAGCGCCGTCCTCTCCGCTCACAGCCAGCGAGGTTAAAAATACACCCAAACGATGCTTCCATCGACTTCCCTCTGAGTTATGGGCTGAGGCCTCTGGCTGCCTCTGGCTCTGACTCCAGAGGCCACAGAGGAGACTGTGCACAGCCTGAGTGAGCCCAACCAGCCCACAGGGACGACCTCACCTTTCCTACCTGTGAAATGGGCTAGCAATGCCCCTCCCCAAAGGCGGCTCACATCTGCGTGTCTCTGGATGACGCGTCTGCAGTTGGCTCCTCCGGTCCTGTCTGGTCCACCAGGCAAAGGCAAGTTACGAAGTGTGACTCAGGACAGGATAAAGGACATTAGGAATTCTGCCGCTGTGTCACTTCCTCAATATTCTTCAGGGCCTCAGCTGGAGAGACCCGAAGAGGAGTTGCAACATTTAGTAGAAGCAGTAAATCACAGCCGTAGGATCCTCAGAGACGCTGGAGAGGAAATTGTGCCTTCTATAGCGCTCGGGCGGGGCTGAAGTTCTTGGAAATGTGAGGCCAGCACCCCCGCCAACGCATGAGGTGGGGGTCCCCCTCACTCCCATCCTGAGAAAACAATCGGGAGTGTGTGAGGCCACACCAGCCTCCATAACGCCTCTACCCCGCCTCCCCCAACACACACACCCCCTCGGTGACTCCCTCATCAGCTGCCTCCCTCCTCCCCGGATAAACCAACCCAGACTTTTTCAGCCAAGGGCAAAGTGCCCAGACTCCAGGGCTCTGCTGTCCTAATATTACGATAGCCATTTACATTTCAATTAACTGAAATTGAATTTAATAAAAATGCAGTTCCTCAGTCTCCCTAGCTGCATGCAGTTCCAGTGTTGGGGAGCCACGCGTGCCTTGTGGCTCCTATCTTGGATGGCAGGGCTCTCTAGAGGATGATTTATGATTGGCCTGAACTGGCCACAGAATCCCACTCCCCATCTCCAGCGGTTGGGCTGTGGCTGTCACGTGACTTCTCAACAGTGAGGTGTGCAGGCAGCCTGGGCAGGATGGGCCTCTGGGTACAAAGGGAGAGACCCAGGAGGAGCAGGCTTTTCAGATGGTTGCCACCCGCTTGCTTCCAGACTTTGTAGGCTAGCGTGAAAGGCTGCAGTGGCCAAAGCCAAGGTGACCATCTTGCAGCTGGAAAGATATGGGGCTCCGCTGAGCTCTGGAACCAGCTGCTTCCAAACTTCCCTTTATATGAACATTCGAGCCACTGTCGTTGGGGATTCCTGTCACCTGCCACTAAACGCTTTCTGGGTGACAAAGTAGGAAATGATAGTTGCATTATATTTTCAGGCCTCTGGCTAAGTTGTTCCCTCTACACCTCTCTTCACATCCGTCATGAAGCTGGAAGTGACCATTCTCTCCTCTGATCCCACACTGGTCCCTATTTGCCAGCCCTTGGTACCAGGCACTGGCAGAGTGAGGGCAGTGTCTATAGCCGTCTTCACGGAGTGGTATCCCCGGGCCCTACAAGAGTTCCTGGCAAGTAGCAGGTACTTGATTCATACTTGATGAATAAAAGAACAGATGCTTTATTTTAGCATCCCTACATGGTAAAGTTTACACTAAAGCTTGCAAAATGAAGGAGTGCATTTCTCACAGTTCTCAGAACTCGAGAAATTCAGAGCAGGCTGCCTACCCCTACCTCACACCATACACACAAACATATTCCTAGTAAATGATAGTCAAATGCAGAAGCAAAGAGTTGACATTTGTATTTATTTCTTTAAAATTCTATGTGGAGTCCATTGACGGATGAATGGATAAATAAAGTGTGGTGTATTCATACGATAGAATATTATTTCACCTTAGAAAGGAAGCAACTTCTGATGCAGCATCCTTCTGATGCTACAACATGGGTGAACTTTGAGGACTTATTATACTAAGTGGAATAAGCCAGTCACGAAAAGACAAATTATATGATTCCACTTATATAAAGCACCTAGAGTAGTCAAAGTCATAGAGACAGAAAATAGAATGGCTGTTGCCAGGGGCTGGGGGGAGGAGGGGGTGGGGAGTTGTCTAATGGGGACAGAGTTTCAGTTTTGCAGGATGAAAAGAGTTCTGGAGATCGGTTGCACAACAGTGTGAATATACCTAACTCTACAGAACTGTATACTTAAATTTTTGGTAAATTGTGTCATGATTAAAAAGTGTTTAAATGACATGGAATATATATCCGAAAGGGTATATAAAATGACTGTGTCCAGTTTAAACAAGAATGCTAAGATGAACCAGTGGGAGCACCAGCCATCTGAAGAAACAGCACCTGAGACTTCTGATGCCCTGGGTGTCCCTACCTGGTGTCACCCCGCCCTCCCCTGTAGAAGAAATGGCCCTTTAGAACGCTGTTCATTTCCTTGCTTTCCCTTATTGTTTTGCTTAAACAATATAGAGCTCAGGTTTGCTCAATCTGAATGCTACATAAATGAAACAAAAAAGCAAATGCTGTATCTCTTCTGTCACTTCCTCTTCTCCCCGAATATTTTTGGGGTGAGGATTTTTACTGTTACGATTTGTTAAGCTTGCATATGTGTCACAGGCTCTTTGGTACGCCTCATAAATTTCACAGTTACAAAATACAAACACAAAGCGCTAAATGTAAAGATTGAAGTTCTTTAAAAAATAAAGAAATCTAGGTGACTATTTTTGTCATCTTCAGATGAGGAAGGCCTTTCCAAGCATAACACCAAAGACAGAAATCACAAAAGAATCAGTTGACATGTTGGATGACAAAACAGTTTAAAATGTCTGTGGATAAAAATGCCCTGAGCAGAGTTACAAAGGCAAAACACAAACTGTGAACACTTATTAACAAAACAGAAGACACAGAAAAGACCAATATCCTCATCATATGAAGGGGTCTTTCAGATTACATATGAAAGGGCTGAACATGCTCCCACACTGCTGGTCTGAATGGTGAGCGGGTTGGTGAGCGGGCGACATATGGCGGTATGTACCCAAAGACGAGTGTGTACCCTTTACCCTGGAGTAGCCGATGTAGGAGTTTCACCGGAGGGAACAGGCAGAGATGTACAGTACAATTCATGTACGAGATGTCCTTCACAATCATTTCTACAATCGGGGGAAAATGCAAGTGACCTAAATGTCAAACACCAGGGAATGGTTTGAACTATCAAAACCACTGAAGTCGTGTCTCGGAAAAATGTCTCCCTTCATCAGGGCGATACCAGTTGAGATAAAAAGCAGGTTATACTCTGATAGACAGATGACTGGAACGCAAAATGGGACACCCAAGTGGGAACACGGTGGACGGTGTCTTCTATCCAACACAGAAATTATACTCTTAGACATTTACCCAAGAGAAATGTAAACATGACCACAAAAGCTTGGGTACACATGGTCATGAGTTTTATTTTCAACAGTCAAAAACTGGAACGAACCCAAATGTCCATCACGCGAGGCGCAGATAAACGCGGTGTACCCATACAATGGAGTACTGGTGCCCAGTAACGAGGAACAGACTTTTGGCTGAATCTCAGAGACATCATGTTAAGTGAATGCGTCGAGACACCAAAGGCTAGCTACAGTATAATTACATATCTACGGCAGACTGGGACAGGCACAACTACGGTGACGGAAGACGAATCGGCGTTTGTCAGCAGCTGGGGGTCAACATGGAGATCAATTGCAAATTAGTAAGAGCAGATTGGGGGGGATGAAGGAAGTGTCCTACGTCTTGATTGTGGTGGTGGTTACGCAGCTGTCTGTGTTTATCAAACTCCTCAAACTGTCACTTAAAATTGGTGGATTTTATTGTCTATAAACTATTATATTTAGAGACAAATATCTTATTGTCTGTAAATTATACCTCAACAAAGCTGATGTTTACCAGTTTTTCTGAGTGTGTTGTTAATAACATGGTGGGTAGGGTTTCAGTGTTGTCTAAAAAAATAGGATGCTTCGAGTCTCAGGAGAGACTAAGATACACTGTGGTAAGAGCTCCCCACGATCGTAACCAAACTGAGGTTTGCCTCATTCTCCTGTCCCAGTGTCCCGTACATTGGAGGACTGTGCAAGGCGGGTCTCCTCCACATGGTGCACCCAGCATCCAGCCAGCCGCCATCTTGTGGCTCCATCACTGGGACACGTGACTTCCACAATTACCATCATCGGGGGAAAGAGGTCGAAAGAGAGTTGCAGTTCTTACCTGTGTCACCCTGAAATTAACCCAGGTCACATCTGCTAGTAGTCTGAGGCCAGAACAAGTCACATGATCCCACTGCAATGGCAAGGAAGACTGAAAACATGGATCTTCAGTGAGTGCTAGTTGTTTTTGCCCTAATATTCCAATTACCCCTTCCTCCCTCCTCCCTACACAGAACACGCACCCCTTCTTTAAGGGAAGACACCGATGTCCTGCCCCACCATTGCCTCCAGCTGACAGTGTAGGATCTGTGGGCAACATGCACTGGTCATCCTCTGTGTGGGGCTCCTCTTTGTCCAGAGCCTTTTGAACTAAAACCACAAGTCGTATACTCCTTTCCACGTATACCCAATATCTTCCCAGGGCAATAGGGATCAGATAATCACAATAAGCATTCCCATTTGGAGTCCATCAAGACATTTCAAAATTCATCTGGAATTTCTAAGGAAAAAAACTTTGAGAATTTCAGAAAGCATGGCAACCTTGAGAACCTGCCAGGCACACTGTGTAGCCCCTACCTTGCGGGTGAGAAGATTCTCGACTGAAGCCCTGAGTCCTCTCTCTGACAAAATCTCCATGTCCAGGTTCCTCCACAGCCCCTCACTGTACCTTTTGGGGCTCTTTGTCCCCCCATCCCCCAACTCTATTTTATCTTCCTTCTTGGCCATATCCGGAGTGAGCTTTCTCACTTTCTTGTCTGCTTCCTTTCTCCTAGAAGGGGTGAAAACTCAAACGTTATTTCATTCCATCTAAAGTGTCAGATCATCAAAGGCTTTTGTAGCCCAGGCCTGGGATTTCATTCCCTTTAAATTTAATTATACTAAATGTATATAAATTAAATTATAATTAATTAAATTTAATTATATTCCCTTTAAAGCCTAGTAGGTGGGGCACACCTGGGTGAGTGACTCAGTCGGTTAAGCATCTGAATCTTGATTTCGGCTCAGGTCATGATCCCAAGGTCCCGGGACCAAGACCACATTGGGATCCATGCTGGGCACGGAGCCTGCTTGAGATTCTCTCTCTTCCCCTCCCCTCCCTCACTTGTGCATATGTGTGCACGCACATTCTCTCTCCCCCTCTAAAAAGTTATTTCTTAGGGCACCTGGGTGGCTCAGTCGGTTAAGCATCTGCCTTCAGCTCAGGTTATGATTCTAGGGTCCTGGGATAGAGCCCCACATCGTGTTCCCTGTACAGTAGGGACCCTGCTTTTCTCTCTGTGTGTGTCTTCCGTGCCCCCTGCTTGTGTTCTCTCTGTCTCTGTCTGGAAAATGAATAAATAATCTCTTTTTTAAAAAAATTTAATTAATTCTTAACATTAATTAATTAATTAAAACCCCAGCAGGCATCTGCTCTATCTGCCTCAAGTGTATTCTATGTGCTAAACTTCTTGACAAGAAAAAATTCTCACCCATATGCCTTTGCTTTATCACCTCTGACCTTATTTCTCTCAATGGGATGGTTGACTCTGTCAGACACAAGAGGTGGGAAGGCCAGGTCCTACTGTAATATTGCCCTTCAGTCACCTTAAGCAAAGGAGAGGTGTTGTGGGTTTTCAGGTCCAAAGCTCTTTAAACACCACCTCTGGCTGTTGGGCCTGGAGAAGCACCCAGATTGTTACATCAGCCTGACTCTGTCCTGAACTTCAGATTTATCCTGATTCCCATCCATTCCTCTTGTGCTGATCTCTCCCTCGTAATCCTTGCCAAATGCAGCCAGCGGTAGCAAAGAAACATTACCTGCATCTTCTGTTCCAACCTCTTCCCCCAGGAACCATAAGTCCAGGAGTTCCTTGTCCCTTCCAAATTGTCATTGGAGACAGGTTTGTGAAATGTTTAACACAGATCTCCATCTTTCCAGTCTCTCATATCAGACTCCTTACTCACTGCCCCCCCACCAGAGCCCCCTCTTTCAGGCCTTTGCAATGGTAGCATTTCTCCCTCATATCAATTTCTGTGTGAGTCATAATCGGAGAGGTTGTGTTAATAACCCCCCAAAGTCCAATGGCTTACCACCATAAAGGTTACTGTTTGCTCCCATTTGGTCTGATATGGTCAGGTGGGGGAATCCGGGATTCAGGGGTCCAGCCCCTGCCATCTTTGCTGAAGCTGTATCTTCCAAGATGACCACAGCAGTGAATGAAAGAGACAGAAAGAGACGGTCTTGGCTGCTTCAGCCCGGAAGTGATCAGAAGTGACCCATGCCTCGTGGAAGCTGGGAAGACTCACCATGCACTCCCTAGAGCGGGTGAGCACAAGTGGCCACAGAAATATCTTAAGGGAGCAGAGCAGGCCCTGTGAACTCCCAGTACTGATAAAAGTCCCTTTCAGGGTAGGACCACACCAAGAAGGATCTGCTGAAAGGAGAAGGCACATTGGGCATAACAGTGACAACAGGAACCACAAACTAGAAGCAAGAAAAAGAGTGTGTGTGTGTGTGTGTGTGTGTGTGTGAAAGAGTGAGAGAGAGAGAGAGAAAGGGGGAAGAGAAGGTCTACATAGAGGGGAAGGGGGGTTACAAGACCTTTTTTTTTTTTTTAACATTTTGTAGACACACGGAAGAAGGAACTCTAGACCTACGAAGCTTAAAAGCAGATTCTGACCCCTCTCTCTTCTAGAAAGTTCAGAAAACTCCTTTAATATAAAAATGAAAATCAGAAAAAGATTGTCATTTAATTCCACACAAAGTTATCTTTGTGAAAATGGAATAATGGGCAATGTCATCACGGATAATGAGGGCACCCCCAAAATGTGTGCCCATAGAACACACACTCAAGAACATAAAAAACATATCCTAATTTAAAAATGAGTCAACAAAAATTTTCAAAGGAATAAAAGACACAAAAGAATAACAAGTAACAAATCAAAATGGAAAGACCGCAGAAAAGATGTGCTAGGACTAAGGTGAAAATTACAAATAAAAGAAAGTCCTCATTAGAGAAAAAAGCCCAAATTGAGAAGAACATGAGAGCAAAGAAACACACCAGATTGACCTAAGGAAGATAAGTTGTGGGGCGTCAGGAAAAAGGGGAGCGATAACTGGGATTCAAGAGAAAGTGCGTATGCGGAGAACAGGCAGAGAGAGCTAACATATGTATAATAGAAGTCGCTGAAGAAAGTAATCAAAGCTGAACTCAATGTCCATACATTAAAATTTAAAAAACAAAAACAAAAGAATAAACCAACAGCAGCAACAAAATCCTTTTCCTGAAATAACTACCTTGAAACAACACGGGATACGTAGGAAGATTGGCCCAGAGTATCCACCAGAGAGACATATTGTATGGATGCCTCTGGGAATCCAGGCAAAAGGAAGACACAGTCACTTGGCAGGAAGTTCAGGTCATCAGACTGACCTCCTTCAACACTTCCTGCCAGAAGCAACTAGAAGGCTTGTTTACAAGGAGGGGACCAGAGCATGAGCCAACGAGGGTAGATCCAGGTAAACTGATTCCCAAATATAAAGGTTAGAAATGGTCACCAACAAGCAAAGACCCAAGGCTACTGTTCCTGTGGACACTTTCTGAGGATGCTCCCAGGAAAGAAGCTCAGACAACTGAAATGACCAGACAGACACGAACAAAAGTCGTGCGAGTTGTACACAGACAGACCACGTGGTTCCTTGGACAGCGAAGACCGAAAAATGGTTCTAAGAGCTCCAGGATGGTCTGAAGCAATGCAGCCAGCAGATATTTGAGGGAGCACGACAAGAGCGCGTAAAAGCTGGCATGAGCTCGCCAACTGTCCTGCGGTTCAGCCTGTACAAGGTAGTAATTCAGATCAGATGCTGTGGGAGGAGGATCAGAGCAGGTTTCAGTATCGCTCGTAGTGGAGAACCAAGAGACAAAATAGAGGGGGCGGAAAGTATTTCGTACAGAGCTGAGTAATAAAGGTAACAACGGGAGCAGATACGGGAACTTTCCAAGGACCGAAAAGATAAAACCAAAGAGAGGCAGAAATAAAAATCATACTGAAAGACAATTTGTTTAAAAAAAAAAAAACTCACACTGGTCTAAATGTATCATAAAACAATATGGCAGAACGGAGGCTAAACGTATTGATTATATGGTCTTAGCTCACCTATTAATAGAAAAAAGGTTTTTAGGTTGGCTAAGAAAGGAAACTCCAATACTATGCTCGAAATCTCTCTGGAGTGCTGGCCAGAACATGTAGTCTAGTGAGGGCCTGTGAGGTGGGGGAGAGTGTGGTATGCGCCATTGATCTAATCCAGAGGACTATACGAGCAGATAGGAGCTGGCTTATGTGAGAGAGACAAAAGGAAGAGTGTTCCAATTATCCATTGTTCCATGACCACCCCTATGTTAGGCCTAGACAGTCGTTTCATTATTACATGATTTCGTGGGTCAGGAATTGAGGGCGGGTGGGCTGGGGGGCTCGTGCTTCCCTCCCCACCCCCGCCCCCAGGCTGGTACAGTTCACTCATTGGCATCCAATTGGAGGTGAGCTGGTCGGGAAGATCCAGGACGCTTTCGCCCACGTGACTGGGGTTTGGTGGAGCAGCTGGGAGGCTGAGCGTGGTGGGGACTGTGGGTCGCTGGGCTACACGTGGCCTCTCCAGCCAAGGGTCTGGAAGCAGCAAGGGATCGTAGCAACAGGGTATTGAGTGAGTTGGGTATAGACTCTGTGGCCTTGTACAACCCAGCTCAGAAGGTCTGAACATCACTTGTCCCCCACTCTGCCGAGGTCTGAAGCAGTCGCAAGTCACCCAGAGCCAAGGGGAAACACAGAGACCACACCTCTCAATGGCATGAATGTCCCAAAATTTCTGGCCATGTTTTCCAACTGCCACTAAGATTAAACCATATATTGTTTTAATGACAACCTACAGGGGAGAAACCCTCAGTAAGGGTCATTTTCACAATCTATTGAAACATATGAAGTATCTTTGAACCCATGAGCTCATAATTATGTTTGTAATCCCTACTGGGCCACCACTAGAAGACCAGAGTGATTAACTATGGCAGGGGATACGCAAGCATGTACTCTACCTTTCCTTTATAAACCGTACCACCAGGGAGTCAAATAGTAGAGGAAGCTGAGTTTCTCTCCATAGTAACATAGAAATAAATGAAGTAGTCACAACAGAGTGAGAGCTCACCAGTTAGCAACCACTAATCCATTAGCAATCCGTCACTGACCGTCAGCAGCTGCTCTCACCCCAGAGCCAGCGGGACGCAATGCCACCTGCGAAAGGAACACAGAGCTCTCTACCAAGAGCTCTTGCCAAAAAAAATCCAACCTGAGTCTGAGATCCAGCTCCCAATCTGCAGGAAGTACACAAACTCTGCAAGCCTTTCAATCCATGTTCTTCGACAAATGAATTACCAGGAAAAACACACGGCAGGGCAAGCTGGGGATGAAACAGACTTGGGAGATCCATCAGCCCGTGTGATGTGGGGACCTCATTCAGATCCCGTTTCAACCAGGTTTTGATGCATTTTGACATGTCTGAGACGATTCTAAGTTTGAACAGAGACCGGACATGTGCTGATATTAACCAATGATTGTTGCAGGTGAGGTATTAAATAATGATATTAATACTATTATTTAGGGACTAATTGTTCATAAAGACATTCTGGAATATTTGGGGATGAACTTATATGATGTCTAGGATGAATAGGGTGACTGCCCCTATAATTTGGGAGGTAAAAAGGTACCACGTTAGAAACAAGACCGGCGTGCACTAAGCACTCTTGAAACTGGGTGTTCGGTACTCAGTTGCTCATTACTTGCTCTAATTTTATCTATGTTTGAACTTTTCATAATAAAAGCCTCTGTGTGGGGGCGCCTGGGTAGCTGTCGGTGAGGCGTCTGCCTTTGGCTCAGCTCATGATCCCAGGGTCCTGGGATCAGGCACCCTGCTCAGCGGGGAGCCTGCTTCTCCCTCCCCTTCTGCTATTCCCCCTGCTTGTGCTCTCTCGCTCTCTCTCAAATAAATAAATAGAATCTTTTTTAAAAAATAGAAGGCTTATGTGTGCAAATTTTTGTACCATAAAAAATTTTATATAGAAAAAAAGGCTGGAAAGATATACATCAAAATGCTAACTGTATACGGAAACTCACACAGTGTTCTGTGTCAAGTATGTCTCAAAAGAAATAAATTCTAAAAAATACGAATCATAAATTGTTCTGGCAGACAGGATTATAAGCAAGTTTTCTTTTTAAATTGTTCAATAGCTTCTGAAATGTGTACAATGAACACACAGCACTTCAAAAATCCGGGAAAGGAAAATTAAACCAAAGCAGCACACCCTTCCCAGGAGGTGAAGCTTTCTCTCGGGCTCCGCAGGTGTGCGGGTAACTTGGCAGAACCAGGCCAGGAAGCCATTTGGCTGCACACACCGGGGCCCTTACAGGCAAATGTGCTTCTCCTTTGCCCCACTTCTCTTCTGGGAATCGTGCCCAGGGAAATCATCTAAACTCTGAACCGCCAACCAAGCTGCCGGCTCAAGGATGTCCACGCCAGCATTAGTCTCTTGGAGCAGACTCTTGGAGTCAGAAGCCACATCCAACGAAAGGGGATTGTCTCAGGAAAGGACAGTACATCATGACGATGGAATGCTAGGAAGCCCTCAAAATGGTGATTATTGGTCTGAAAGCCTCGGACTGAATGCTGAGTGAACCAAGGATGCACGTGGGTAAGTCTGCCGTGATTCTAGTTTTGCAAACATTCATGGAAAATGAATAGAACCCAGCGAACAGCCTCACAGAACAGCCCATCATATTTTAATTTTAAATGCCTTTGCTCCTGATAAGGGAGACTTGGTTTTCTTAGAGCTCCTCTGGAAACCCTCTGGAGGCCGACGGCTCCCTTAGACCCAACTTGTTCCAGTGCCCTATGTCTCTCTCACTATCAGTCTAGCTTTGTCTCTTGCAACCATCCCCACTGCCTATCTGGACACCATTTCCTTTCCCTCCATCAGCAACCCCCCACCCCAGGCTCCCATGTGTGTCACAGCATAACTGAAAAGTGGAGAAGCTTGAAGGTTTCCTCACTACTGGCAGCTCCCCTCTGGCCACTTCTTGTCTCTTCCTCCGCAACTCCTGACCCTAGGAGGCCCTGGTGCACCGCACGTCTCCAGAAAACCTTACAGTATCCTACAGCCCACCACCCAGGGCCATGCCGCCTTCCCTGACAGGTCCCGTTCGCACATCCACACAATCCTCAGCATATTTTCTTTAAGGCCATTCTCACTGAAAGATGAACGTTGTGCCAGCTTCAAAGTACTATTTGTGCCCTTATTTGTGGTGGGACTTGATAGATTTCCCTCATCTCTACTCCCCGTCCTTCTACAGTCATAGATCCCTGCGGGTCTAGGTAGGGCTCTGGTTGCCTGTACAAAAACTACATTTCCCAGCATCCCTTGCAACAACAGATGACCATGTGACTGAAATATGGCCAATGGGATGTGAATCAATGCTGTACCATTTCCAGGTTATGCCATTCCAGGGAAGGGATTTGCCACCTCTTCGTCTCTTCCCCATCCCTGCCACCCAGAATGTGGGCTTGGAGCATAGTTACCATCCTGGGTCATAAGGACAAAGGCAGCAAACACCACTGGAAGAGCAGAGCAGCAAAATGGAAGGAACCCAGGCCCTGACTCCATGAAGCCGCCTCTGTGCCACAGTTCACTGTCCCTCGAGCTGTTATAGGAGAGGAAGATAATCATCTGTCTGGTTTCAACCACCATCAGTTTGGTTTGGCTATCGTTGTTGTTAATAAGCAGCCAAACCTGGATCCTACCTGATACACTTGCTCTAGTACGTGCCCCCAAGACAACCAGGCCAGCGAGCTCTCTTATGACAGCTTCTCCTGGAGACGGATTCCGAGACAAGGACTCTGCAGCAGGTGCTCCATGAAGGAAGTGCTCCGAGAAGACAGTAAGAGAGTGAGGGAAACGGGAGCAAGCAGGAGAAGCCCAGCAAGGGAGCATTTCTGTCCTGGCCAGAGCCTGATCCCTGGGAGCTCGGGAGTGCGCTTTCCTGCTGCAGAAGATTGGCTGAGGTGACCCAGGGAGGAGGGCATCGGCTCTCACGTACTTCCACTCCGCCGTATGGGGCGAAGAAGGCCCACAGGCCATTCTCTGAAACAGGCCGGAGATGTGGGTGGTCAGCCAGAGAGCCCAGAGCCCAGAGCCCGCAGAGAGGATTGGGTACATGGTTCCCATAAGGAGGTCTGCAGGCTCTGGTCAGACGCCAACAGTGTGCTCCACGCATGGGGAGGTGAAGCCTTCCAGAACCTCTGTGATTCCCACCCTGTCGACCTCTTCCCCCGGCCTCCTCATCCAGTGGCCCCAGCGGAGATGAACACCAACAACCCCAAAGATACTCCCCTAGGACCCCTGGCCGCGAGTTCCGGCAGATGACAGGAGCCACATAATTCAGTTGCCCAGGAAACCACGCCAGCATTTTTCCCAGAGAAAGCAGTAGGTGCCAGCATGTGGGCCTCAGAATGTGGCGAATCCGAGAGGGGCAGCGACTTGCCCGAGGCCGCCCAGCTGAAACGCGGGGACTGAGGTGGGTGGCTGAAGGGAGGAGCAATGCTACAGGAAAGCCCAAAGCTGTGAGAACCTGGAGAAGTAGACTCCGGGCCCTGTGAAGAGCCACGAGAGCTTCTGGGGGCAGGATGGCCTCACAGTGGGTAGGGACAATGGAAGGGCTTGGGGTTTCATTCACTGAGCACTTCTATGGACTAAAGCCCCGGCCTCTGTTAGCTTCTGTGTCCCTCAGTGTACTTCACGGGGGCACCCCCTCTCCTTAGGTCCACCCAGGAGCGGACACGGAACAAGGAATTCTTTGGGAGCAAGGATTCCCAAGGAATCCTGGGAAATAGCCACAGGGAAATGAGACCCAAGCCAGAAGGAGCCACTACGGGGTGTGTTCTCACCACAGTGCCCCCAGGGGCTCCTGGAGCTCTGTCCAGCTGGGGAGGCCCGGGACAGCACTGGCCCGTATCGTGCCCTGGGCAGAGCTGCGGAGCCGGGGGCGAGGCGGGGCACAACAGCCGTGGCTGCAGGCAGGTGACGGCCTCATCCCATGGAGACGCGAGGGGCTGCTCCTGGCCACGCTGCTGGGAGGCACTGCCACCCAGGTCCCTGTGACCCAAGCTGCAGGATCTTCCCACTCTTTCCAGCTCTTTCTCCCTCCTAGTTCTGAAAATAGTGCTTGCCAATGTTTGGAGAACTATGTGCTTTCTTTATTCTTACAACTTGAAGAATTGAATGACACGGAGCTTTTCATTTAGATACTGGCATTGTATTTACTGGGCTCCATTAACCCAGTCTGGGGGGAAGGGAGGTCCTCAAATGCCTGAGAGGGGAAGAGCACCCAAGTGGCGGCCAGATACCATCCTGAATGAGAGCTGGACCCTCCCAGGCCTTGGACCCCAGGCTACCTGGGCTGGGACCCCAAGCCTGCCTTCCACCCACCATGTGATCTTCAACAAATTGCCTAGCATCTTCTGTGCCTCGGTGTCATCCTCTGTAGAATGGGAAAGGCAACAGAACCCACTTCCAAGGGCTGTTGTGAAAATTCAATGCGGTAAACTGTGCACAGTGCATGGAACAGTGTGTGGCAGAGGGTAAGTGATCACTAACTGCCAGGTCAGCCTCTGCTTCAAGGGAGTGAAGTCTGGTGCCGTAAGCAGGCATGGACATGGGCACGGCCACCCAGTGTGATTGGGTTTGGGTAGAGGGAAGCAAGGGGCCATAGGAACCACAAGAAATGAGTGACAAATACAGGAAAACCACACAAAGGCAGAGCTGGAGGAAGTGGGTTTTGATGGATGAATAGGAGTTCACAGGCTGAAGAGGTAAGGCGTAGTGAGTATCTGCATCTGGGTGGGCTGGCCGTCTGGCATCCAAATCTCTTCTGAACAGGAGCAGCTCCTGCAGAGCATCCCAAGCCAGCAGTGTTCTGTGTCCTCCTGCAGAGTCTGAAAGGACCAGACTTTGGTTTGGTCATTAGACCACCCCTGCCTGGGTTGGAAGCTTAATTTTGGACAAGGGTCACCACAGAGTCCTGACCAGGCTGGCTTTGAGGCCCCGGGCCCCTGTATCTTCTCCCTTCCACTCAGTAAGTCCTAAGACTGAGTCAAGAATCCCCCCTTTACCTCGGGTAAACAATCACATTTCTGTTGCTTGCAACCAAGAATTCTGAAGGGAATTTCCGGCAGAAAGCCCAAAATGAGCAAGAAATGCAAGGGAGGGCCTGCTCCAGTGATCCTGGCCTTTGCTCCCCAACCAAAAGGCCCAGCACTGAAGCCTGCCCCTCCTCCGCGCTTTCCTCTTCAACACTCACAGAGATCATACAAGGAGGCAGGCTGCCTTTCTGCTCCATCGCACAACCAACAACACAGCCCTGAGAAGTGGCGATTTGCTAAAAGTTGTCCATAGATGGGAGGGACCAAGGAGGCTCTAACATCAGGTCAGACACCTGGCCAGGCTCTGCACTGCTGCACTCAGGAGGCCCCCGGAAGCCCAGAAGGGAGGTCTGTCCCCATCCACCGTCACAGCCTGTGAAATGTTCCAGACCCAGGACAGAGAATGAGACCAAGGCTTAAAACGCAACCCTAGCTCTGCCATCCTGGCGGGACTACGGGGAATGAAGTTTGGGTTTAAAGGCAACTATGAGAAGGAGAATGACTCTGGAGCCCAAGGAACACAGTGCCTGGTGCTCTGCATTCCGTGGCTGGACCTGGAACAGCACAAGAGGGGCGGCTAAGAGCAGGAACCAGAGGGACCAGAGGGACTGAGCACCCACTGTGCGCCAGGCCCGTAATGGGCCTCCAGGGTCTCATGGAAACCATGTCAGCAAGAACAGTGGCCAGAGAAGGACACTGAGTCTCAGAGACGTACTGTGACATGTTCAAGGCCACACAGCCTGGGGTGACAGAGTCCAGGGAGGGCTGTCTGACCCAAGAGTGGGGATGGAGGGTAGGTAAACCTTCAGGGAGGTCGGGGCATGGAGCAGGGCTTGGATATCAAAAGGCATTACATAGCAGAGATGATGACATCTCAGAAAGGTGTTACTATTGTTCTCAGTGTAAGTCTGACCGCATCTCTCCTCTGCTTAAAACCCTCCAGCGACTCCCAGTATGCTGTGAAAATGAAATCTGGAGTCTTTGACATGTCCTACAGGACCCTACAGGATCTGCCCAAACCCTTGATTCTCTTCAGTGGCACCAAGTCCCCTCCCATCTCAGGACCTTTGCACAGGCTGTTCCTGGCATACTCTTTCCACTCCTCACCTACTTCTTTCCTCCTCCTCCTGCTGGTCCCCTTACATGGAGTCTTCTGAGGCTGTGGGTTCTCCCATGGCCAGGACCCATAAGGGTCCCACTCCCACCTGTCCCCTTTTCTGTCATAACACTGAGTGTGGTTTATAGTACTCTTAGCCATACATTTGGCAAAAGTTGGCTCTTGGGGTAGTAAAAGAGTCTCGATGGTACAATAATCTGTGACCCCACGTGACAAAATCGTGTTCCTTAGTTCTCTCAAGTTATCTCTTGTTCAGGAGAAAGTAAATTTAAATAATTCACCTCATGAATCAAAACTACTTAATTATAATTAAGTTTAATGAACATAAATGATGTAATTAATTAATTTATTGTGGTGTTTCTCCTCAGGGAGCAATAATGGAAAAGAAGTGGGAAATGCTGCTTTAAGCATCTGTGAGTTCTCTCCTTCCCGCTCCGGTGCCCTCGCTGACCTCACTGAGGGCAGGCCCCGGTCAGCCTCGGCCCCGCTGGAGCTCCAGCTCTGGAAGGCTCCCTGGCATACAGTGGGCGCTCAGATAACACCTTCCGTGGCCAAGCCCCACAGTGAGCAATCCAGATAAGGCTCTGCCGTGGAGAGTACCCACTCGGTGTCCTTTGCCTGCCCCTCTCCCCCTGCCCTGGGCAATGGAGAGCCACGGAAAGGAAGGACTTCCTCGGCTGGTGCACCCCAAGCATCTTTCCACCCCAGTCTTGCGCAGCAAGGCTGGCCCAGGACAAGAATAGAGCAGCCCACAGCTTCAGCGAGCCTGGAGGGGGTGGAGGCAGCTAAACCTGGCTTGGCAGGTGGCTCATTCGGGGTAGGGCAAAGCTTGGGCTGGGGGTAGGGGGCGGGGCAAGACGCCCGGGTTTCTGGGTTCACCCAGTTCTGCTTCACTGTCTGGGGGGGGTGCTGCGGGCAGGGCCAGACCCTCCCTGGGCCTTTGTAACCTCCAGGAGACCCCGAGTCCCCGGGTGTGAGGATGCACGAGCCACGATAAACATAGCACAGCAGATGTATATATAGACCCTCCCACCTGGTTTCCAAAAGGGTTCCGAATGGCTTTCACAAGAGGCAAAGAAATGAACACTTACAGCGTGCCAGGGTTTACACATGAGGCCCTCACGTCACAGGCCTCAGGGAGTAGAACCAGGACAAGGAGAACCTCTGATCCCTCTAGGAAGTCTAAAGGAGAATGAGCTCCCCGTCGGGGGAGGTGTCCAAGCAGAGGCCACAGACTCAGGGTGGGAGGGCTTGGCGGGGAAGGGATCAGTCCAGCCCAGGAGGGCCAGGCCAGATGCTAGGTCCCTGCCGGAAGAGGAAAGGCAGCAATGGAGCAGACCCAAGATAAAGCCCGGGACTGGGAGCCTTTTGCCAGCCACCCCCTCCCTGCCCGCCCTCCCCTGGGGCCAGAGTTACCCAAACAGGCTTCAGAACTGGAGCGGGGGAGTAAGCCTTAATCACGGTTCTCTCTCGGGAGGGCTGTGCTCAAGTCCGCAGCATCGCAGGGAGCCCTGCCCTCAGAGCCCCAGCCAGGCTGTGGATGGCTGCTGCGCGGGACACGCCAACGGAGCGCTGAGCGCCCAGCTTTGGTGCTGCTCGCTGTGTGGCCTTGAGCTGTTTGCTCCCATTCTCGGAGGTGCACTGCTCCACACAGCGCATTGAAGTGTTTGTTACCTTGCTCCTGGAGAGCCCTCCCAGGACTGATGCCCCAAAATAAATAGAACCGCAGCACCTCCCCCAGCCGCCGCCCAAACCTTGGCACAGTTCTGATGGGGCTGGGCTCCCGGGGGCCCGCTGCCTTGGTTCTAGGTTCAGCCTTGAAGTTAGAGGGCACCTTCCCTGCACCTGTCACCTCCTGTCAGTGCCAGGGCCCCCTCCATTCTGGGTACCCATATGAGAGCTCTGTGCAATGGGAAGAAAATATGCTAGGGTGAGGGATAGAGTCTCGGGGAGTCTGGGAGGCCTTTGTCATGAGGCTGCATGTAAACATCTGAGCCAGCCGGTTGGACATCTTGGGAGAGTGTTCTGGGCAGAGACAATAGCCAGTGCAAAGGCCCTGAGGTGGGGTTAGCGTGGTTGAGCACTGTGTGTCTGAAGCGCAGATAAGAAGTGGGAGAGTGGTGAGATGGCCAGCAGCTGGTGTGGGCGCTGTGGGCCATCAGGAGGCTTGGACGAGTGGAGGTGGGATCCACAGCATAGTTCTGAGGAGACAAGGGACTGGGCTGATATTTAACAAGGGAGGCTACCTTCCCTGGCCTTTCCCTGGCCTCCGGAGGGGAACTCGCCTCATCTTCCCGCTAAGGCTGCCTTCCCACTCCTGACCAGGCCTGAATGCTGCCTGATGAGGATGCTCTCACTACTGTCATTGCAACAGAAAGTCCACGTGCCTCTGCCATCCATCTATCGGTCCAGAGAGACTCCTTAGCCCCAGGGATGGGCACCCCATCCCCAACCAGACTGTGCTGCCTGGAGAGGAATGAAGACAACCAGCACTGGCAAAGGGCCTCTGACCTCTACAACCTGAGGATAGGGAAGAGAAGACCTGGCCACTTTCAGTGAGGAGCACGCCGGAAGCCTTCACAGAGGTCATAGGTTATATGAACTGTCAATGGCCTGGGGCTTTAGCATGTCCTTTGTAAATGTCAAATTATCTGCACACTGGCACCCCCCACTTGGATGCCTGGACACCCTTTGTAAAATCTGAAGGGTTCTATAAATAGTAAAGGAATCTGTAAACAACCTCTGTTTGAACTATGTGCAGAGGAATCTGCCTGCAAACCCTAAAGTGCTTCCTAATGGGGCCACCACTTGGCAAACTGTAAACTACTTGGGAAACTACAAAGTGCTTTATAATTCAGTACAGGGCTCTGCAAACGTAAATTACTTTGCACACTGTGCTGTAAAGAGCCCCGAGCTTTGCAAAGTGCAAAGTCCTTTGTAAACTGTGTTGCTCTTTGTAAACTGAAGAGCGATCTGCCAGCTGGGGGGGTGGGGGGGCAGCTGTGCACCCATGAGGTTCTGTAGATGAGTCAGGCCTTTGCCCTTTCACTCTGCATCAGCCGGAGCTCCCAACTCGGCCCGCGCACACAAGGAGAGGACTGGCTGAGCACAAGCGGGCCTAGGGTGCAGAGACCGAGAACTGGGCGGAGAGGTTCGGAGCCCCAGCGTGGGCCCCCAGCAGGCCCCGACCCACCCGGTCGCTCCGCGGATGAGGGGTGGGGAGCAGAGTGGGTGGGCAGAGAGCTCGGAGGCTGGGCGGGGCTCCGGGGACACGAGGTCAAAGTCGGGGCTCTGCCGCCTCCTGGTGGCGGCAGGAGGAACAACTGGGGCCGCGCCCCTGGGACTCGGGTCCTGCCTGTCCTGTGCGCGCACACATACATACACGAGCGCGCACGCGCCTGCGAGCCGATCCGCGCACGCGCATACGTCCACGCGCACACCTACACACAAGGCTTCAGAATTCATTCACGCCCTCATCCTTCCCTTCGTGTATTCATTCATTCGCGTTTTCATTCAAGGAACGTTGACTGAGTACTTGCTAGATGTCAATACTTGCATGGGGACACAACAGTGGCAGATCTACCCAGATAACGCTGATAAAGATGAGGTAGCCCGGTTGGACCAGATGGGGGAGGGCTCTCTGAGGCAGGGACACCGCAGACCCACAAGGCGGTGGATGTGCAGGTGGACACAGCAGACCTGGAACACAGCTACAGGAAGATGGGGAGGGGCACACCAGGCAGAGGCCACAGTCGGGGCAGAGGCCAGAGGTGAGAAGCTGCCTTCATGAGGGAAGTAGGGAGGGGCACAAAGTGCCTCGAAATGATTCAGTGCTGTGCTGGGGAAGGGCTCATAGGCAGAAGCCTGTCCCAGACTGAGGACCAACTTGGGGTAAAAAACAGACTTCACTTCTGGCTGAACTGAGGCTGAGAGGAGTGTGCACTGAGATGTACCCAACAAAGGTATCAGTGCCTCCTTCAGGGAACATGGCCCAATTTCCCATGGAGGACTAGGGAGGCCCTGCTCTCAGGCCTCAAGATGTAGTAGGCTGACTATCCCCAGTTTGATCCTCCTGGCCTGCGACTGGCAGGATGAGCATGTGACCCCTTCCTAGCTAGGAGAGTCAGCCCTGAGACTTCTGCTGCAGCCCTAAGCTGGTGGGAGCCACTGGCTGCTGACTTGGTCCCCATGAGGGAAGTGTGAAACCAGACAGAGGACACCAAGGTAAGCTGGACACAAGTTCTTCAGGATATTAGCCAGACCCCTGGATCGAACCATGCCTGAAGCCAGTAATTACATGAGCAAAAAAAATTCCCTTCTGCTTTCATCTGTTGGAGGAGGGTGTCAGCCCTAGCCCAGGCCTAACAGATCACAGGATCATAGAGCCACTCTGGACCCTGGCAAGGTACCTTCCTTGAGCTCCCCCACGACTCTCCTCAGAGCTCTCTCAGGGGACCCAGGCCTCAGGCTCTCCACCTTCCAAGGTGTGTGGCTTTGAGCAAGTTACTTCAGCTTTCTGGCCTGTTTTCTCATCTGTAAAGTGGGGATGACAACATAACCGGAAACAATTACTTAACAGCCTGGATGAGGTGGCTGTGGCAAGGCTGGGGGCCAGTGCTTGGCACATGTTCATCCCTCTGTGCACCGGGCAGTGCGGTCTTCACCGGGGGGCGCTGCTCAGGCAGTCCTCCAGTGGGCTGGGCCTGTGTCTGCTGCTCTGCCCAGGGACCAGCACCGGGCCTGCAGCCTCCGCTGCGAGCTGCAGTGCCCTCACGTGTGCGAGGGTCTGTTCAAGGCAGGGCCTGAGGGGTTCAGCAGCAGCTCCCCCAACCCCCACCTCCCCTGATCATGCTGCTCTGGCCTTGGCCCAAGGGTAAGAGCACATCCTACATGACCTTCACCAAAGAGTGGGGCTCGCCGCTCTGACACACAGTCTCACACAATCTTTGTCCCACTTTTTCTTTTTCTTTTTTTTTTAAATTAAAACAACAATCAGGTAACTGCCCCAACCCATCAGGGATAAGACCCTGGGCACAGTCCTTTCTTCAAAAAAATATATTTTCTTTTTTCCTTTTTTTTTTTTTTTTTTTAAACAACACCAAAAGCAAATCCACAGCCCCTGTTGAGCCGGTCCCCAAGGAGAGTGAGCTGGACAGCTCCCCTAGCACCTCTCTGAGCAGAGACCTTGGGCCCATCCCCCTAGACCCCAGACTGAGCAGAGAGGGGGTCTCCACCTGCTGGTCCCTAAGGGGTGGGAGAAAAGTGATCGGCTCCACACCATGCAAGAAAAAAAAAGAGCCAAACCCACAAAGCAAAAGAAAAAAAAAATCAAGAGGATAAATTAAAAAAAAAAGTGAAACAACCCCCCCTCCCGAGGCAGTGGCCAGGGGCTGGGTTGAGCCCATGTGCCCTTAGAGGCCCCATTTGCCAGTGCTGGGCTGAAGGCTCACATGGCTCTGTTGTCTCACTCGTGGGGGCGCAGGAGGATTCACGTGGCTCATCCCCCGACCGTGTCCCCCAACACCGCTGCCAGGACAGAGGTATGGCCACCCTAGGCCAAAGTGTGCAAAGTCCATTCAGTCAAGAGATTAAAAAAAAATATACAACTTGGGTGGCATCCAGGGCTGGGCCCAGGCAGTTTCCCGTACTCAGGCACTGGCTGCCCTCTCCGCAAGGGGCAGTAGGGTCTCGCGGAAGCCATCCAGGCCCGTCCAAGTCCAGGATCTTAGGGGCCGGAGACTTGGGGTCCATGGAACAGCAGGGGCAGAGGCACTGGTGGGGCCCACATGGGCCTGGCTGAAGGCCCCGATGGTCTGGTTCTTTGGCACTTGGGGCCAACGGCTTGTTGCCAAGTCCGGCAAGAGCAACCCCCTTGAGTCTTCCCCCAAACACCCAAGGCTGTGGTGGCACTAGCTCATGGGTGTGGGCAAGCAGTGCCCCAGCGGAGGGGGTGTGGGGCACTGGAGGGCCAGAGGGAATCCACGGCCCCGCCCCCTACGAGTCCTCCCCCAGGATCTCCTTCACGAAGGCAGCAATGTCCGTCTTCTTGGTTTTGTGCAATGTGAAGAACGGGTGCTCCTGGAGGGACAAGAGAAGCCAGTCACCATGGGTAAGAGCTCGGAGGCCAGGCAGCGACGCCCCTGCCTCCCCAAACCACCCCTGGCTCCTATGCGTTCCGCCTGCCCAGGGCCCGTCTCTCTGCCTGGCGATCTCCTATGCCTCCTTCTAGAACCTCCCTCTCCAGGAAGCCCTCCTAGCTAAGACACAGCAGGTTGGCTTCCTCCCCCTGCCCTCCTTCCTGCAGCCACCCTCCGGCCACATTGAACTCCCTCCACCCCACCCCTACCAGGCGCAGGTGCCCTTCCCATCAGCACCGAAGCCCTTATTCATCCTTCCAAGCGCACTTCAAATATCACCTCCTCTGTGAGGCCTTCTCCAATAGCTTCGGAGGAAATGGCTTCCCTCCCCCTACCATCTCCCACCCCAGCCCTCAGCACCAGCTGTCAGAGCACCGCTGGAGCCCCTCCAAGGGGCCTGGTGTGGAGGATGGGGAGGGAGCCGGGGTATGTCTGAGCACACCCTGAGGCACAACTGAGTAGCTGAATGATTCAGGACGAGGCAAGCCAGAGGTGCTGAGGGCTCTGTGCACAGGGAGGCCCTCCCCGCACAGCCCCACCACGTGGCCGAAGCCCCACACTCACCATCAGCTCCAAGTAGCTCATGCGCTCCGCAGGGTTCTTCCTCAAGCTAGGAGAGAACGGGGCAGGCTGAAGCCAGACTGGCACGGAGGAGGGAGGTCCAGGCCAGCCAAGCCAGGGTGGGCTCACCCTTAAGTGGGCAGTGAGGACACACATGTCCTCCTGGGGCCCTGGGAGGAAGGGCTGGGACTGTTCTGGGGGACTCCTGAGGATGGAGTGGGATCTGGGGGTACACATTACAGAGACTTAGACCAAGTTGCTTTGCCTCTTGGGATATTTGTTTTCTTATCTCCAGAGTGATCCAGAGAATTCTCAACGATCCAGTACCAAACGACAGTGAAACGCAGTCATTAACAACCACAGACATGGTGTCCTTCATCAGGAGGGAAACTCCTCATCCCGGCTCCAGGGACCAGGGACACCCAGGTGTGAAAGGGCAAGGGGACCAGTGACCTCTGCCTGCCAAGCTCATTTGTCTGCAGTCTTTCTTATTCTCCCATAAAAAAAATAAAGGAGACAAATTTTCCTCTGAGTATCTCTTTGCCCACAATACAAAGATATGTCCATATGTTCTTCCACTTCTGAATACCTTGTGGTCTTTCAGATCTCTTTCAAAATCCAAAGACCATCATTTGCCAGCTCTTCCTTGTGCTCTCTTTCTGCCCTGCATATTTTGATGCTATGTCATGTGGGCAGGACTTGGGAGGCTGCAGACTCACCACTGTGCAGTGAAGTCCACAAACTCGGGAGAGAAACGGTCAGCTGGGAGCTGGGGAGACGGCTCTTCCACCACCTGCTTCAGCTGCTGGAAAGGAGTTCCCCAGGATTCATACGGAAAGCGGAGGATGGCCATCTCGATCTGCGGGGAGGCAGGAGCGCGGGTCAGAGGCGCATACACCTGGCCCCTGGAGGCAGGCCGTGCGGGGAACCTGGGGAACCTGGCCTGGCCTGCCGCCCGAAGCTGGGCCACAGGAGGGTTGAGGGGCAGACGCATGATATCAGAACAAAGATCAAAGCTGGGGGAACAGCAGTAGTCGGTTCCCCTGACCCAGTCGGCACAGACTACGGCTCACGAAGCAAATCAAGCCCGGGGTGGTGACTGGTGGGACTGTCATCGGGCTTTGAAACCACCTAAATTCAGAAGGCTTTACGTAAAAACCCAAGTTCCAGCTCATCTGGAAGAATCAGAGGCGCTGCAGCCCTGGGACACCTTCCCACAAGGCAGCAGTCAGCAAAGGCACGTGGGGTAGGCAGTGGCCTCCCCGCTCGCCACAGGCCACCCCCAGACAGTCTCCACGGGGTCTTAAGGACCTGCTGCCCTTCATTTGGGCAGTTGTTGCTATGAGAGAGCAGGCAAATGGGAAATGAAATTATCCTCCCAAGCCGGTCTCTCCCCAAAGCTGTAGACGGAGAGGCCTGAGCTGACCAGCTCTGGCCACAGCCCCCGGGGCCCATCAGCAACTGAAGTGTGCAGCTGCTCCCACCCCACCCTCACAGCATCGTCCTGTGCAAGGCCTCCTCCTCCGGGAAGACTTCCCCCTCCCTGCTGACCTCCTGAACACACAGCCACCATGGAGGCCTGGTCAGTCCTACTGAACCCGGAGCTCCCTGCAGGTGACACAGAAGCCACCTGGCCTCTGTCCCCGTGCCAGGCCCCTCGCCACATGCCTCGCCTGCAGTTGGCGGGAAGTCATTTGTGGAAAAGACCAGCTATCTTGAGACAAACTCTGGGTTCTGATTTTGACTGCCGAATTAAAAAAAAAAAAAAAAAAAAAAAAATCAGGTCAGCCCAGGCCCCCGCCTGGAATAGCACAGAGACTTCTCACTGACAGGCCATAATCACCATAATGAACACAAGAGACCTCAGCTCAAACAAATGCTTCGTGTTGGCAACTGCTGCCTGAACAGCTCACTAATTATTGTGCTAAGAAAGGGCCTTCCCATTAGGCTAAAGGCCCCTTTCCAGCCAAGACATAAACACACCCCACAGATGGAGGGTCTGCAAACCGCAGCGGGCAGGGTTGTGAGCTGGTAAGACTTTCACAGGACTAATTCAGGGTGCTTTTTCCTAGAACGTTCACCGATTCCAAGTAGCAGAAGTGAGGGTCCTGTGTGGTTTTCCACGGAAGGATCCAGTGGTCTGCCAGAGTTACAATTAGAAAAACAGAAAACCGTCCAGACTCTTCACCTCCTAACCCTTTTTCCCACCCCCCGTAATTTTTTCTAGAGTTCAAAATATGCAAAACAAAACAAAACAGCCTCTGGGCACAAAATGCATGGTGTGGTGTGATTTGTAACAGAGTATTAAGAGGCAGTCAAAACGGCACCAGGGACTGGCCTGCTGCAGGGCGGCTGACCCTAACCGAGACCATGACCACAAGGGCCACACTCCGTGATACCCCATTCACTGTTCATCTGCTCAGCACTTGCTCAACACCTGTTACGGCCAAGAGCCTTCCCAATCTCATCCCACGTCTGTAGGTTCCGTGGCTGTGCCCACGTGCCCGCAGATGGCTACCCAGGGTGGGCTCCGAGGCCTGGAGGGAAACCCCCCACGGAGCAGGCCTGGCACCCAGGGTTTTGCTAGTCCCTCCCGCGGGGTCACCCAGGGACTTTGAAAGGAAAGAGAAATCCGGAATCCAGTGAAACAGCCCCCATTTGACACTGGCTGGGGAGATGGGGGCAGATGGTGTGGGGTCTCTCAAGGGGATGCCCATGGGGGGTCCTCACAACTCCGGGAAACACGAGTGATGTCGTGCTAACGGAAAAAAGCAAAATAAAAACCAGAGAAAACATCTAGAAGGAATTGCACAATGTTGGCAGTGGACAGCAGGGAGAAGGGGCTATGTCTCCTTGATGATTTTTTTACTTTCGTCTTTTTTCTTTTTTTGGTCTTTTTTGTTTCATTTCGTTTTTGTTTTTTACTTTGTCTTTTTTTTACCTCTCGTCTTTTTTTATTTTTCGTCTTGTTTTTGTTTTTGTTTTTACTATTTTTAGATGGTGTTTCTATGACTTTCATAACTTCTGGGGACAAACCTAACCTCTACTGGGGCAGTCAGGTTCCTAAGCTACCAGTGCAGCTTCTCCCATTTGTGCAAGCTAGTCCCCCCTCCAGACATGGACTCTACTTCCCCTTGACCCTGGCCTGGCCTGGGACGCTCTGAGCAACAGAATGAGGCAAAAGCGACACAGTGCCCATCCTGGGACAGGCAGGACAGAGTCTCTCTTTCAAGGAAGCCAGCCATCGCAGGGGACATCAGCTACCCTGGAACCCAGCAAGCAAATGGCCGAGGCAGTCACGTAGTGGCCCTACATCTGCTAAGCCTCCCCGGACTTTCCAGCCCAGCCCTGACCCCAGCCAGAGCCAGACGGCATGGAAGTACTGCCCAGCTAGTCCAGCCCACACTGCAGAAGCCTGGGAAACAAGGAACTGTCGCCGGTTTCTGGCACTAGGTTCTGGAGCACTTAGTGACGCAGCTCCTGCTACCTGAAATACGCACTTAGCATACCCTGCCCGACTTCCACCAACACCTGAGACCGTCACTGGGATGTGGTGGGTCCCCAGTCACGACAGACAGATGGATGGGAGGAAGAGATGGAGGGGTGCAGGGGTGTATGTGTGTCAAGCGGTCATGAGTGGGGGGTCTCTAACATCCAACCAGCCCTGTGTCATCTGGAAATCCAGCCAGAATTTGCTCTGATTTTTTAACTGAGGAGTTGGGAGACTCTTATCTGCAGGTAGACCGTGCACCTCTAGCCTTCAAACATTCCTCTCTGCTTCAAAAAAAAAAAAAACCATTTACTTGAAAAAGGATTGAGTCTGCAGTACTCAATGGAAAAATGGAAGGTATCTCCCAATTCCGTGTCTCTGACAATATGATTTTGCTTTGGGTCCCTTCCCAGTCAGTGGGCACAGGCACTGCTTACAGGGTGACAGTCACACAATGAGGAAGGCAGTGAGGATAATGAAACTCATTATCAGTAAGATCCAAAACATCTACGTTGACCCTAAACTGCCCCGCACCCCTTCTCTGACCTCCTCTTGAATCTGACCCTCCAGGCTCACTTCAGGCAGCACCCCCCACCTCAGGGCCTTTGCCCCCAAAGTCCTGCAGGGCCCTCCCCTACTGCTTCAGAAGCTTGTGCTGCTCTTCTGCCGCCCCTGAGTCTCTCCCTCCACACCCCTTCCCACTAGGTGTTATACTGGTTTGGTTTTGGATTACTGATTGTGCCCCGCCCCCAACACCTGGAGGCCCAAGGGGCCTGGGACAGGGAGGGTGATGACCATGGAAACAACCACACTGTGGACACTTCCCATTAGCGCCAATGGTTGGGATGGGGATGGAGGCCGATGACCCCCCCAGCAAGCTCAATGCACACTGGGGCCATTTTGACAACGTTTTCCCATGTACCCCGGGTTGGGGAGCCCGCATTCTGGTCTCCACATGGGTACCAAAATAGGCTTTCTATATTGGTATCTAAATAAACCTTGACCCAGACCTGAGCCAAGCCCTGACTCAGGCAGAAACAGGCGTTCACTGGGCGGTTCTAGAAAGAACAAGAGGCACAATGGCCCAGCCCTCCTCCTGGACCTCAGATGTAGCCATCCCAGCTGAGCTAAGGGCTGGGGACCCGCCCTCACCCCTCCTACCCCCACAGCCCCAGGACTGACAACCCATCCACCCCATCCCACCACACTCCAGGAAATGCGCCAGGACCTCACAAGCAACAAACTTCTTGCTGTGAGAAAATAATTTTCTTAAGAATTTTGCCATTTTGCTTTTTAAATCATTTGTGTACCAGGAGCTCACTTAATTCGGAATTGGCTGTGATTTCTCAACAAGTGCCACGAGCTCTGGGGAAGGTCTGATAGGTTACCATAAGCTGTCGCGAACTTTCATGAAGGACACCACTCGCCGCTGGAAAGGGCTAACATCACTGCAGATGTTCCCCTAGATATATGATAATTTTTGATGGCATGTTCTCTTCTCAGATTGTGAAGCCAACCCTTTTTTCCAGGCCTAAACTATTGGATGGGCCCATCAAAAGCTCCCGGAGGGCCATGGCACCCCCAGGCCCCCTCCCCAGACCAGCAAAGGTGGGGCCCTGCTGCAAGCAGTTACCATGGTGATGCCGAGGCTCCAGACATCGGACTTGACATTGTAGCCCTTCTGGTTCAGCTCCGGATTGATTCTCTCAGGCTGTAAGGGACCAGTGAGGCCTGAACACCCACCTCATGGTGAGGGGCCAGAAAGGGGACACCCAAGGCTCCCTCCGCTAGATCCTCCCTCCCCCACCCCAACCAGAAGGGTCAGTGCTAATCCTTCTCTCCCACCCCCCACAGAGCAAGGGAGAAAACTGAGGCCAACGAGGGCTAGGGTCTTATGGCAAAGGCCTAAACCTTGTGCCTCACAGCCACCCCTGCCCCAGGAAGGGGGAGCACCCTCAGGCCTGTGGGACAGGGCTGGGACCTACACAAATCCTACAGGTCACGGAAACTTTTATCATCTAAAAGGGCATCTGGGACACCGCTAATACCAGGGGTAAAGCGGGGCTGCTGGTCAGGCTGGGTTACAGATCACCCCTGCTGTGGCAGGAAATGCAGGGCCTCAGGACAGCCCTGTCCCCAACAGACAGAGGACAGGACCCAACCCTGATCTTGCAGGCACCTCTCTCCTGAACCTCTAGCGGGAGCACTCACAGCCATGTAGGGTTTGCAGCCGGCGTCCAGCGTCTTGGCCACAGAATCCACCAAGTAGCCACTAATCCCAAAGTCACACATCTTCACGTGACCCTCCTTGTTGATGAGGACATTGGACGGCTTCACATCTGCCAGGGATAGAACACCCCTTTTTCATCTTCTGGGGTTGTGGGGCACTGCCAGAGGCCAACAGGCTCCTCCAACACCGCCACCACCCACGGGGCAGATGATACAAGGGCCCAGGGAGTGGATGAGGGACAAGGCTCCAAGAGGTGCTGTTCCAGCCCAAGGCCACAAAGCAGCACAGCCAGAACATGCTCTGGCCACCAGTCACAAGGGGGAAGAAAGGGAGTTTCTACCAGGACCTCATTTTTGCACCCACCATCAGCACTCGGACACAATGTCCAGAGGGGGCACCTGGCCTGTTTCCTGGCAGAACCTCCAGCTCCGGGATGCTCCCATGCTGGGGCTCTGGCGGGGGGTGGTGCCACTGACCGGTGGAGAACCCAGAAGCCAACCAGCATCCACGCTGAGAGAATGGGAGGTTCGGCCAGGAGGCACAGGGTAGAAGCATAAACACAGGTCAGGGGTCCATGCTGAGTAGGATACAGGCCACACAGCAGGGAATCTTCCAGCAAAAGCACATGCAGCACACATGCAACCTCCATGCTTTCCTATAGCGACATGCAGAAGCACAGAAATGCACAGGAAAAGGACCAGCAGGTTCCACACTGAGCTGCCAACAGTGGTTGGGGGTGGGGGGAACAGGGGCTGGGGGAACCGCCAAGAGTTGAAGCGGCCTTGGTCTAATGAGCTTTGAGAGAAGTGGGACATCCGGGTAAGTGAACTACTCAGAATGAGAAAGAAGGAACTACGACCTACACGACCCCGCTGAGCCTCACAAACATTAGGCTGAGTGCCAGAGGCTGGAGAAAGGCCACGCGAATCCATTTACATGAAGTTCAAGAACAAGTAAAACCCATATACCGTGGGGGAAACCAGATGAGAGGCAAAGGGGGGATATAGGGGCAGGGACTGACCAAGAAAGGCCCAGAGAACTTTCTGGAGTGGGATAGAAGGTGCAAACATCCTGCATCTTGAAAAGGGCCAGGTTATGTGGACGTAAATTCTGAATAGACTCATCAGGTGTTAACTACGGATCTGTGCATTTCACGATATGTCAACGCTATGTCGAAACAAATCCCGTCAGTGTTCCCAGGACCGAAGTCCAATTCTTGCTCCAAGCACCAGCAAACCTAAGGGCTTGGAAGAGTGGACGGGGGGCGTGCAGCTGGGTCCAGTGTGGTGGGACCGGAAGACAATGGCTTGGAGAAGTGACAGTGGCCTGGACTGGGAAGCAGGCTCAATCAGGATCCCAAAGGGCACCTCGCTACCTATCACCTCAGGCAGCTCATCTGGAGAAAGGGGAGAGGTCCCCGCTCCTTGCAGGACTGGGCAAGCCCTTGCCTCTGAGCAGCCCACAGGCGCCCACCCCACCCCACCCCACCCCCGGTGGGGCCGCGGCAGAGACTGACCTCTGTGGATCACGGACAGCTTGCTGTGCAGATGCTCCAGTGCCCTCACGATCTGGGGGCAGGAGGAGGAAAGACAAGGCTGCTGTTACTCCTGGTTCTGTTAACCACGACACAGCAGTAAGACCCCCTACTCATGTCTACCTGTCTCCCTCTGCCACAGATGCACCCCTGCCCTCCCCCGCCCACTGTCCCAGGCTCTTGCCTGCATCCCAGCTTTGACCCTAGTGTCGTGCTCATCCCGGTGCAGACATACCCGGCCTCTTGCTTTTCTCCCTCCCACCCGAGTGGGCCAGTGTCTCAGGCCCCAGCCTTTACCAGGAAAATGATGTACCCAAGATCTTGCAGAGTCCCAGGCTTGTGACCCCTCCAAGGGGCTGTCACTACCCCTAGCAGGCTCTTGGGCAAACCCCAGCTCTTCCTCAGCATCCCTGGTTCCTCTCCTTCAGCAGAGCCAGAGGCCCATGTGCTTGAGCCATTCCCCTCCAGAACACACAGTGGGGAACCCTTGACGATTACCCCAAAGACCCTAACTCGATACTCTGGCACGGTGTGTTTTCAATGCTCCACGTGCAGTGAGGACCGAGAGGCACCACTATAACTGATCCCGTTTCCTTTTTCCCTTTGGCTGCCAGACGCTCAAGCCCAGCTTGGCTACTTTCCTCCAGACATACCTGACCTCAAGCGGTGGATGCTACGCTTCCCCCCAGTTTAGTTTGTACCTCTGTGAGCTGTTTTAGGGCATTTCTGGCATAAGGAAGTTTTAAGTACTAAGTCTTTTTTTAAAAAATGGTGTAGAAATCTCTGGAGTGGGTACACAAAAACTAGAAGCCCAGGCATCTGGGTGGCTCAGTTGGTTGAGCGAGTGCCTTCAACTCAAGTCATGATCCTGGAGTCCCGGGATCGAGTCCCGCATCTGGCTCCCTGCTCAGCATGGGGTCTGCTTCTCCCTCGACCTTCCCCCTCTCATGCTTGCTCTCTCTCATTCTCTCTCTCTCTCGGACAAATAAAATCTTAAAAAAAAAAAAAAAAAAAAAAAACACTAGAAACCTAAGATCTGCCAAATCTGTGTGGTTCTGGGAGCCCCAGGCTCTGGGGTCTCCTCAGCAAGAAGGCTCTGGGAGAACTGGGTCCCTGGAGGGCAGTCGCCCAGGTTCAGGGCCCCACTGGGGACCCAGCTGTGCCCAAGCTCTCACCATGAGGCTGGGCTTTGTGCCTGCTTGCACAGGGCTGGGGCCCCTGCCTATGGACCTGAATCCCCCAACCCCTCCCAAGAGCAAGGTCACTTACAGACACAGCAATTTCCCCCAGAATGTCCTCTGGAATGGTCATGTTCTTTTCGAGCACCTTCCGGTAGAACTTGTCCAGGGATGTGTCCATGAGCTCCATGCAGATCCACACATCTCCCTGTGGAAGGACAGCTGGAGGTGAGCCCGGGTCAGTGCAGGTGGTGCCGGTATCTGGACAGCCTGCGCTAGGGCCATGTCAGCACGGGCCTGACCCTCTGGCGCTGCTCAGGCCTCCCCACAAACACACCTGCCTGCTCCCAGCTCTTCCTATTCTGCAATCTTCCAACTTCCGCTTCTCCGCCTTCCCTGCTTGTCTACCCTAGTGAGTGGTACGCCAGCCAGCCTTACCAGCTCTGCTGCCTCTGGTCTCCTCCCTCTGATTCTGAAGTCCATGGCAGTTTCCAGAAAGAAGTAACTAAAACACACACCCAATTGTGTCCCTCCACATGGGGGCTCTCAGGCCAGCTGCAGCACAGCTCCATGCCCCAGCCCTGCAGACCAACCTCACCTCAGCCGCTATGGCCCCCAAAACGCACGGGTCATCCTAGCTCTAGCCTTGAAGGATGCTTCCCTTCTTCTCCTGCAAAGCCCAGCCTCCCTCACTGCCAGCTCTGCCACAAACGCTCATCCTTCAGGACAGTCTTCTATGAAGGCTGGGTACAGCATCTCCGTGGGGTACCTGTAGGCCCAGGTGCCTCCCTGCCGACTCTGACCCAGCATGCAGCGAGGCGCAGGTTTGTGTCTTGCCCCCCCGCAGCAAGGGGACCGGCAGCCTGCCCCTGGCACACACCAGGTGCTTAGCACATGAGCTAAGGGTGAGGAGGCACGGACTGGGCACACTTTGGGACCTGGTAGATGCTCAAGGAGCATCTAGCAGAAGGCCATCCTTCAGCTGCAGCAAGCCACACTGCCTGGCATCACTCCCGATTGCTCTCTCATCCCACAACCAGTGCTGCCCACAGACCAAGAACCAGACCCTTGCACACCTCCTTGGCTGCCCCTGCTCAGAACCCCACCATGCCAGCCTGGACGCCAGAGAAGCAAGCAGGTGACCCCCAAGACCGACTGAGTGCCAGGCCCTGGGTCACATCATTGTATCTTCACGTGACCTTGGGAAGTGGATACAATCACTGGCCTCATTTCATAGACAAGGAAACCGAGGCAGGAAACAGGGTCACTGGCAGCGTGGGTCCTGGGAAAAAGCTCTCAAGAACCCTGCACGTGTGGTCTCACTCCCTCGGTGCCCAGCACCTGGCACACAGCGGCGCTTGGCAAACGTCTCCTGGGGTCCCCGAGTGAGCAACAGCAGACAGTGGGGCAGCCAGACTGAGGGGGGTAGGTGTGCAGAGGGAAGGTAGGGTGGGGCGGCCTGTGCTCCTCCCTGCGGCCCAGCCCCCACCTCCCACCCTCCCACGCACCAGGGCCGCACCTCTCTGAAGAGGGCCCCGTAGAAGGTGACGGTGTAGAAGCAGTCGACTGTGCGCATGTTGATGTCCAAGTCCATGAGCAGACGCTTCTGCTCCTGTGAGTTCACGGTGGCCCGGATCCGCTGCAGGACAGAGGGCTACGGTCAGGGGCCATGCGGCAGAGGGCAACCACCCCCTATCCCTCGCAGGAGGACTAGGCGCTCCAAGGGGTACCGATGGGCCATACTATAGGCTCAGCCCCTGTGCCTCCTCCAGGAAGCCCCCCAAGTGTCCCCAAGCTCCCGGGCTGCGTGGGGCAGGATGAAGTGGAGCCCTTGCATACCTTGACGGCCATGATGGTGCCACTCTGGGCGTGCCGCACCTTCTCCACCACCCCATAGGCTCCGCGGCCCAGCTCCGAGATGGTCACCAGGTCATCGGCCTCCACCTCGAAGTTCTTGGGGGACAGAAAAAAGAGAGGCCACAAGTCAGGAGAGCGCAGGGGCAACAGAGAGGAAACAGCCAGTCAGTTAGATCTGAGCTCAAATCTTACACCAACCACCCTCTGCTGTGTGACCTGGGCCAAGTCACACCACCTCTCAGACTCACACCGCTCTCTGTAAAATGGGTACAGCAGTGTTCAAGACGATCACATGGCATAAATATGACCGCCTATAAAACGCCCCCAGTTGGCACAGGGAGCTCCAGAGAGGCCCTTTCCCTCTTGCTCCCCACCCTACTCAGGGGTTGGGACGGAATCATTCATTCACCCGGTATTTGTGGAGTCCCCACTATGTGCACATTCTGGTTACAGGCACTAGAGACAGAAAGAACAGAGCGAAGCTCTTGCTTTCACAGCAGGCAGTATGGCCCTGGGCCTCCTGCTCTCCCTCATGCCCTCTGCTGTCCGGCAGATGAGAAAGCTAAACGTCACCCACTGACAAGTGTCAGGAGGGAATGAGCCTTGGTGCGAGGAGAGGGGGGGGGGGCTGTCAGCCATGGAGAGGCCTCCACAGTGGGTCTCTGCCTGTGGGGGAACCACAGTCTCCAGCCAGGATCTCAATCGCTGGGGAGCAAGCCATCAGCAGGTGTGTGTGCAAGGCACACACCTGGTGCTGCTTCTGAGGCTAGAGCCAGGAGTCCCCATGTTTGATGCACCATTCCCACAGGTGACATGAGCACTGGTAGCCCCAGGACCCCAACTCTGAGATCAGGAAACTTCATGACAGCTCTGGCTCTCCAGCCCTATGAGGCAGGCCAACTCTCCCCATTCCAGGTGAGAGGGTCTAAGGGTGGGCAGCCCAGGACCAAAGAGCTAACGTCTGGGGAGTGAGGTTCCTCTCCAAAGCCCAGTTCTGCCCACCGCCCACAGCCACCTCCCAGTGGCCCTACAGGGTCAGCTTATGCCCACTTGTCAGATGCAAACGCTGAGGTTCCAACCCATGAAGTCCCCGCCCCAGGTGTGCAGCCGGCACCTACCCTGTCTCCAATGGTAATGAAGGTCCGGGAGTCAAGGTTCCGGGGGGGTCTGTGGGGGGAAAAGCAGGACCCCATGAGCCTCAGAAAGCAGCATATCCTTGCCTGAGAGAAGGAGCAAACCAGCCTGGCCTATGAGCCCAAGACGCGTCCTGTGCCCGGGAGGCAGCTTGCGGGCCGTGGTGTTCCTCACGGCACCCAGTCTGTCATCAGGCACCCGCGGTGTCACATACAAGGCGTGGTCACACAGACATGGCCAGAGCCTCACCCTTCCATCCCCAAGGTGGGCGAGAAGGGGATGCAGAATGGACGTGTGACACCTGTGAGCCCCCATGGCCACGCCCCCAGGGCCTAGTTCATAGGAGGTGCTCTCTGGGCCACGCTGTCCCCTGCCTGCTCCCCTCCTTTCGACCCCTTCCAGGAAGCCTCTCTAGGCTGAGCCAGCGGAGAAACTGAGACAGACTCACGTGGGGTTGGGCACGAGCGGCTTGGACATGCAGGATATCCGTAAGTCCTTCTTCCTTTTGGCCTTCCCTAAAACAAAGAGGTGAGGCACCTGGTCAACGCTCAGTCTGTCAACATCCCCTGGGGACAGACCTGGGGACAGAGATGATTCAGGCCCCCTGCCCTCAGAGGCCCCGAGCACAGTTACAGATGCTGAGGATCAGTCAGTGTGGGCAGTGCTCTGAGGGGCCTGGTGCCTCTGGGCGCAGGGACATCTCTGGGCACAGGGACATCTCTGGCTCCAGCCCCACAGGGCCTCCCGGAAGCCGGCCTCGGGCAGTCACCCGACAGCCACCCAAGATGTCTCCAGAGCACACCTCCAAGGAAGCTCACTCCATCACAGATCTGCCCCCCTGGGGCACACACCAGGCTACCACTGGGCACCCCCCGAGGGAGTAGGGCCACGTCCCAGCAGCCAAAGTGCTCGCCAGGGCCTGTGCTCCCACCCCCTGCAAAAGCCCTGCATCCTAAGTGCCTGGTAAGGACTGAACTGTGCCCCTAGAAACCCCATGTGTTGAAGTCCTAAGCCCTGGTAGCTCAGGGTGTTACCCTGTTTGGAGATGGGTTCTTTACAGGGATGATCAAGTTAAAAATGAGGTCATGAGGGTGGGCTCTAGTCCAGCAGGACTGGTGGCTTTAGAAAAGGAGAAAGCTGGACACACAGAGACAGATACGCACAGATGGAGGAGAATGTAAGGAGACACAGGGGAAGATGGCCATCTGCAAGCCAGGGAATCCCTAAGGAATCCAGAAGCTAGGAGAAAGGCCTGGAACGGGCCCCTCCGTCACAGCCTCAGAGGGAACCAGCCCACTAGCACCTTGAGGAACTCCTGGCCTCTGGGACCATCAGGCAGGAAGCATCTGGCAGCCCCCAGCCCGAGGTGCTAGCAAACTGACCCAGCTCCTGCTCCCACTTGTGGCGCTAACCTAGCTGGAAAGCCTCAGAGGCAGACAGAGCTCCTCTCAGGTCCCAGCTCTGCTGCCCGCCCCTCTTCAGAGCTTCCCTTTCCCCATCTGTCATCGGGACCGCAGAGGCCCCTCTCAGGGGCGGCTGGGAAGTCTGGACCAGATGCAGGCTGGGGAGCTACTGACCGAAGCCTGCTGCCTATTGCTTGCCGCCCCCTCCCCCAAAGTTCTCGCCTTTGCCTTCCCTTCCAGGAGCACTGCCGGAAGGCACTTCCCTCCCAGGGCACCAGGCAGTCTCCTAAGGACGGGAGAGGGGCTGCGCCTCTCCAAGACCGCATGCCCATGGCTCCTGGGCTGGCTGAGAGTGGTGGCCAGGAGCCCAGCGTGCAGCCGTGCTAGCGGAGTGCACATTCCGGAGCGCTGGACACGGCGGCGCTGGGCACGGTGGAGGGAGCTTCCGTGGGGGCCGCCCTCCAGAGAGGCCACCATGGCACCTTACAGGCAGGAGAGCAAGGGCGGGACACATCCAGACCCACGGGGGAAGACCGAGGCTGGCTTGAGTCCATGGCCCTGGCTCTTAGCCACCAGGACTGGAGCTCCACTGTCCAGAGGAGGAAGTGACTTTCCCAGGCCACTGAGAATGCAGGTGGCAGAGGTGGCACGTGACCCTAAGTCCCCAAAACCACGCAGACCACTTGCCAGCTCCTGCGGGAGTGTCCTTCCCACCTCCCAGGCATAGCCCTGTTATGTGCTCTGCCTTCCCCGCCCACCTCACGCACCGCCCCTGATGAAGGAAGTGGGAGCTGCCCGGGGCCCCGCACCACCGGCCATGAGCATGCACGGCACACTGGGAAGCACAAGCCCCGGAAGCCACCTCTGAACTGGGTTCACATCCAGCTTCCACCACATCCCGCTGCATGGCCTCAGTGCCCCATGTGCCCCTGGCCTGGAGGCCCACATACTTGGACCCAGCAGCCAGGCAGGGCCTGACACCACCGTCAGGGGATGGGATAGAGTTGTTGTTGCTGCTGGGGAGATGAGGCCTGGCCCCAGCTGTCCTCAGAGCTAGATGACTTGCCACAGAAGAGCCCTGGTGGGAAGAGAGTCCTGGATCTGCATGGGGGTGGGTGGGCTGAGCCCTGGGGCTGGTGTAGGCAGGCACCTCCTCCCCACAGAAGCCGCCCAAGGCCTCAGATGCCTGCTCTGAGGGAGGTCTGCCTAGCCCTTGGCAGCCCAAGGGCCTGATCCAGGTGCCCTCATGCCCACTGCCAAGTCAGGGCTGCAATGGCACTGTCCTCGACCCCAGAGCCAGTGGGAGCCCTGCTCTCCCCACGCTGGCCCCAGCTCTTGGAGTACGTCTGTCGTCGAATCATACGCTTTCTCTGTCCCAAATTCAAATCCCACCTTTGCCCCTTAGAGACCTTCGACAAGTCCCCAGTCTTCTCTGAGCCCCCGTATCCTCAATCAGACAAATGATCACTACCTACATGGTAGTGATCTTTAGAGAACTTAGAACAGCACCTTGTTGGCATCAGCACGACTTGCCCCCAAGCCCAGGCCTGTCCGGGAACAACCCAGGGGCCGCACAAAACAAGTTTCCACACATAATACCCACTGGGCGCCACCACCGCTCGCCCGGTGCCGGGGCAGACCAGCTGCGTAATCATGAGCTCCCGTGTGAGGCATGTGGCCATCGTTTGGATTTTTTAAAGATTTATTTATTTGAAAGAGAGAGAGTGTGCACACACAAGGGGGGACAAGCAGAGTGAGAGAGAAAGAGATAGAATCCCAAGTACTACTGAGCGCAGAACCGACCTGGGGCTCAATCTCACAACCCCAAGATCGTGACCTGAGCTGAAAGCAAGAGTCAAACGCTTAACCGACCACACCACTCAGGTGCCCTTGTGTGAGGTGTTTTCATCCCATTTTACAGATAAGACAACGTGGCCAGCTCTCAGGGGCATAGTGGGTCTCTCTCTCCTCCAGCAACAGCCTGCTGGCCACACAAATGGCCCTTCCCATCTATTCCAGATGTTTCAACAACCCTGGAGGGAGTTCTTAGCCTTATTTTACTGGAGGGAACTAAGATGCTGCATGGTGACTCAGGGGGAGATGCTTCCAGATCTGGTGACTCGGAGACTGCACTGGGCCAGGTCAGCCACTCCTGGCGCCCTCTCCTGCTGGGAGCTTCTCCCTGTAGGAGGAGGGACGGGCCTCCTGTACTCCCCACAGAGAGCTCTGTGACATCTGCTGAACAGGGACCCAGACGCTTCCCTGGGTTTCCCAGGGCCCTGCACATTCTGCATGACAAGAAGAAAACAGAAAAGGCAAGGTATCCAGGCCCGTGGGTTCCTAAGGCCACATCCGTGCTGCCCCTGGGTCAGACTAAGTCATCACTGACCCCTGGTGGTGGGGGCAGGGGCCCTGGGCTGCAGGCCCTAAGGCCTGAGGAGGCTACTGGCCAGGCCAGCATTGCTAACGCTGCATGTGACATGCAGCAGCCTGAGCTAGTCCAGCTTCGACCCCTGATGAGACCTGGCATGGTACCCTTCTCTCGGCCCCTCAAGTCCTCTATCTTCGAAGCAGCACTCTGGTAAGCGCATGCCACCCTGCAGGGTGGGATCATCTATGAGGTGCTCGGCACAGGCTTGGGGCACAGCAGATAGCCCTATACGATGGCCCACGACAGGTCACTACAGTTATTACAAGCCTCTGCACAAAGCTGGAAAAAAGCCACCCTATGTAATGAGAATTATGGGGAGCTTTTACTCTTCACTTGAAGCTTTTTGTAACCAGAAAGTAAAATATTTTATGTTAAAAAATGAACAATCCAGGAGTGCCTGGGTGGCTCAGTCGTTAAAAGTGTCTGTCTTCAGCTCAGGTCATGATCCCAGGGTCCTGGGACTGAGCCCCACATCGGGCTCCCTGCTCAGCAGGCAGCCTGCTTCTCTCTCTCCCTGTGCTGCTCCCCCTGCGTGTGTGGTCATGTGATCTCTCTCCTTCCCTCTGTCAAATAAATAAATAAAACCCTAAAAAACAACACCACCACCACCAACAACAAAACAATCCACTAGGGGGTCTCCTGGGGCTCACAGCACATCCCCCCACACTACCTGCTCTTGGCCTTCCCTAACCTTTCTCTGGCCCTAACCTGCACACCCATCTCCCACCCTAGGATCTGCAAATGTCATGAGACGGGCCCCTTTTCACCAGGCCTCAGTTTCCCTAGTAGTCAAGGGAGCCTCTATGCGTGTGGCCAGGCCAGGTGGGTGAAAGAGGAACAAGGCCCTCAGTACATGAGATCTCCCACATGCTCCTCCTTCTGGGCTTGGGGCAGGACACAGGCTGCTCCAAGCACATGGGCTGGGTGGGAAGAAGGAGTAGGGTCCTGGCCTTCTCACCTATCTGCCTGCCAGGGACATGGGCTCCGTGCAGCAGCTCCCCAGCTGTCAGAGGGAGTGGGTGAGGCCATCTTGGAGACAGCTCAGGAACGGGCCACAGGCCACCAGCCACCGCCACTGTCTGCCATTCACGTCAGTGCTGGGCCCAGATGGCCAGGCGGCCCAGGGCTGCCCAGGTGTGGGCCCGATATGACGACCGTCACCACAACAAACAAAGGTTCACGGGCAGCCACCAGCAAACCACAACAAGCCTGCCAGCCTCAGCCTGCGGGGCCTCTGGCACCGGTGGGCACAGTGCCAGGCTTCTGTGTGTCCTCGGCCCTCTCCAACCTCTCAACACCACCACAGGCAGAGAATAAGGAATTCGGCTACTGACCGACAGGAGAAGACCACAAAGAGAGGCACCCCGGACTCCCACAACTCCTACCTCTGCCTGGCCCTGCTCTCATCTCCTCCCACTCACCATTCCTTAAATGAGCCGCCTTCTCTTCCGTCGCAGTGCCTTTGCACATTCTGTTCCCTCTGCCTAGAGCGCTCTTCCCTGCAGCTCCATCCCTGCTGGTATATGATCCTCACCTTTCGCCTAGTCAAAGCGGCTTTCCTGATCACTCCAGCTAAGCTCCTTGTCCCTGCCTCTCACTGTGTCCCACTGGCTTCGCTTCTGTCACGTCTCACAAGTCATGGTTCTATAGTCACTACTTCAGGGGCAGCTAAGAAAACATTTATGGGCACTGACTCGAGTCGGGCAGCCTGGGTTCAAGTTGCAGCTCTGCCTCTTCCTAGCTGTATGCCCTCAAGCAAGTGCCTTAACTTCTCTGGGTGTCAGAGATCAACTGTGCAATGGGGATAATGGGCCCACGGTGAGCCTCGGGTTACCAGGCGTGTCCTCCGAAGTTATCAGGGCCACGCTGCGGTGGTGCCTGACAGGCAAAGATTAGACGGAGCCATCTGGAAACCCGGAGGACCCCAAATAACACTAGGCCCTCAGCCCCAGATAGCCGCTCTGTACAGGAAAGTGTTTTCTTGTACCTGTGGTACCAAGGGGATCAGAGAAGAGGTGTGGCTTGACCACGGTGACACAGTGAGTGTTTGGTAGGGAGCAGACACAAAGACAGGTCTGTGTAGCTCCAAAGACCAAATATCAACAGAAAGCCTGAGAGAGGGGTCTCCCCACCCCCTGTGTCAACCCTACCCTGAGGCCTCGGGGAGAGGGGAAACAGACTGGACAGTACCACCTGCTCTCAGGGTCCGTCCACGGTGGGAGGGGGAGGGGTGGTGCGTCCCTCACCACAGACGCTGCGGGGGCCTTCACACACACAGGGAGCCCCCCACATGTCGTCATGTTGGGTCGCAACCCCTGATTTCCAATGACAAAAGCAACACCAACTGCTCCCAATTTATTACCCCCCCACACACCTTTGGGGTATTTTGGTTGCTTGGTAAGCTGTCCACTAGAGAAGTCCTAGGCCCTGAGTGTCTGGGCCAGCCCTGCAGATGTGGGAGGCCAGACGGCCCCAGGCTGCCATGCCCCCTCCCAGCCCCTGCCGAACTTGGCTCGTCGCCTCTATCCTATGCAGGTCCCTCAGAGAAAGATCAACTGGTCCCAGCTACTCCTGCCACACAGGCAGCTAACACACAGCTGGTGTCGGGGGCTCTCATGAGCCAAAGCCCAGACCCCCACTTGACCCCAGTGATCTCCGAACATTGCAGACCTTACACCAGCCCCAGCTGCTGGTCTGTGCTCGAGTCCAGGTGAAGCGCTCAGGGCACCCAGTTCACAGACAGTACCACTGAGGCTCAGAGACAGTGAGCCGAATGGCAGGGCTGGGTGCTCAGGCCTACATATGTCTGAGGCTGGAGTCTCCACCCCGTGGCATCCCTCCCACAGGAGGCCTCTGGGAAGCTTTCAGGGGCCACCGCCACCAAGTGTTGGTGGGGAGCGAGAACAGACCTGCCTCCCCCAGGCAGGGGGCCAGCTGGATCCCTAGCACTGCGGCGCCCTGTCCCCAAGATCCTAGAGCAGATAAAGGGCTCTGTTACTTACCGAACACCAAGCATGTGGCACCTGCCAAGGGCGCTGTGGGCTCCACCCCACAGGTGAGCAACAGGTTACAGGTGGGGGCCCCTCAACCCCCTGGCCCTGCCCTCTCTCCGGCTGAGTGCTGGCCCCCCAGGGCAGGCCCTGGCATCTGAGGCCCTTGACGACCCCCTTCCCTCCACCTCTCAGGGTCTTCCTCATCCACAGAGCAGGAGGGGAGGACTCTGCACCTGCCCGCCCCCCACCAGTGCACGCCCCTTGGACAATGAGCAGCCAGGCCCCTGCCCGCCCCCCACCACTGTTGGGCTCCCACCTCGGACAAGCGACAATGACTGTTGGCAATGCCACTGGTACCCAGGGGGCCAGGGCCGGAGATGCTGCTCCACAGCTCCCAGCGCACCCCCAGCCCCAACGGCCAAGAATGAACCAGGGCCAAACCCAGGGCTGACGGGAAAGCCAGGACCACCAGCAAGTAACAGACAAAGCCCCGTGGGTGTAATGTTTATAAGCCAGGGACGGGGACCTTTCTGAGGTGGGATCTGAGCTGAGGCCGACACACAGCAGGCGAGGAGGAGGAAAGTTCTAGCGCCAAGAGGGTCAGGCGCAGGGGAGAAACGCACAAGGTGGGGGGTGGGGGGTAACACGACTGGAGGGTGTGGGGTGGGAGGCCCACTCCTAGCTGGGGTGCGGGACCCCGAGGCACAGAGTCTGGCCCCATGGGGCCAGTACTTGTGTGAGCTCACAGGGCCACCAATGTGAAGACACCTCGGCCCTATCGAAGCACCCACCGACCCAGGAAGCCCACCTCGGGGAACTCCCGCCAGAGAGAGAGAGAACATAGCACCGCCAACATCTCTGAGCACCTGTCGTGTGCCTGGCCAGTGCTAAGCCTCGGATCCCGTCTCCTGTCTCCGTGGACCACTGCAGCAGCCCCAGGCAGTGGGGACAACAGGCTCTCCACTCTCCAGAGGATGGCACTGAGGCAGGGTTTGTAAAACAAAGAGACCACCCCGGGAACCAGCAAGGGTCCAGCGGGCCCCTGGGCAGGGTGACATGCTAAGCACTCTCCACGCAGGAGGTGGCGTGCAGATTTCAAGAGAGAGAGAACATCGGTCTCCTCACAGAGGAGTCCAAGGATCAACAGACCACCTTCCTGCACCTTTGAGATTTTCCTAACCACATGCAGTGTCAGCTAGTTCCATGGAAGGAATTTAAATGCAAGAACAAGGAAGAAAGAAGCCCTGTGGAAACTTGTGCCTGGGGCCGCTGCAGGTCTGGGCCTCAGGCTCCTCCTCCCTGTGAAACGGGGAGCCAGGCTCGCTGGCATCCTTCCTGGGGGATGCTCAGCCCTGGATGGTGCCCCAGAGGCCAACCACTGCAGACTTGCAGGCCAGGGACCTGGAGACTTGCGCAGAGTCCCATGCCGGCACTCAAACACAGACCCCAACCTCTCAGGCCCCCTGATCCTGGCTCCACACACCTCATCTGCAGCCACGAGACCATCTGCCACACCACGATGGTAGAGGCCAATAGGCAGTGAGTGCAGAAGGACAGGCTATGGTACCAGGAGACCTGAGCTGCTGAGCTGCTGTGTGACCACCGGCAAGCACACCTCCTCCCTGAGCCTGTTTCCTCTCAGATGTCCTGGGGAGTTCAATGACCTTGATCTCCAGGACAGGTGAGCCAGAGTCAGGGGTTATTAAAACAGACCTCAGACAGACCTGTGTGACCTTGGACAAGTCACTCCCCCCTCGAGGCGAGTATACTTGTCAGACGGAGAGCTGACGACACCCCATGTTGTTGGGTAACCACAACAGCTGAATGAGACATTGCGCAGGAAGTGTCTGGCACAAAACGGGTCGGATCAGTGGCCACCCTGGCCGCAAGGCCTTCCATTGCCAAGTTGGGCCCCAGACTGCCAAGTGAACCCCCAGACTGCAGATCCCGGGCTTCAAGAGCCTATGCCTAGGGAGGAATATTCCTGGAGTGACATCTAACCTTCCCAGGGCCTCGGGGAGATGGGATACTCCTCTTGCTCAGGCTAGTGGGCTAAGTTCTCACAGGTCACCACTTGGGGCCACTGGGAGGTCACCCAGGCCACCAGGAGGCACTGCCGGGCCCCACACGCCTGCTCCTGCAATATGGTAAAAGCCCCTTTCCTTAACAAAGGCCATTCTTGCTTTTATTATCATTGGCATCGAAACAAAATCTTATAAAACATGGGTTCACTGTGTAGAAAACCTAAAATGTATTCTTGATGGTAAAAATGCCAATACGTAGCTCAGGTTCTAATTCAGCATTAAATGAGCACACAAGGCGTCCCTGAACTGGAGAGATCACATCACTCCCCACTCTCAACAGCAGAGGTGTTTCATTCCCTCCGTTCAGATGAGAACACTCACCCAGGAGGTCACAGAGGGAGGTGGCACAGAGCTGGGCCTCGAAGCAGCCCCTCCCCCCGGGAGCGCGCACAGGCTCACCCAGCAAGGGTCCCCGCCGCACCACCCCAGGGTCTGCCCCAGGCAGACGGGCCAGAGCATGCTGTGCCACTAGTATGGAGGCAGGAAGTGAAGTGGAAGACCAAGACACAGACACTGAAGGACAGGGAGGGCAGAGAACATCCCCCCGCCCCACACCCACAGCAGTCTCGGGCAGGCCTCCGACCGCCAGCCCCTACTTAGTGGCGCACAGAAACGCTCCTCAGCTCTCCACATCTCCCCTGACACCCAAGGCCCCTCCCAGGTCACCTCCCACCCACTGGCTTTCATGATCCTAGATGGTGGCAATAGCACAGTGACGCGGAGGAGGAAAGTCAAGAGCTACCAGGTTCCCCTTACACTGGCTGAGCCCCGCACAGTCAGCCCAGGAGTTTCAGACCCACATGAAGTAACAAGTCCACACTCAGCCACACTAGCTCTGGGCCGGCCCCATACTCAGCCCTTGCATACACCAGTGCACTGAGGCCTCGCCGTGACCCTGCCGTTAAGGTTCTAGGATCGTTCCCATCATACAGACTGAGGCCCCACAGCTTGTGAGTGCAGGAGATGGCCGTGAACCCAGCCAGCTGGCTGCAGCCTCTCCCCACCACCACAGCAGTGTAGACCCCCTTCTGAAGGATGGTGAGCGTCACTATGCCCCTCGTACATTAGAACTCAATTTCAAAAAACAATAAAGAAGTGATTGATACAGGGACGCCTGGGTGGCTCAGTCGGTGAAGCATCTGCCTTCAGCTCAGGTCATGGTCCCAGGGTCCTGGGATCGAATCCCACATCGAGCTCCCTGCTTGGCAGGGAGTCAGCCTCTTCCTCTCCCTTTGCTCCTTCCCTGTGCTTGTGCTTTCTCACTCTCCTCACTCCCCCTATCTCAAATAAAATCTTTTAAAAAAGTTTAATACAAAAGTCAGGGCAGTTGTTAGGGAGGCACAATTCTGGGAGGGGCTTTGGGGTACAGTTATGTTCGATTTCTTTAGCTGGGTGTTGGCTACACAGATTTCATTTTATTTTTACTCATTAAAATACAGAGGTACATTTTATATATGTTTTTGGGGTCTGTGATATACTTCAATTGAAAAGTTTAAAACGAATGGAAGACCCCACCTGCCAGGTTGGGGTTCAGCCCGGAGGCGTCAACAGGGTCAATGCTGAGCCGCCCAGGAGCAGGGCACCAGTTGGGAGAAGGGCAGAGAAGCCAGGACAGCCCCTGGAATGCCAGATCAGCTGTGACACCCCAGAAAGGGACCCTCGGGGCAGGGAGAGGTGACAGGGACCTCTCAGGAGGGAAAGTGGGACAATAGCCCTTCAGGGTGAGCCTGATGACCCTCTCCCAAGTTGGACACAGCTCCCAGGCTTGCTGTCTGTGAGCTGCAGGCAACCTACCAGGCTGCCACTGCCCAGCCCTGTAAGTTCTTCATGCCTTTTATATGAAGCTTTTTTGGGTTTCCATGCTCAGTGCTAGGGAGGGCATGGACAGAAGCAGCCGAGCCGAGCAAGCAAGCCTGACTCCTGTGGGCCATGTGGAGAAGGATGGTCCCCAGAGGGCTGTAAACCCCAACCTCAGGAGCTGAGCTCAAGGCCTGCCTCATCACCCCATCTGGCCGGGGGGTAGGGCTCTGTGCACGGCGTCTTCTGTGCCACCCCCAGCGTTCTTCCTCTGGGACAAACAGAGACACAGAGGACCCCACCTGAGACCCTGACAATACTCTGCATGGCTGCCAAGGCCCTGCACCCAGCCTGGACCCACAACCCAACTGCTCCCTCTCACCTGACCCCCATCCACGGACATACCTGACCTTGGATCTGGATTCCAAAACCTCTTCCTGCTCCTTAGGCAGAGTTCTTTGAGAGTCAGGGTGCTCCTTGCTCACCCCAATATCCCCACAGCCAGCACCATACCTGACATGTGAAGTTCTACCAACTGAGGGACTGACCTGTCCTCCTGATTCCCCACCCCACACTCCCCTGTGCTCAGGAGAGCAGACCTGCAAAGAGGCCTGCCCCAGTCCCCTCTGTTCCCCACAGGCCTCCCCAGGAAGGCCCAAGAGGCAATGGGAGGCCCCAGCTCCAGCTGTGGACCAGTGGGGAAAGAGCCTGGTACCTTGTAGCTGGCATTACAGGACCCTACAGGACCCTGCAGGACCCTGCAGCCAGCGTCAGAGTCCTCGTGTCACAGGACTTACAAGCCCATCTCCAGAGTCCAGGGTTCTATTTACTCACCCATCGCCAAATAACCAGCCATGACCATAACAATGAGAACATAATAACAGATGCCACACATTAGACAGACACTGTCTCCAATCTCTACCACCACCCTGCAAGGGAGGAGTGTTCACTCCCACGTTACAGAAAAGGAGACCGAAGGTCAGAGAGGGCACAAGAGGAAGTCAGGAAGCAGTGAAGGGGGTCAAAATTTGAACACAGGCCTGTCTACTCCCTGCACCTCCTTCCTGTCTAGCTGAGGTTCTTTGGGGACTGAGGCCAATCTGGCCGGCCTACAACCTAACACTTAGCAAGACTGGAAGGAGGCTGTCTGCATCCATCTTTGTGGCTGCCAGCCAGACAGGCAGGAAAAGTCCCTATTCCCAGTCTGCAGATGAGGAAGCTGAGGCCTCTCATGGGATAGGTGCGCCATGCCCAGGGCACTGCAATCATTCACAGAGCGCAGTGAATGTAACTTTGCCAACATCACATAGCAAAAGAGCCTGCCCTGAAATTGGACCATGGTCACCTCTCCACCCCAGGAGCTCAGGCCGACCCCATACCACCTCTCCTCCCCAACCTCCCAGAGCCCCCAGCAGACCAGAGGATTCCCTAGGCAAGGGCGGTGCATGGCCACCACCACCTGCTTCTGTTCTGTGAACAAGAGGAAGCAGGGCTCTTGCCTAACAGAGGAAGTTCCTGGGCGGGGCGGGAGCAGAGCCGGGGAAGGCCTGCCCAGAGGTCCCAACCTAGTCTGAGGTCCAGGAAGGGGGCCACCTCTGATGCCCATCTGAGGACTCTATGCTGACCTGCAAGGCCGGGGCTCATAGCCCCCCTCCCAACCCACCAGTCAGCAGGCATCGCCCCTTTAAGCAGCAGCCAGTTGGGCTGGCATGCCCGGCGGGTGAGTCAGCACCCAGTGCCCGCTGACTCACCCACCGGAAGCCTCCTGCTGCCCCAGCTTTCTCCCCACACAGGCAACTGAGAACTTTGCTCCTTTCAGGCCTGGAGCCATGGGCTGGCTGATAGAGAGTTTCCTGTGCGTCACATCAGGGGTGGGGGAAGTCCCCAAGGTGTCACCCTCCAGTCTTTCCGACAGCAGGAACGGGACTGGACGGGGGGGTTGAGGGGGGGACAGTAGTCACAGCAGGCAGGGCCAGGATACAGACAATGCTCCTGAAGCCTCAGTGTCCCCACTGGGCAGCGGGAGCCATGTGAAGATCAACCATGACACGTTTGCATGGGCGGCACTCACAGTGCAGTGAGCGCGGTGACAGGATGCATACGGTACCCCCAAGGACACATGTGGCTTGAAGCAGCAGACCCAAACCATGCCGAGCAAATGTGCCCCTGACCACTGGCCCCAGCGCCAGCTGCCATTGGCCTCTGACTCCGAAGAAGGCATGTGGGCAAGGAGGCTGGGGGAAAACCTGCAGGGCTGAGGGACCTGGGGCCTCAAAGACTCATGGAAAACTCCCCAGGCCTGTGGCATGGAGCACAGAGCAGGACACCAGCTGTGAGGCAGGAAGCTCAAAGCTGAAGCTCAAAGGTAAGGTCAAGTACCAACCACGCCCTGTTTTGTTCAGATTCCTCTGAGAAGGTGGAGAAGAGCATGATGCTGGGCCCAGGATGGGGAGGGCCCCCGCTAAGAATCCCAGCTCTGTGGACTCAGTCCAGCCACTCCCCCTGTCTGGCCCCAGTTTTTCATCTGTCAGATGGGTCAGGCTGAATGAATATAAAATGTCCCAACTGTAAAGGGCTGTGCACACAAGAGGCATCACCTCCAGCTCAGGCCCTGCGCCAGGTCAGGCTAGCCCTGGAGAGGACCCAGATTCAAGGCATAACAGAGCATCCCAACAGCTAGGATGATGGGGTGCAGGGAGGGTGGGTCCCACCAACTCAGCACAGAATGGAACATAAAGGAGCACTGGGGAGACCTCTGGAGATATACAGTCGTGGACAGAGCCCTAGCTGCACCTGTCACAACTGTATGAGCCCTAGGCAAGGCACTAACCACCTCTGAGCCTCAGTTTCCCCATCTATAAATGGGGCTGGGAGGAATGAATGGGAGAGAACATGGAACATGAAAAAAAGCTTGATAAGTGACAAGTCTCAGGATTTTAATGAGGAGGTATTATGGCTCCCCACCATATCCTTCCACAGACCCCAAAGAGGCAGATGAGGTCCCTGAGCCTTGCAGAGGCTCCTGAATCTCCATCTAACCCACCAACACCATCTATTACCTGGACCCACAAACTGGAAATTCACCTTGGTTCTCTCTCTGCAGAGGCTCAGAGACTGCAACACCAGGACTCAAGTCACACAGCACATGGGAATCAAACAGTGCCTCCCCAAATTCCCTTTTCCCTTCACACCTAGGACCCCTCTCCCTTCACAACTCTACAACTCCAACTTTTATTGGTTGAGGTATTGCCTGCCTGGAAAAGCTGAAAGAGCATTCGAAGACAAACACCGCTTCCATCCTCTTCCTTCTGCCCGTGAAAACACTGTGGCCCAATGAAGCTGAGGGACCTGTCCTAAGTCCCACAGCACTGACCAAGCCAGGCACAGACCCCAAGCTGGAGAAAAGAAGTGTCTGATTTCCTGGTTCTCCAGAATGGAGAAGCATATGATTTCCCAGCTCCCAAGCTCCACGAGGTCTGTGCAGTGCAAGTCCCTCCCTAGCCGCCTCCCCCCTTGAGTGCCTCCTGAGTTACTCACAGTGGTTGGGCAATGGTCAGGGATCCGGCCTCCCACTTACGTAAGACGTAATTACCCTGCCCACCGGGCCGGCCGGGCTCTGGCCCCCAGCCACCGCAGCTGCTGGCCACAGGGGCAGAAATGGACCCACACCCTCCCCAGGACCCCACAGGCCCTCCCGGTGCCTGGGCTCCTCCAGAGAAAAAGAGGTAGGATCAGCTCCTGAGCAGAGGCCCACTGAGTGACATCTGTTACCTTTCTCCACCTCACTATATGCAGCTGCAACCCAGACAGAGGCAAGGCCTTGACCCCACATGCTGAGGCCTTCCCAACAAGGAAAACGGTAACAAGGTGTGGGCAACTGTGCCTGCCTCAGCACCTACTGTGTGCCAGGTGCCCTGCTGCACTCCTCCCCTCCTCACCCATGCCTGCTGGAAGCTCTTCAGGATTTGCTGCATCGTATCACACCCAGAAAACGACACAAGGGGTGTGTGATTACTCCCATTTTACAGACAAGGAAACTGAGGTCCAGAGATACTCCTGCTGCCAGTGTGAGGCAGCAGCAGATTTAGAGAGCAACGAGGCAGCCCATTCATTACAGCTATGTCCGGTTTGGAAATCTCACACAGCCTTAGCCTGCTGAGGCTTGAACATGCCAAAAACATCCTTCCCTCTTCCGTGCGCGCGCGCACACACACACACACACACACACACACACACAAAATCCCCCTTTCACCCTCCAAGTTTCACCCCCCCCACCCCCGCCCCGCATGACAAATCCTGCTGCCTTGCCGCCGCAGCCGCCACCTCACAAAAATTTCCAGGAAGGCCGGCTACTTGGAGAAACAAGAGTGAGCCGATTGCACAGCCAGCACCCTGGCCTAGCGGCGGCCCTGAACCCAGAGGCAGCAGGGACAAACCCGGTGCGGATTAACCCTGGAGATACAGGAGAGCAAAAGGCAGTGAGCTCTCCAAGTGCAGAGAGAAGCTTGCAAGTCGAGACAAGGAGAAGCTGATGGAGAGGGGGGCCGTGTGTTAGGGTGGGGTGGGAGGCCAAGAGAGGTTCCTGGGGACCAGGCTGCAGGCCACAGGCCCGCCAGGGAAGGAGCAATGAGGAGCCTACAAGGATGGACAGAGTTGGGGGAGAGGAGCGAGTTCTTAGCTGGAGTATAGCCAGGGCACCCACATGGGGGGGTAGGAGGGGGTTACAGTGAGATTCCCCAGCAGGGCAGCACTGCTGGGGCTCGGATGGGGAGTCCTTTAAATCTCAGAGTGGATACAGCCCTGGGACCAGGGAGTGGAAGTGGGGGCGGGGTGCAGATCAGAGTGAATCCCACCTGGATCCAACTGAGGGACCAGGTTGGGAGAGTTCCTGTTCTAGGGGCAGTTAAGGCCTAAATGAGGAGGTCAGAGTGAGGTTTCTGATCTGGAGCGGGGTCATCACAACGAGATCCTAGCCTGAATGCGGGCCCGAGAGCTGTTCCAAGGCCTCAGCTGGGGTCCAGGTGAGGTCCCAGGTGAGGTCTAGGCTGAGACGGAGACCCGAAGAGGGAGGGATTCTGGACCGGAATGCTGCCTCCGTCCGGGACGGCCTGAAATGGGATCACACAGACCGAAGTCGGGGTCCGCAGTCCAGGCCCGAATGGGCGCGCGGCGGTGGGGCTGGGGGGGGGGGGGGGTGTCCAAGCTGCGCTCCCTATCAGGCGTTCCTACCTTTGGTCTGGGGCATGCTGGCGGGCTGACTGGAGGCGGGCGATTCCATGGTGCAGGCGGGTCCAGGGGCGGCGGCAGAACTAATCTAGAGGTCGGCGGGCTCTACCCGGGCGGAGAGCGCTCATGGCTGCGGGCAGGCGGCGGCGGAGCAGAGGCGGCGGCGGCGACGGCGGCGGCAAATACACGTCCAGGACGGGCGGTGCCGGAGCCAGACTGGGCAGCGCCGCGGGGGCCCCGGCCGGACGGCGCCGACGTAAGCCCCGCCCCTGCACGCCGACTGGCCCGTCCGTCTCCGGGGCCCGTCCCCTGCCTATCAAACACCGACCTGCCCTGCCTGTCAAGCACAGGCCTCGCCCCTGCTGGCCCCAAATCCGGCTCCTCCTCTGTCTGTCAAGCCCCGCCTTCCACCCGGGAAACCCGGGCCCACTCCGGCTCGGTGCCCCCCAGGCGAGAGCCGGGTCCCTCCCGCCGCCTGTCCAGACGCAAGCCGCGCCCACTGCCCGGGACTCGCGGAGCCCGCCTCGCGCCTGTCAGGCACTAAGGCCCCGCCCCCGCGCTCTCCCAGCCCCGCGGCGCCCCCCTCCAAAGCGCTCCGGGCGCCCGCCTAGGGTGCGTAACCTGGGAAAACCCCACGTATGCTGGGGTGGCGCGAGCGGGAAGGCGGGGTCCCATGGAGGGGTTACAGTGCGCCCCCGGGGCCGAGACCTGGGTTCAGATCTCTACGTGGCTACTTTCCAGAAGCGGTGACCTTGGGCAAGTTTGGTGACCCCTGAGCCTCAGTTTTCGCCTGTGTGAAAAAGCGACTGTGACAGCAGCGCTGTGCAAGAGGTCGGGACCCGGGCTTTAGTAGATGTTCCATCCTTCTCACCAAACGTTGTACAAGCCTTAAGCACAATGCCCGGCGTGCGCACATTTGTTCCCTGCTCTGCAACATCCACTGAGCGCCCGCCGCCGTGTGCAGGGCACCGGGAACTGGTGGGTCACAATGGTGAGCTTTGTGGCTCCTAGTAAGACAGCAGGAAACGTGGCTGTTCGTGGTGGTGGGTGTCTTTACTGCCTCTCCTTCCCCACACAGTGAAACTGAGTCTCGGAGGTTGTAAGGTGGGGCGTTGGTTATCTTCTCCTCTGCTCGTGGGGCCTCCATCTGTGTATATAGACTGTCTAAAGTATATCGTGGGGCCTCCATCTGTGTATATAGACTGTCTAAAGTATATAATGACCACATAGGCCAGTCCTCTCTTATGCTTCCACGTGGAGGTAGGGGGATTTTAGGAGCCACTGACCAATCTGGCCCCGAGATCAGCTGACTCAGAAGGAAAGCTTCGGGCTAGGGAGGGCGGGAAGGGCCTGACAAAGGTCAAGGGGTCAACCCTTGCCTCTGGGCAGGCATGAGTGTGCGGTCTGCCAGGGGCCTCACATGAGGGAAGCAGATTCCACCTCCTGCTAGAAATGCTTGGTGCGGGGTGCTGACCTCTGCTTGCCCATTTGTAAAAAGGGGTGATGCCTGCAGGTCCCCACCCACGCAATGATGGAGAGGGCCTGATGAGATAAGAAAGGGGGATATGTTATTTATATTATCATTTTTCTCTTCCTGCGTCTCTGGCTCAGCCTTTCCAGGCAGTGGGTGGAAAGTCATGATCTATGGACTCAGGCAGGTATGGGTTCAAATGCCAGCTATGCCACTTACTAGAAGTCATGGAGCAGCTCCTTGCCTCAGTTTATTGACCTGTCCCATGGGGACAACGAGGCCTCTCTGAAATTAGCTCGTGAGCTCGGGCTTGGGAGTCCCTGGCTTAGGCCTGGCACTTCCTAAATGCCCAGGAAATATTTGCAAATACACTGCAGGCTACCTCCTCCAGGAAGCCATCTCAGCCTTACCACTCCTGGGTGGGTGGAGTGCTCTGTTCCCAATGGGGCATGTGACCATGGGCCAGTCATTTCACCTCAGGACCTGCTGCTTATCCATCTGTAAAATGGGCACCCAGTAGCAGCTACCTCCCAACCAGGAATGTAATCCTGGTCCTGCAGGTTTTCTAGGCTCAGACTCTTGCCATCCGCTCGGCCTTCCACACTTCCACACGCCCCCTTGCCCTCTCCATTCCTTGCTATGTTTGAGGGTCTCAGTGCTGCCCCTTGAACAGTGTCAATACCCATCCTGCCTCGGGCCCTCCGCCCTCACTGTTTCCTCTGCCTGGAACCCCTTTCCTCCCAGGATTCCTGTGGCGGTTCCCTTCCAGCCTGCAGGCCTCCACTTAAATGAACTCCTCCAAAAGGCCTTCCTGGCCATGTCCCCAAATCAGTTTTAATTCTCTGCACAGAACTCATGCCACCGAAGCCTTTCCTATCTGTTCTGTTTTTTTTATCCAGCTCTCCCTCTACACCGTCAGCCCTTCCCGGGCAGGAATCTTGCCAGCTCAGTCCCTGCTGCAGTCCTGATGCACAGCCGGGGGCTGGTGCGTAGTAGGTGCCTCGTAAGTACGTGAGGAATGAACAAAGGAAGCATGAAAAGCATGCCACAGACATCAATGGAGTGACTCTAGTCTCGTGCCAGCCTCCCAGGCACCCCCGTGACTCAGACAAGGCCCTTCGGTTGGAGGAGTTGACGGTTAGGCAGGGAGCCTGACAGACAGCCCAAGAATCACAAAACTCCATGTGGGGTGCTATAAATAGATTCATGAGCAAGAGCCTCAGGAAGGAACCAGACACCACCTGCATGAGCTCAGGGAAGGCTCCTCAGAGGAAGTGACTTTGAGACTGGCCCTTGAAGAATCAGTAGGAGCTGGTCAGTAGAAAAGCAGAGAGGGTCTCCCTGCAAAGGGCAGGAGGTGCAAAAGGAGCCCCCTGTGAGGGCCAGTCTGGGATGCAGGGCTGCCTTGCTGCCTGGGGAGGAAGCCCCACCCCGGAGCCTCTCTTTCTCCTCTGAGCGAGGTGCGGCAGCTTCTGCCGGCCACCTTCTGCCTCTCTGGAGCACGGGACAGCTGAGCAACTCCATCATCACTCAGAAACCAGAAGGGGAGTTTGATGGGGTCCCCACAGCTTGCCCGGACTCTGAGAAGGAACGTCCGTTAACACCCCTCTCTGTAGACTCGGGGGAAACTGAGATGCAAGGAGGAAGAGGGGGTGGTCAAAGTTTGGATGTGGGTGTGAGCTGAGGTGGGAGGGAGCCGGGAGGACAGAGAACTGGAAAGAGAGGATGGTCAGAATCCAGGATTGGGGAAGCTCATTCATTCATTCATTCATTCAGCAGCTATTTGTTGAGCGCTTACTGTGTGCCTAGCACTGAGAGTACAAGACTGAACAAGACAGACACAACTCCCTCAGGGAGATGATGCAGACGTCTGGTGGGCAAACCAGGCAAACAAAATGTGTAGATTACATCATTATACTCTGTCAGAGGGTAAGTGCTATGGGACAAAGGATGGACAGGAACTGGGAGTGTGTCTGGGTGTGGGGACTATACTTTTAAAGATGGAGGTCAAGAAAAGGCTCACTGGAAGGTGACTTAAGCACAGAGCTGGGGAGGTGAGGAAGGAGTCAAGAAGATATGTGGTGGAAGAGCATGAAGGCAGAGGGAACAGCATGTGCAAAGGCCCTGAGGTAGGTGGTTTCTAGTGGAATAACTGTGGCTGGAGTAGTGGGAGATGGTGGGGGTGCTGTTCTATATGTACCTCTGGCACATCTCCAACACACCTACCTTCATGATCAAAACCCCACAAGCCCCGTTTCACACCGTTGTAAGTCCACGGAGCCCAAATACATATGTGCACGTGAACACAGCAGGGTGCACAAGTGTGAACACACACGTGGAATGGGCAGACGGTGTAGAGACATTCACAGACTCAGTCCACGTGCACAGCTGTGTCCTTGCACCACCCTGACAGGGGCAGGGACCTCCGTGGCTTGCTGACACACAACGCCCTCTGGTGACCATCTCTGGCATGGTGGCTGGACGTGAGCGGGACACTTTAGGCCTGGGCAGAATCAGCCATCGCCTCTACTCCTTCCCCCTCCTCTCTCTGCTTCCTGCCCCCAGTTCCTCCACACTGCAGCCAGAGAGAGCCTTCCAAAATACAGCACTGGCCACACTCCAAACCCTGCCAGGGCTCCCTAAGCGGGGAGCTAACCCAGGTGCCATCCCACTGCAGCCACTCCCAGCCCAAGCTTTCCTCCCTGAACCTTTGTTTGCAAAGGCCGTTCCCTTAGCCGGGAATGCCCTCCCTGCCTTCTCCACCTGATTCAGTCCTATCCTCCTTCAAGGCCCAGTTCTGAAATAAAATGCAGAGGCTTTCCCAGACAAACAATCCCAATTCTTCCATCCCAGCCCTCTCATGGAGGACCCCGGCTCTGCCGGCAGCTGCACCCCTATCTGCCTCTCTGTCTAACCTGTACTCCTGCAAAACCAGAGCTGGAGCTGGTTTCTTCGGGCCCAGCACTGGACCGGCAGGAAGCCGTGGACCGAAGCTACAGAAGGCATGCGGGGAAGAGTACGGCAGTCGGTGGGTGCCTCCTCCTCGGGCTCGGGCTCCGAGGGCGTGGTGTGCAGAGGTGAAAACCAAGAGGAAAGGCAGGGGCTCACCTGCCTTACTTAAATTGCCACCATTCTCAAGTATAAAGGGTGAATTTATACAAGCTTGATGACTCTGCCAGCAAAGCAGGGCACCTACTCTAAACACATCATCTTGGGGATTCCCTATGATACAGGTGCATGAGGAGGGTAACCACTTTGTCCCTGTAGTGTCCCCAGCACTCCACAGTTGTGGAGTGGCGAAAGGCTCACGACAGCCCAGCAAGAGGCATAACAATATTACTGTGTCCATTTAACAGAAAAGAAAACTGAGGCCCAAAAAGATGTCTAAAGCAGTGAATCATGGCAGAACTATTGTTGAAACTGTCAGACGGAGACAGAGTTTTCCCTGCCTTTTTCTGCGGAGCTTCCGTTGAATGATCTGCAACATCCTTCCCTTGAGCAGAACAAGCTGTCCTTGCACTCCTGCCACTGCTTTCTGGAACGATGCCAAGCCCTTGTTTCGGACGGAGCCCCTGGGTCTGTCCAGCCCGATATTCTGCAAGGATATGCTCAGAAACCCTGAGGCTGCCCCCAGGAACATGCCCAGGGGCCCAGTCCAGAGGCTCTCTGTCCCCAGGTCCTCACACATGGTCTTGCCTGCCAAAGAGGCAGGGTTGGGTGTTGATTGACACCTGTCACACTCCAAGGCTGAGACTTCACATGACCCAGTCAGGTCAGCATGGTCAGAGCCTCATCTCACGGACAAGGAAACTGAGGCCCAAGCCAAGTTCTCACTGCCAGGAAGAATGAAACCAGAGTGTTAACCCACATCATCAGAACAGCCTACTGTATATCAAGTAGCTCACGAAAGGGCTCATGCTTGTCATCACGAATCCAGGACCTCGGATTTGTCCTTATCACCATCATATGGTGTTTGCACCAAGTGCAATGACGGAGACAAACAAGTCGCCCAGCCAGACCACCGAGAAGAGAGGCGGAAGTGCGTCAAGATCGCGCTGACTCCGTGACCGGAGCTCACCCCGATACCGGCCTGCAAAGAGCTGTTTTTGGATTGAAAGGTGACCTGGCTTCCCTAGAAAGTAGCAGAGTAACCCGGAGCCAAGGCCTCAGAGATTCCCGCATCCATTCTCTTCGGTGCTTCTATACCCTTTCAGTCATCCCCAAGCCTTAACTTCCATCCTTCCCATGATAAGGGTCTCATTCCCTCCCTAGAAGAGTCTTCCATTCCCAGGGAACTCTGACCATTACCAGCTTCTTCCTGAGGTCATGCTGAAGCTTGCCTCTTGGAGATCCCAAGCTCAAATCCATCCGTCCATTCAACGTTTATTTCCTAAGCATCTACTTTGGCCTGACTCTGTGTTAAGTACTGAGGAACAAGGTCTCTGCCTTATGGAGCAAACCTCTGGGATAGGTTGAGAAGGAAGGCAATACATCCATGAAGTAAATCCATAGAATACTTTTGAAAATGTCAGGACTATGAACAAAAGTAAAGTACGGTGATGTGGCAGACAGGCACCATTAAACAGGGTAGTCAAGGAGGCCTTCCTGGAGGAAGTATTGTCTGAGCTCAGATTTGGATGAAAAAAAAAGAGTCATGTGAAAGGGGGTACGAGCTGACCTAAAATAGTCCATGGTACACAATAGGTGCTCAGAGGAAAACGTAAAGGGGACTTGGAATAACCATGAACTGAATGGGGACATTGTACCATGGGACTTCCCTCCCAAAACCCCTCTAAAATGACATAAATAAAATAAAATAAATCTTTAGGACACATAATAGAATGAAATAGATCTTTAGGGAGCCGAACGGGACTTCCCTCCCAAAACCCCTCTAAAGTGACATAAATAGGGCACCTGGGTGGCTCAGTGGGTTAGGCCGCTGCCTTCGGCTCAGGTCATGATCTCAGGGTCCTGGGATCGAGTCTGCTCAGCAGGGAGCCTGCTTCCTCCTCTCTCTCTCTCTCTGCCTGCCTCTCTGCCTACTTGTGATCTCTCTCTGTCAAATAAATAAATAAAATCTTAAAAAAGAAAGAAATAAAGAAAATCTTTTAAAAAAATAAATAAAAAATAAAATGACATAAATAGATTAAATCTTTAGGACACACACAAGGACAAAAAGACAAGGATAGGATAAGAGGAATCCACAACACAATAAGCTAGCAAATCAGCAGACAAACAGTGACCAACTTAGAGAGTAGAGAAAGGTGAAATCAGGTCTGGAGGAGGAGGAGTCAACCCCAGGCCAGACCACCGACCTGACAGACCCTTAGAAACACTCAGCTGGGAGGCACCAGGTCCCCCGGAGGGTGGGACAGGTGGGCATGGAAACAAAATGAGTTAAGAGTTTGTAAAAGGAGCAGTGAACGATGCCTCCCAACTTCCCAGAGACAAAGGCCATGAGCCTCCAGTTTGAAAGGATCCCCTGAGTGCCCACCTTGACACAAAAAGGACAAAAGTCAGTAGTTAACCCCCGCCAAACAAAACACACACAATAGAGAACGTAGTTCTGCGCAGCTCGGCTGGAAACAGCATTTCCATGATCACAATATTGTAAACACCAAAGTCTGATGTAGCCCCACAGTTTGGGGCCAAGAGATTGGGCTCCTGGGGAGGAGAGCCACAGAGGTCCGCGTCTAAGAGAACTGAACCCTCACCTTCCAGCCTGGGAAGCTATCAGATACTGTCTAAAACCGAAAAGAAAGGCAGAAATGGCCATCAAAGCATGTGATGAAGAAATAAGGAAGAAAGAGCTAAAAGGGTTGCAGGCAGTCCCACTAGAATCTCAACGGTGGCGGTGAGGGGGGACTTCCTCTTTTGAGGACATTGTGGCGTCCCCAGTGCCCAGAACAGAGCCCGGCACACACCGGACGCTCGATTCCTGTTTGTTCCCCGGGGGTGGGAACAGGGGGCTGCTGGGGTGTCCTTGTACTGCTTGCAGGCCTCGTCGTGCTGTGTGCCTTTCCACACTGGGGACGTGCGTGGCCCTAAGAAGAATTAAAAGTCGACTTGAGGGGAAAATAAACAAGCCGGTCATCTAGAGCGTAGTTCCAGCAGGAGGAGCGGACAGGAGAGGAAGGACATGAGGTTAGTGTCAGCAGGCCCAGGTTGTGGAAGGCCATGATGGAAACGGTGTCGAGAACCCTTAGTCATTCCAGGACACTCTGGCCGGCCCACCACATGCTCCCCAGAAAAGCCACAGGTCCCTCTGCAGATCCCTGTCCTTGCAGACCTCACAGGGGGCCTCAGGGGCCTGGGGGCGGGGGGGGGGGGGCTTGGGGGTTGGGTCTGTGCCAAAGCCACGCCCACCGCTGAAGAGCCCGGCGCTGCTGTTCTCCCGCTGCCTGTGCTCAGTGAGTTCGCACCCTCCGTCTGCTGGGCTGTGCCCTGGTCCGCCGTCCAGGGCAGGCTGGGACACCAGGGGCTGGTGGTTTCTGAAGTCTCCAGGGGAGGTGGCTCTACCCCTGAGGCAGGGGATGCATTGGAGAGATTTCAGGCCAGGGTGAGCTGCAGGGCAGGCCAGAAAGGGACACAGGTGCCTACCCAGGGGCCCCTGGGTGGGAGAGGCCAATGTGCGGGCGTCCGGTCAGGAGGAAACTGGAGCAGTACAGCCGTCCTGCCCAAAGGCAGGCCCGAGATCTGTCCTGGCCAGCACCCCCATGGCACTGAGCATTGCCCAGCACGCCACATAGAGGCCCCAGGGGAAGCCTCCTCCGGCCCAGGTGTGCCCTGTCCAGGCCTAGAGCCAGGGCACTGCCCACAGCCCTGAGCTGGGGAAGCTTTCCTGCGTGAAATGCCCTTGGCTGCCACCCCCAGCCTGCTCCTGCTCAGAGTCAAAGGCTCAGCCATCCCATCCTTCGAAATGCTCTGGGAGCAGACCCTATCCAGCAACCACAGATTTTCCCGCTATAACGGGAGAAAGGGCGTTCAGGTTATCCGTCTTGGTGAAACTGTCATTTGGAGGGTTGCAAACGTTCTTGGGTGGAGAGAATCCGTCCTGGGGGGAGGCCCCAGTGAAGGACTGAGATTGATTCAGGCATCTGATGGGCAGGCAGCCATGATGCCCCCGGCTTGCTTAGACAAGTGGCTGGCTCTGCCCCACTCCTAGGGATAGATTTCCACTGCCCTGGCCCTGGAGGTTATTGCTTGTGCTTGGGGATCAGAAAGCCAAGAAGTAGTGGGAAGGAGCTTCCGTCTTGCACACTCAGAGCCCCCCTCCCCACGGTGTTGTTCCGTGAATGACTCAGATCTGGGGCCACTGCAGGGGGTGCTGCTGTGATAACCTTGTCCTTAGGGGCTGTGCAGGGGCAGGGAGGGAGGGCACCGAGCCACATGCTCCAAATATGGCCTCTTCTGTTGTAGTTGCTACTACAGCTGGTCTGTGCCTTGCTTGAACCATGGGGAAATTTTGCTAAAAGTGGCTGCCTAGACCAAGATGCTTGGTGAGAATGTAGGAAATACTCCCAACAGGTCAGCCAGGGTGATTTCTGGGCAGAGACCACAAGGAATGTGTTTGTCTTCTTTATGCTTTTCTGTCAAATGTTTCTTTCTGTAAGAACCATGTGTTATTTTTAATATATATTAAATATGTAGTAGTTTGGTATGTTAATAAAGCCCAGTAATATAATTACTGTTTATTTTATTTTTAAAAAAATTTTTAGAGAGAGAACATGAGAGCAGAAGGGAGGCTGGTAGTGCAGACAGAAAGGAAGGGAGAGTCTTAAGCAGAGGCTGACGCAGGGCTTGATCTCACAACACGAGACCGTGACCTGAGCCGAACTCAAGCGTCCAACACTTAACTAAGTGAGCCACCTAGGCGCCCCTATTTGACATTGTAATGTAAATAAACAAATTGTCATCATTATTTTTAACTCTGCCTCTTCTTTACATCTCACTCTTGCCTCCTCTGGGCAGTCCTCCTCAAATATCCAAGCTGAGAGACTCACGGGACTTGACACCATTCAGTGACTCAAAACTCCAGGCTCCAGGGGTGTCAGGGGCTGGGGTGTGTACAGTGGTTTGGGGGAGGCAGGGAGCCCAAGTTCCCTGGTTCTAACCTGGTCCAACTGTTTCACAGAGGACGGGTAAACAGCACCTCTAGGGTCTGACCCTTGGCCGAGGTCCTCCACAGTCCCCCCCCCCCCGCCGCCCCTCCTAGGTCCCAGCAGATACGTGTTGAGAAAAGAATGATAGAGACAGGGAAAGTCACAAAATCCACTCCCCACCTTGTTTCTTGCCGAGTTTTGAACCCCACTAAACTCAGGAGGGTAAAAGAACTATTTCATCATGCTCACAGCAGGGGCGGCCTGGCTCTGACCCAGGACATCTGCGGCCTCAGCTGGAGTCACCTGGAGACCCCTTCATTCAGTGTTGGGTCCCGGAGACCAGAGGACCGCAGGGCTGGGTGCGGCTGGGTCTGTGGACTGAGGCACCTGCACACAGCCTCCGCCTGCAGCCTGGGCTTCCTCGGTCTGGCAAGCAGAGAACCGGGTGGAAGCTCCCTGGTCCTTTCTGATGCGATGTCAGAAGTCACGCAGTATCACTTCTGCCTTACTTGATTGGTCAAAGAAACCCACCCAGTTTTCAGGACAGGAGACAGACTCTGCCTCACAATGGGAAGAACGCTGGATAACTTGCAACCATTTCTTTAAAAACTCCACAGTCCTTCAGCAATTCCTCGTGGACAGGGGCTCTTCGAAGAGCCACCTCCCCTACTTCCCAGGGTGTCGGCATCTCTTAGAACAGGGAAGGGGGTGGAGGCTAAGGGAGGAGGCCGGAGGGATGAGGCTTCAAGCCTCCCATGGGTTCAGGAGAAGGGTGCCAATCATGAAGATAAAACCAGGCCAGGCAGTAGGTGTGGGGAGAGAAGATAACGAGCTTGCTGGGGGAAACGCATGGAGTGGAAGGATTGGACGCATCCTTCTAGGCGGAGTGTCACACCACGTCCCCCAAGAAGCTCTCCCTGCTGCTCCAGGTGGAGTTACTGCTCCCCACTCTGGGTTCCCAAAAACCCTGTGCGGCTGTCGTCAAGCTAGAAGGGAACCCACAAGCCCAGACCTAACATGTCTCTGGGTCCTCAGCCTCATCCAAGGGCAAGAGAAAGGCCCCTCCAGGCGGAGTGGCCTCCCAGCAGGGGGGGTGCAGGGGGAACCACAGATGGCCTGTATCCCTCAAAGGCCTGCCAAGAGCCTCTGGGATGGAATTCTGGCTCCTTCGTTTGCTAGTGCATGACACCAGGCGAGTTATGGGATTTCGTAACTGCTGCGAGAGCCTCAGTTTACTCCTGGATACTCACTTTCAAAAGGGAGGCCTAGGATGTGCTTAGCACACAGTCAGAGCTCAACCAGGGCTTGGCCATGAAATCAGCCCCCTCCTGAGGCCTTGGGGAGGGAAGAGGCCTCAGGATCTGGGCCAACTCAGTGGCCTCCTGGGTCTTGAGCTAGATGTGGGGGCTCCCCTGAAGGAGATGCCCCACCCAGGCCCTTCCTTCAGGGGTGCCCAGTCTGACCCAGACAGACAAGCGATGGCAGGTGGAAGGTGCCTCCCAGGGGCTGGCGGGGAGCCAGATGTAGAGAAGGGCGGGGCCTATCCCTGACCTCTAAGTTACTCCTTAGAGTAACACCTGGGGTGGCAGAATCAGAGATAGCTTCACAGAGGAGGAAATTTCAGTTCCACAGTGAAAAGTGACAAGGTATGAGACGAAAAAATGTCTCTATGCCGCCAGCCGCCCCCCCCCCCACCAGCCACCTTGGTGCCCACCCAGGACTTAGCCCTTCGTGTGTCCTAGGAAGGACAAGGCCACACCTGCTCTTTTCTCACCGCCCTATACATATCTTCATCACTTAACATCGCATTAAGACCCTGCAAGCCCTCTCATCTCAGCCCGCGGAGGGCATCTGCATCCTTTCTGCTCCTCCGAACAATCCCAGCGAACAATCCCAGCGACTCTGCCATCAGGATTTAGCAGGTCCCCTGTTGCGATGCAGTTGCGTGTATTTCGCGTCTACAGTGAATATTCCGGGGCAAACTCCTTCCCCACCGTGCCAGGGGATTTGAAGAAGGGAGTCTCAGAAGGGAGCGGGCTGGGGGGAAGGGTCCCCCGCATCCTAACGTAGCTAGGTCCCGCCACAGGGTTCTCCTCACGCTGTCTGAGCCAGCCTGTTCCCACCAGGAAGGCTTCAATGACCGAGGAAGATGCTTGGGTACGAGAGGGCAGTCAGAGAAGCAGCTGCAAATGGAAAATGGTGCAGAGATGGAGGGGCAGCGAGCTTGATTGAAGGGAGAGGGGAAGGGGCCCGAGACAGGTGAAGTGGGGAGGGCATGACGGACTCCCCAGCGGCACTGCGGCGGTCGGTGAGGCTACGCACACACTGTGCCTGGGAGCACGCAACAGCTGGCCCCACAGGTTGGGCAGGCCTCGCGGAAGGGACAAAGGCTGTGGGCCCAGCGTGGCAGGACGGTCAAGCACCTGGTCTGAGAAGACGGCGTGCCTGGCGTGCAAAGCCTGATCTGCCACTACTGCATCGAGTGAGTCACTGGGTCTCTGCAAGCCTCAGTCTTCTCATCTGTAAAATGGGACAAATTTACAGCTACTCCCCCGAGCGGCATAACTCTTGCGGGCCCAGTGCTCTGTACACAGTCGCTGTTTGCCTCCTGTTGTCCTGCGTTCGGCCCGGCTAGGGTACGTACGAGCTGGGCGGTGCTCCTTGAGCGTGTGCGCATGCGCCCAGGGCTTGCAGGAGAAACCAGCCATTCCCCTTCAGAGCCACCGTTCGTGGAACTTGGGGCGGCCAGATGGGCTCTCCAAGCCTCGGGCGTCTCTTCGGGCAAACGGAAATCAAATCCCGAGTGCTGCGGTGAGGCTCAAAGGAGAGAGCGCGTCCATGCATGCCCAACACGCCAGAGTCAGGGCTGTGAGCCGGGCAATGGGAGGGATGTGGCTTTGCCGGGGTGGGGGGGCAGGGCAGGGAGGGCGAGCTGTATCTGAGGTCTCCTCTGGGCCAGCCTCCCCTCCCAGCAGCAGCCCAGCCGAGCAGCCTGGGCCAGCTGGTTGGTTTTGATAAGTGAATATTAGAAATGACAAACAACACAGAGATATCCTGGACTCCAGAGAAGGTTGTGCCTCCCTCAGAGAGGACCAGCCTGGGGGAACCTGAGTATGTGGCTTGGAGGCGCAGGGGAGCCTCCGTTGGCAGGTGCCACAAGGAGTTCTGGACTCAGAGGCATGCAGTATTGTTCTACTCACAAAGACAAAACAGAGTAATAATGCAAGAGCAGTAATAAGAATAATAATGATAAAAACACCCACTTATCGAACATTTATGATGTTATTGAATCCTCAAAACAAGCCCAAAGGAAAATATTTGCAAAACACATCTATGATAAAGAGCTTGTACCCAGAATATACACAGAAATCTTACAACGCAAAAATAAGAAAACAAACAACCCAATAAAAAATGTGCAAAAGATCTGAACAGACACCTCACCAAGAAGATATATGGCAAATAAGCACGTGAAAAGACAATCAGCATCATTAGTCATTAGAGGAATGCAAATTAAAACCACAACGAGGCTTACTACACACCTATTAGGATGACTAAAATTTCAAAGACTGACAATTCCAAGTGTTGGCCAGGAGGTGGAAAATCTTGCTGGTGGGAATGCAAAATGGTATGACCAGTCTGGGAAAGAGCTTGGCCATCTTTTATAAAATTATACACCTGACTACGATCCATTCCACTCCCAAGAGAAGTGAAAACCTGTGTTTACACACACACACACACACACAACCTCTATGTAGGGGCACCTGGATGGCTCAGTTGGTTAAGTGTCCAGCTGTTGATCTCAGTTCAGGTCTTGATTGTGGGATCATGAGTTTCAGCCCAATGTTGGGCTGCATGCTGGGAATGGAGCCTACTTTAAAAAAAGAAAAAACAAACCTGTATGCAAATATTAATAGTAGCTTTTTTCATAGACCTAAAACCAGGAAAGAACCCAAATGTCCATGAACTTGTGAATAGAAAAAAAAATTTGGTATATCTGTCCATGGACTACTACTCAGCAATGAAGAAGGGCTGAGCTGCAGATCCAGGCAACACCATGGATGACTCTCAGGTGCCTTCTGCTGAGTCATAGAAGCCACACTAAAAAAGGTGACATCAGATATGATTCCCTTTGTATGCCATCTGGAAAAGCCAAAACAACAGCGGCACAAAGAGATCAGTGGTTGCCTGGGACTTGAGGTAGGAGGATTAATTGCAAAAGGGCACAAGGAAAATTTGGGAGTGAAGAAAATATTCTATAGGATGCTTGTGATGGTGGTTACGGGGCTGTAGACTTGTGTCCAAAGTCATCAAAATCATACTTACCGTGTGAATTTTATGGTATATAAACTACATCTTAAAAGCTTGGGGAGGAGGAGGGAAGCCAGTTCAATAAAGAGAAAAAAAAGCCCTGGGCAGCACAAGGGGGGAGGGTATGGAGGGAGGGTACAGGGGACCCAATGCTCAGAAGGGTGATGTCATGGGTCCAAGGCTTGTGGCAACCCTGGTAGGAGGAGACCCACAGAGGCTAGGGCAAGGCTGGGGGCCAATAGCAGCCAGGTGGGTCTGGGGTTAGAGAAGAGAAGGGCTGGAAGCGGGAGCCATGGCTCTTTGGGGCAGGCTGGGTGTGTGTAACAGCTGGAGATTTCTGAGATTTGGGGGACTGCTGGGACAGAGGGACGTGGGACGGCTCTAACTGTTCACAAGGCAGTGGTTCAGGAGCTTTCTCACATGTTACCTCATTAATTCCTCACCACAAATTATAGCTAAGAGAGGTGAGGTCAGCCTCCCAGGTCACGCAACAAAGCTGGTGGCAGACCTGGCTTATTGACCCCAAAGCCAGGTTCTTTCTCTAGGTATAGAAAGGAAGACAGGAATCCCTGAGGACCTGCTTCCCTCCCCAACTTGATGTGCAACTCAGTCAAGTCTCTTCCTTTCTCTAGGTCTCCACCTCTGTAAAATGGGGCTCTACCAGAACCGTTCTCATAGAGCTCTGGTGGGGGAGAAAGAAAAGACCAAGGGACAGGAAGTGCCCTCTCGCCACCAGTCCAAATACTCACTCTCACACTGGCTGAGGAAAATGAATTAGGAAGGTAAGACAGCCGTTTAAAAAAATTTTAAAAAGAGGCTTCTTTCTTCTCCCTGGGACTCAGTTTCCCCATTTGGTATCAGGGTTAATTGAGCTACATATAGGTGGCAAACAGGGGCCATTTCGAGGACCCACGTACACTTTTTTTTTTTTAAAGATTTTATTTCTTTGAGCGAGCGAGAGAGAGAATGACAGGGGAGGGGTCAGAGGGAGAAGCAGACTTCCCACAGAGAGGGAGCCCAACGCAGGACTCGATCTAAGGACTCCAGGATCATGACCTGAGCTGAAGGCAGTTGTTTAACCAACTAAGCCACCCAGGCGCCCCCCACATACACAATTTTTATTATGAAAAATTTCAAGGACACGAGATTTTGAAGGCTGGGATGGCCATTGCTAATGCTGAGCCCACATGTTTTCCTCTCTCTCCATCTCTCTCGCTGTCCCACATGTAGGTATACATTATTTTCTGAATCATTTGAGGGTAAGTTACTGCCACCAAAACCTTTGGCTCCTAGCCCTTCAGCATGAAGAACAAGAACATTCTCACTCATAACGGCAATATGGCTATCCCATCAGAGAAAAAAGCTGTAACTCCATCTAATCCATGATCCATATTCCAGTCACCCTGTTGTCTCCAAAGTATCTTTTATGGCCAGATTTTTTGTTTGACCAGGATCTAGCCCAGAATCACTTATTCTATTTGGTTTTGTCTCTTCTTTTCCCCGTTTTCTGGTTTGTTTTTTGTTTGTTTGTTTGTTTGTTTGTTTTTTAAAAGTTGATATCTCCAGAAAAAAGGTGGCCGGAACTGCACGATGAATGTGCACATGACCTTCACCCAGATACATCGCTAGCTAAGCTCTCCACATTCTCTCTCTCCCCACCAACCATTTAAGACTTAGCAGCAGACACATGCAATTGTGTTTTCTAATCAGCTGCCATCACTTGTACATAAGAAGACCTCACTATATTATTTGATTTCCAGCTCCTGTTGAAAAACCAGGACAGGTTTCCCACATGGGACAGTCAGTGGGGCTGGAGTGAGCAGTCCCTGCCCCTTTGCACAGGGCAGGAGATCGGCACTGGGCTGCACTCCACACTGCTCCCTTTTGTCTGACACCCACCTGGGCTCCCTGAATCACAGAATGCCTGGGCCCCGCAGCCCCTGAATGTTGGACCCCCGATGTACTCCAGAAGATTTCTGAGAGACTGGATCTTGTTGGGAGGGAGCCATCTTTGCCCTTGGGAAGGTCCCATCTGTTGGGCCAGCTGGTGGCTTGTCCTCTGTTTGGGGTGTCAGACTCTGGACTCAGTCTCACCCGGGTTCGGATCCCAGCTCTATACCTACCACTGAGGAGACTACAGACAGTTCTCAGCCTCTCCAAAGTCTGGTCCCCTCACCTGTATGACCTCTGCTACCCCCGGTGAGTGTGAGGATTTAATGGGATTTAATGGGTTCACACACATGAGGCACCCAGCACAGCGGTGCTGGCGCCTGGCGTAGGAGCACTAGGGAGCTGTGGTTTATAGCTGGTGTGCTCTTGTGAAGACAGCTGGAAAGGTAGGCAAAGACATCTGTGCGAACATTCACCTCGATGCAGTGAAACGTTGGTAGTTGACCTAAATGCCCAACAACAGAGAACTGGTTGATTACTGTATCCATAAGATGGAAGAATCTGCAGTGGAGACAAAGATGCTATATTTAGAAATGACCCAAATAGCCATCAGCAAAGGGCTGTGTCTAAGAGAATGGTTAGGGTCTTGTCATCTGTTAGTGACGTCATGCAATTCCATCAATGAAAGACTGCACAGCTGTGGAGTGGGGACACCACGCGGGGCCGACACAGCTCAACACAGTGGCGTCCCGGCGGGCGCTATGTCACACTTGGGGGTTCTATGCTAATTTGGATTAAAAATGGGAGGAAGGATTATCTACTTGTATGTACCCACGTGTATGTATGGGAAGTCTGGACGGATTCATAATAAACAAGTAAAACTGCTTGTGTGTGTGTGGCAGGGAGCCGGGAAGACACGGGTAGCAGGTTGATGGTTCCTGGGTGCCTGGATGTATTTTGCTTAAGTTTTTCACACATGTGAACATATTGCCTTGTCAAAAAGTAGATGTAAAAATGTTCTCAAGGTGCATGGGTGGCTCAGTCGGTTCAGGGTCTGCCTGGAGTCCAGCCTGAGGCTCCCTGCTCAGCGGGGAGCCTGCTTCTCCCTCTCCCTCTTCCCCTCCCCCACCACTCATGCTTTCTCTCCCACACTCTCTCTCTCTCAAATAAATAAATAAAATCTTTGGAGGAAAAAAAGCTCTTCAAGAATGAGCTGTGATTTCCATATATTAACAAGGGAAAATGCTCACAGTATATTGTTCAAAAAAAAAAAAAACCCACTATGAAACAGTGAATATGATTTGATTACATTCGTGCTAGAAAAAACAGTCTGCGTACAGAGCTCCAGGCAAGCAGGAGTTCCATCTGCCTCCTTCTCAGCTGTGTTCTCAGGACCAGAACACACAGAGGCAGCTTAACAAACACTGAATGAACGAGTGAAGGAATGAGTGAGGGCCGGACATCTAGAAGGATGCACAGCCAACCTGAGAGCAATGCTGGACCTTGGAGGTGGGTCTCTGCAGGGTTTTTGTCCTGTTGATATTTTCTTGTTTCTTCTGAAACTTTTTAATGAGCATCCCTTGTGCATCTGATTGGGAAAGAAGAACAGTAAAGGCATTAAAAGGAAAAGTGAAGCCTCTGTCCATGGGTGTGGGGGTGGCCGGGGTCCAGATGAGGTGAGGGTGTGGGAGCTCCCTTGGAAGAATGTTGGGCTGGTGAGCAGGGCAGCCATCCTGCCCACATTCATCCCACATCAGCCTGGCAGAGCTGAGACCCTGGGCGGTAAGCCAGGGCTGCAGGAGGGAAGGCGAGGCCCAGAGAACGCCTGTGACTTGGGGTCTCACAGCAGAGGCAGGACGAATGAGCCAGGCCTGTTTGGTCCCAGCCTCCAGCAGCAGGAACTTCGGGTGCTTGGTGAGGTCATGCATACTCCTTAACTCCATTTCACAGATAAGGAAACTGAGGCCCAGGGGTACAGATCTTGAGGCGCAAGGAGCACAGGTCTGGAGACAGACTGGCTCAGATTCTAAATCTGTCACTTTCCTCCCCTGGGAGCATCCTCGTCATGAAGCTTCAGTTCCCCTCTCCTGTCTCAGGTGGTGGCAGTGTGGAGGCCATGCCCATGAGCTAACTTCCACATCGCATTTCTGTGGCAGCCACAGAGCCCAGAAGAATGGGCACTGGCCACTAATTTCCCTGCTTGTCTGGAGCAGTGCACGGGTCTCCTGCTTCTGGGCTTTCCTTTCCATGCCCCCCCCACCCACCCACCCAGCGAAGGAGGCAGAAGGAGCCTATAGCCAAGGTCATTACATAGTTCCATGGAATGCTATGGAACCATGGGAAGGAGCAGACTGCTGACGGGCGCGTTACGACAACACAGTGCTGGATGAAGGAGGCGGATACAGATAGCCACATGCTGCATGACTCCATTTCTATGACATGCTGGAAAAGGCAGCATGTCAACAATAGGAGCAGAAAACAAATCAGAGGTGGGGTGGGGGAGAGCTTAAAAGGAGCTCAGGGGACTTGGAGGAATGATAAAACTTTCATACCTTGGTTGTGGTGCTAGCTACAGGAAGGTATTCATTTGTCAAAGCCATACGCTGAAAGAGGTCATTTCTACTGTATGTAAACATGAACTGAAATGTTTTAAATTTTAAAAAAATGAAAACCTCAGCCATGATGTTGACTTCATTTTACTATTTAATGTATTTACACATACTATATGTTTGAAATTTTCCAGTATTAAAAAGAAAAAAAAAAAAACCCTGAGATTGCATCCCTGATCTGCTCAAAACCTTCTCGGTAACCCCCTCCTGGATCAGAGTAAAAGCCAAAAGCCCTACTGTGGCCAGTGGTTACCCTCAATCTAACCCCCAGGCCCTTCAGCTCACCATTCTCCCTGGCTTACTATGTGCCAGTCCCACTGGCCTCTGTGTTTAAAGAACACAGAGGCCACAGGGCCTTTGCACTGGCTGCAGTTGTCTCTGCCTGGACTGCTTTTCCCTACAACATGCCCTGACTCACTTTCTTACCTCCTTCAAATCATTCATTAAAAGACCCCAAGTTAGTTGAGGTGGCTGACCCAGTCCCTAGAGCATGTAACTCTTGATCTCAGGGTTTGAGTTCAAGCCCCACGTTAGGTGTGGAGCCTACTTAAACAAATTAAATAAATAAAAATAATAAAATAATTATGGTATGTGCACACGATGCAATGCCATTCAGCAATGAAAAAGATACAAGATGGATGAATCTCACAGATAAAAATGTTGAACAAAAGAAACTGAACACTAAAAAGTGCATACTATTTTATTCTGTTTATGAGAACTTCTAGGAAAATCAAATTAGTCAAAGACAGTGGTTCTCTCAAAGGGTGGGGCATTGACTGGAAGGGAGTGAGGAAACCACCACAGTGTTCTCTACTGTGACTTGAGTGGTGGTCAACATGGGAATGAACTTCACACTTAACATCTTTTTTTTTTTTTATTTAAGATTTTATTTATTTATTTGACAGACACAGATCACAAGTAGGCAGAGAGGCAGGCAGAGAGAGAAGAGGAAACAGGCTCCCTGCTGAGCAGAGAGCCTGATGCGGGGCTGGATCCCAGGACCCTGGGATCATGACCTGAGCTGAAGGCAGAGGCTTTAACCCACTGAGCCACCCAGGTGCCCCCAAACTTAACATCTTAAGAAACAAACTAGTAAATGGTGACCTGTAGTCATGTGTTTCATAAGCAGAGATGGGTGGGAGGGAGCGCTGCTTCAGACGTTAACCAGATGAGGTTGAGGGGAAGGGAAGTCCCCTTTCCAAAGAAAAAGAAGTCAGGCAGCACCACCACCTCCACACCCCCCCCAACAGTCCTGGGAGTCCTAGACTAAGTCCCTGCCCGTTTTCTGGGACTCAGTTTCGCCATCTGTGGGATGGATCCAGGGACTCCAAGGCTTCTTCCTACACTTCCGCCTCTTTTGGGATGAGCTGGCATTTCACTCCTCTCCCAAACAAGACTTCTCAGGATTTTTCCTCTTCACCACTCACACCTGCATACGGGTGGGATCCTCGACACCAATCTTCCCATTGCTGCTTACGAATGACCGCAGTGTGCCTGGGCCTCTATTCCTCATCTGTATAATGGAGTCAAGCATACCTATTTCTCAAGCTCGTGATACGAATTTTCACTGAGTTACTGAGCACTCCCGGTAGTTTACCAGGGCTTTGCTTTGCACATGCTGTGCACACAGCAAGTGCTTAATAAATAGGGGCTTTGAGGGAAAGATTAGAATTCCCTATAGGTCGTTACATCTTTTTGAGAAGGGCTCCGTGTCGGGGGGTGGGGGGGCCCAAAGTTGCCTGTGAGTCAAACACAAGAGGGAAAACTGTCCCAGGCGCGGAAGCGGCTCGCGTTGTTTTGTTTGGAGCGACGAGTGGAACGCGGCCAGGGAGGCGCACGGCCCCTTTAAGAGTCGAATGGAATGTATCAAAACAAAAAGGTCGCGCGCCCACTGGCTGCGCGCCGCACGTGACCTCACAGCTGATTTCCTGGCCCCCCTCCTTTTTTTTGTTGCTGCCGCCGCCGAGGCCGCCGCCGAGTGTCAGCTTCTGCGCCGCCGCCTGCGGTCTCCGGGCCGTCAGCTGCCGGCCGCCCAGCGCCCCCGTTCCCGCCGCCGCCGCCGCCACCGCCGCCGCCGCCGCCGCGGGCCCGCGCACCTCTCCGCGCGCCCTGCCCCCGCCGAGCCGGCGCGGGCCGCGGGTCTCAGCGGCCGCTGCCCGGCGCTGCCCGGCGCGCAGATGGCGCACTCGGCGGCCGCCGTGCCTCTGGGCGCGCTGGAGCAGGGCTGCCCCATCCGCGTGGAGCACGACCGCCGGCGCCGCCAGTTCACCGTCCGGCTCAACGGTAACGCGGCGTCCGGCCCGCCCCCGCCTTTTGTCTGCGAGCGAGCGGGGCCCGCCGAGGCCGCCCCCTAGCTGGGGCGCGCGCCCCCGGTCCGCAGCCCGGGAGGGGCGTCGCGAGAGCGCGCCGCGGGGTGGCCTCCGGCGGCCGCGGTTCCGCTGCTGTTCTGCCGGGTGCTCCGGGAGCAGGCCCCGGGCTGCGCTCGCGGACTAGGAGGGGGCGCGGCCGACTGGTGGGGCTGGGAGGAGCGGGCTGCCCCGGAGAGGCGCGCCCACGCGGAGCACCCCGGGCCGGCGGGCAGGGGACCCCCGGGGAAGGTGGAGTAAGAAGTGGGGCCAGCTCGGGTCCTCTGCCTCCAGCTCCCGGCTTCAAGCCACAGGGGACCCGCACCTGCGCAAGCGGGGCAGTTTTCCGGTGTTGGACACCCCCCTGAGGGCTGTTCTTGGAGCTCCTGGAGAGTAGGTCAACGGTGACCTCCTCCCTTTCCCCGGGTGCGAAATGGCTTTTTGCCGTCTCTGGGAACATTGGCTTTTTTGCACCGAGCTGGTTGGGGGAATCTTCCGGGCAGACCTGGGGCAGAAGGAGAGAGGGGTGTCTGCCTCAGTGGGTGGGCACTGTGGAGGGGAAGGTGTCCCCATCAGCCCCGTTGGACAAGTTGCCTCCTCTGTGTGTGCCCCAGTTTCTCCATCTTGGCAATGGGAGAGTAGTGCACACCTGTCCCAGTTATAGCGATGAAATGCTGTCGTGAGAGTAGAGAAGGCTTAGAAGAGTGCCAGCGGCGCACAACAAGTGCTACTCACCATTGACCGGTGGTTGTTTTTAAAACCAGAAAGCAGAGTCAAGTCTTCATTTCCTGTAAAGAAAGTTTCCAGCACTTACTAACGCATGCCCCCTCCCCCAAGAAGTCCGGGGGATATAAAAAACAGAATTATAAAGTCCAGGATCAAGAACTCCCTGTGCATCCCCCTCCACATTAATAACTTTTTCTTCCCTCCCAGCTGGGCCCCCAGTGGCATTGTCCAAGCCAGACGGGCCCCTTAGAGGCCATCGTGCCTATTTCTGAGAAGGGAAGGCAGAGCCTCGGAAAAGGGAAAGGGGGAGGTCAGGCAGTGAGTTAGGGCAGAGGTGGGGCAGGATCCCACCTGGTCTGACCCCTGGAACTGGGCTTGTCCAGCCTGCCCTTGGACGTAGTCAGGAGGGGCTGAGGTTGGGGCACGGATGTTTCTCAGGCCCCACAACGTCCCTGTTAAAACATCCCTGTGATGAGGGCATTTTCACCCCCCATTACAGATGAGCAAACTGAGTTTTGAACCAGAGGGAAGGAGTGACTTGCCCTGTATCACAAAGTGCCAGAGCTCAAACCTGGGCCCAACAGATCCTACACAGCGTTCTTCCATGTGAGCGCAAGTCCTTCCACCGCCGTGGTGCTCACCGTGGCCCTGCTGACCTTGACACTCAGGACTGGCCATTCTTGTGTGGAGGGTCCTTGTGGTTTTTCCCATCTTACTTTCTGAGGCTCCAGAGAGGCCTCTGTTTCCCTTCGCGGCTCAAGAGACTCCTCCATACATTCACAGAGACAGAAGATAATGGGAACGTTTGGGGTTTCCTTTTTTTTTTTTCTTTTTTTTTTTGCGAATCAGTATAGCCAAAGGACAGCCCCCCTCTAGAATTGGCTGTGGCCAAGGCTGGACTTGTCTCGCCATGTTTCTAAACTTGTCTCCTTCCCTTCCCCAAATGGCTACCTACAAAATGGACTGGGGATTCCCCGCCCAAAGCCAGGGAGGAGTGGGAGGCCACCAACTTCTCTGCAGCCTGAAGGTGGGGTCTGGATGTGTATTTGGGGAGTTGGGGGAGCTCATCGGTGTCTGGGCCCCATCCTGCCTCAGCTGGAGAGGGGAACAGTGTGTCATAGTGTCTCCCAAACCGCAGGGCAGGCCCTAAAGACAGGCTCATTGTACCTATGGAGAGAGGTAAGCTTCGGCTAAGAGCCAGAGCAGCCCCAAGACTCCCAGGGTGGGCCCCGGGGCATCCCCCTGGCAAGGACTGTGCTGATAAGCTTCCAGCAAGTTCTGGTTGTGGGCGAGGGCAGGGTTGGAGCAACTACGTTGAAGTCCTTCTGTTCCAGGCGAGCTGTGGGCATGTGGGTGGGGTGGGGTGAGGGGAAACTGCTCTTCCTGTTCTACAGATGAGGGTACCGAGACACAGGAAAGTGACCCAGTTGCTCAGGGTCTTGTACCTTGGAGGTGGAAGAACTGGGGTTTATGCCACCTGTCCTTACTAAGCACCTACTACATGCCAAGCATTGCCCTTGGTGCTGAATACTCGGATTGACAGTCCAGAGGGCTGACAGACACTAAATAAAGTGTAAAGTGTCCTAGAAAGCGAGGGCCTGGTGAGAATAAAGCAGGGCAGCAGAAAGGCATGCCGGGAAAGTGCTGCTATTTAGAATTAGGTGTCGGGGAGGGTCACTCTGGGAAGGTGTCAGTTAAGTAAAGACCTAAAAGAGGCAAGGAGGGGAGAGCTCCAGCGGGAAGCACATGCCACGAGGAAGAAGCAGTGGGACCAAAGGCCTTCCATTGCCTGGTGTGTATCCAGAGCAACAGAGAGTGGAGTAATGGAGAAGCAGGGATAGGAAGATCGCAGCAGATAAGGTTAAGAGGTCATGGGGGGCCGCTGGTACAGGGGCCACAAAAGCCGTAGTGAGGACTTGGCTTTGACTCCCAGTGAGGTGGGTGCCTGGGAACGTCCTGAGCAGAGGCTGGACGGGGATGTCCCAGGGTCCTTCTGACTGCTCCCAGGGGAGCAGACTGTGTGGGGGCAAGACAGAGCAGGGAGGTAACTATTGCACTAGTCCAGACGTCGTGAGCAGGGCTGGGGAGAAATGTCCCGGTTCTGGATAGATGGAGAAGGAAGTGTGGATGGCTTTTACTGACGTGGAGTGTGAGATGCTGGAGCCCAGGCCTGTTGCCTACACCCACATTCTAAAACACTAGCTTGTGCCTTACAATGTCATAGGTGGGGAAAGCAGGGCACACAGCCAGGAGGCATCTAAGCCAGAATTAAGCCCCCATCCCTGGGAGAGCCCTTCCTTGGCCTTTCCTCTCCCTTCCCAGCCAGGGCTGACTCTCCCACATGCTGCAGGGAGGAGGGTCATCTGGGGGTCTTAGGGTCCTGGTGCTTTCCGCATCTTCCCTGCTCCCATGTTGCAGATGGGAAAACTGAGGCCCCAGAGAGTTAGTAGATACTTCTGACCTTCTCCGGCATCCCCAAAGGCAGCAGGACTGAAAGGAAAGCACCAATCTCGTGGCTTTCAGATCCCAGTCCAGGATACGAGGCCCCTACATGACTCCATGTCGCCACCACACAGTGCCACATGATGCCCGCCTAGAGCAGTGTTCCTGAGCAGGGAGGGTGGGAGAGGATGCATGGTGTGGTGAGGGACCTCTCTCCAAGTGGGGATGGACTTGCCTGGGTAAATCCCCAGGCGTTGCCCTCGGTGCCTCCCAGCCGTGCTGGCTCGGGCCCCTTGCACTTGGGTTGGGGGTGGACTGGGTCATGTCAGGTGTCGGTGACTGGGGCAAGGTGACCTTTACTACCCTTCTAAGGCTGAAACTGGTGTGGGGCCATAGGTCCGGTGCATCAAGATAGTCCACTAAGGGTCTGGTTCCTCCCCATGTAGAGTGCTGTGACCTGGCCACCGGCAGGGTTCACTAGAGAGCTTTTCCCCTCACACGTAGCCCACGTCTATCCCAGTGACCCCGGATGCCTTTTTGTATTTCTTTCAGCCAGAAAACTCTAAGTGAGCTTAGCCACACATGCTGCCAGGCTGTACAACTGCCTCTTAGGGCCTCAGTTTCCCCATCTGTAAACAGGGCTATAAGAATCTTACCCACTTTGTAAGATTGTGGTGTGGAAATAGCGTGTTCGGAGAGCTGAGCACAGGACAGCGTGGCAGGGCCCCACAGGTGTGAGCTGCCTGTCATCTCCCCGAAGGCCAGCCCGGGAAAGCCAGGATCCCAGCGTGGATTCCTCCTGCTGTCCCGCCCTCATTTGGGTTCAGCCCCACCCATTCACTGATCCTCAAACATTCTACCTCAGGGCCTTCGTACATGCTGTCCTTGGCACCTGGACAGGTCATCCCCCACATCTCCTTTTAGATTGGCTCATTCACCTCCTCCAGGTCTTTGCTCAAAAGAGGCCTCCCTGTAGACTCCATTTAAGATAGGATTTGCCTTCTCTGCTCTATTCCAGCTTAACACCTTCAAAGTTCTGTTATTAGGAGGGTATTGTTTGTCCGGCTTTCTCCATTAAGAAAGGGGAGGCCGTTTTCTTCACGGACTGCAGGCACAGCACTCTGAACCTTGCCTGCCATCCATTAGGCCCTCGCTGGATTTGGGGGTCCTTAAATGGCCACGCCAGTCAGGCAGCAGCTCCTTCCGGGACTGGTGACCAGCTCAGGCTGAAAATAGCCTCCTGATCTCTGCTCTCCTGTGCTGGGTGAGCTGAATTCGTGCCCTGGTACAGATGCGGGATCCAAGTCCCATGCGACACAGCTGGGCAGGTAGTAGCAGCGGAGGCCAATGCAGAGCCATAGTGGGGACCTCAGGAGGAGACACTGGGGAGGAGGCGGGACTGGGGCCAAGAAGGGGAAAGGGCATTCCAGGCAGAAGAAGCGTGGAGGCAAAGGCCTGGAGGCAGGGGAGAGGAAGCTTGTTGAGGTGGGGCAGAAAGAGAACCAGGCTGAGGGTCAGGAGGCCTGGGTACCGGCTTCACCTGGGACTCATGGTCACCCTTGGATCTCTGGAGCTCAGTTTCCCATCTGGAAATGGGAAGATGAATTGTAGCCTGCTCCTGGAGCTTTGGGGAGAGACAGAAAGCCTCCCGCATGGGATGGGAGCCTGTTGACCTGTCCGATTTGCTGTAAGGCCCTGGTCTGGTCATTGATCTCTCTTGGCCTGTCAGCCTTCCACGCTCGACATAGGCTGGGAGCTCAGGCAGCACTCAGGAGCAAACTCTAGGAAGCTTTAAAGTCGAAACATGTGAAAGACTATTTGCATTTAAAAAGACACTTGGCATTGCCATGTTTTCTTTTAGAGCCAATGAATTGTGTTTTCTAACCTCAGGGCCTTTCTACTAACCATGTCCTCAGCCTGCCCCTTTCTCAGGCACCCCCCAACTCCCGAGGTTTTCATGGAGGGATCTCCCTGGACTGCCTCTGGCTAAATGGCCCTGTGTCACCCCAACCCACTTTACTTTTTCCTTCATACACTTATAGTGGCCTGCAGTCATAAACCAGGGAGTTGTCCTGAGCTCTTTCTCACTTGCCATGTCCAGGTGTCCCCGGCAGATCCTGCCGGCTACACCGTCACAGCACCATCTGAGTCTGATGCCTGCCTGAACCCCAGTGCCTCTGCCTGTGACTGGGTTCCCGTCATCACTCACCTGGGCTAGTGTATCAGCTGTCTCATTGGTCTTCCTGTGCCTGCCCTGGGTCTGCCCTCAGGGGGGCCAGAGGGATCCCTTGAAATCCTGAGTCACCTTCTGTCCCTCCCCTGTCCAGGGCCCTCTTCTGGCTCCCTGCTCACAATGACTTCCCATCTCTACAGCACCAGCTCCTGTCACCTCCTTGCCCTCCTCTCCCCTGCCTTCCCCTTTGCCCATACTGCTCCAGCCACCCCAGCCTCTTCCCTGTCCCTCAAACACATCTGACCCACTCCTGCCTCAGGGCCTTTGCACTGGCTATTCCCCCTGACAAAACAGGGTTCCCCCAGACATCCCGTGGCTAACTCCCTCTGCTCCTTCCTGTTTCTAGCCAGCACTCCCTCAACCCCTGCCCCACCCCGGGCCACACTGCGCATTAACTTGCTTTTCTTGTTTGTTCTCTATCTCCCCTTCTAGTCAGTTCCATGAGGGCAAGGCTCTTGGTCTGGCTTGTTTGCCTCTGAGTCCCAGTATCTGAAACAGTGCCTGAGGCTCCGTAAACAGCTGTTGAAAGGAATGGTTGGATACAGGGGTGAAGGGCCAGATGGACAGATAGGACAGCGGGTGGGAGGAGGATGTGTGCTGATGGTAATTACAACAGCAAAGGCCAACGTGCTCTAGGCACTAATCTTAACATTGTGCAGAGATGACCTCAGTGTTCTAAACACAATGGGGGTTGCGTTATTATATCCCCCACTTTATGGATGAGGAAACTGAGGCACAGAGAGGTCATTCTAGGTCCAACACTGGCAGCCTGGCCCCAAACACCGGTCCCTCTATTTGCCTGCCTTAAGCCCCGAGCATGTGCTGGGCCTCACCTGTTTACCATGGTCCCTCCGCAGGATGTCATGACCGGGCCGTCCTGCTCTACGAGTATGTGGGCAAGCGGATCGTGGACCTGCAGCACACTGAGGTCCCTGACGCCTACCGCGGGCGTGGCATCGCCAAGCACCTGGCTAAGGTAGGCTGGGGGGAGGGGGCTGCCCCCACATGCAGCGAAACCATGGCCCTGGGGGCTGACCCGGGTCTGTGTCATGGCTGGAATGCTGACGACGGTGCCAGCTTGTCCACATGTTACAGCTGCGAATGGGCAGCTGCTGGTGGCACACTCTGCCCTCCCCGCCCCTGCTCCTCCGCAGCAGGGGGCAGCCATTGTGGGCCCAGGCCTTGGGTTCCGTAGGGCTAAGCCTCCAGGGCTGCAGACACCTCCTGAATGTCAGGAGCTCACTGGCCAGGGCTTGGCACATGAGTAATAGGTGCTCATTAAACCCCAATAGAATGACCTCATAAAGGAATGTCCAAGTACAGTGGCTTGCGTCCCGGTTCTCGCCCCTTAGCCCTCCATCCCCAAAACCCAGGCTGGCTGGAGAGCGGGTGTGGGCTTAATGCGGGGAAGGTGACAGAGAATGGCCTTCCGTGCATGGCACTGAGGGCTGCTCCAGGCCCCTGTTCTTCCCTCTGCCTGCTCTACCCACGTCCACCCCCACCTCGGGCCTCATCCCTCCTCTCCCCTCTCCCCTCTGCCCTCCTGTAGCTGCGCCCCCAGGCCGCCAGGGTATGGCAGACATAGCTGTCCTCTTCCTTGAAACAGGGCCCAGCCTCTCTGCTGCTCTCTGGGGATTGTAACTCAGGAAACTCAGAGTTACTGACCTGGGGAGAGGGGAGGCGGGCCGTGAAGCTGGGTGCACTTCTCTCTGACTCTGGGGAGCCTTGGCCAGCTGTGGGATCTACCAGACACCCCTATCCATGTCTCCCCTGAGTCCTGCTTGCCAGGGCACAAAGGTATTTACCGTGTGGCCTCTGCTGCCTCCTGGGGCCTTCTGTTTCTTCTTCTGTGAAATGGGAGAATAGCCTGGAATCTTGTCTTTTGAGGGTCTCAGGTTGTGAGCCCTGAGATGGGGTGTGGATGGTGAGACGCAACAAGGCCTGCTCGGGCGTGTGGAGCTGGAGGTTCAAACTGGCCAGCATGTAAGCACAGGGTCCCCAGTAGGTGCTCAGTAAATGCCGCTCCCCTCTCATTAGACCAGCCAACCCCACCCAGGCCGTCCTCCACTTTGTTTCAGCAAGCACTTACTAAACGCCAACTGTGTGTAGGACATCCTGCAAGACACCAGGGCAGGGGGTACCCCGAGCTTGCCCTCGCTGTCTATGATGAGAACAGCCACAGGTATGATGAAGGCCACATGGTGGTATCCTCATCACGGCCCTCCGCCCCTGAGCGGCTGTGCGAACCTTGTCATACCCAAGTGTGACCTCTGCTAGGTGCAGGGAGCCCTGGGGCACCCCTGACCCAGCCAGAGGGTAAGGTTCTAGGACAAGGCATCGAAGGAGTGGCTACAGGAGAGTGAGGGCAACAGAATTGTAGGCCTTGTGAGCACAGAGGCCCTGAGATCGGACGGGACAGGAGTGCTGGCTGCCAGGCCTCGTGGGTGGGGTGCAGGGCAGACCAGATGTGGCGCAGGGCTGGGGCTTCTTTGGTTTAGTGCCTGCTTGATGCCTTTCAAGACGCACAGAGCCCACACTGCTGCTGGGCTCACTGGGCTGCCTGTGAGCAGACTACCCTCCCCGGGCCCCTGGTCCACTTCGGTGCCGTGTGGCCACGGGCAATGTATCCCAGCTTTGTGCCTTGGTTTCCCCCACTGCAAAAGGAGGGTAGCAGCAGCATGTCCCTCGGCCCGCAGGCGCCAGCTCCCGCCCTTGGAGGGGAGCACCAGGGAAATTGTGCGGGGCCCGGCTGCAGGCACTGACCGCTGCTCTCTCTGCCCCGGCTCCCAGGCTGCTCTGGACTTTGTAGTGGAGGAGGACCTGAAGGCGCATCTCACGTGCTGGTACATCCAGAAGTACGTCAAGGAGAACCCCCTGCCGCAGTACCTGGAGCGCCTCCAGCCATAGCCCCGGCCCCGCGGGGCAGGACCCTCCAAGCCGGACCTCTCCTCGCGGCCTTCACCCCGGCCCTCTGTGTGCTCTCAGGAAACCTGCTCCCCACCGGGGATGGACTCAGAGTTATTTTTGTAAGGACGCTTCTTGGTGGCCCCCAGAAGCTGCCAGCCGACGACGGGCAGTGGTCCAGCTACCGCGGTGAAGGGGAAGCCGGGCAGCTGAGATCCCGGAGGAATACTCTCTGCACACACTGGCTGTCTTCTCACGAGGCCATCCCCACCTTTCATGGGCAGGCCAGCGGGGGCCAGCAGCCAGGACCAGAGGGTGGCCAGGGCTGTCCCTGTGGCTGGTCTGGGTCTCACCTGCTGTTCCCTGCTCTGTGATCGGCAGGGGGGCTGATTTGGGGCCCCCTCTGCCACCACCTAGGGCTGTGTCCTTTGTGCAGCAAGGAGGGGATTGCCTGAGTGGACAGGAGCAATAAGAAACCTCGCGTGCCAACTTCCCAGAGGATGCCACCAGCCCCTTCCCTTCCCCCAGCTTCTGCACCCTGGCACTGGGGGGTGGGCCCAGGTGCGGGGCAGCCCTCCTTCAGGGGCAAAGCCTGGAATGCGTGGATTGCGTACCCCCGCGGCCCAACCGTGCACACACGAGCACATGTGCATGCACACATGCACATGCACGGGACACTGTGTAGGTCTCTGCATCAGTGGAGGGGCTGGTGGAGGGAGCACTGGGTGTTCTCTCCTTGGTACCTGTTCCCTTAATTCCTTGCCCCCTTGTCTGTCAGCTGTGCAGGTAGTCCGAGGTCCCCATGCCCTGTGGCCATCCCTGTTTGCCCCGGCTGCCTGGAGCCAGCCCCAGGCATGACTGGAGCACCAAGCCCCGGGACCCCCCTCTTGTACCGGCCTCTTGGTCCCCCGCGGGTGGGCTTTCTCACAGAGGTCCCTTTGGAGCTCAGGTGGGAGGGAGGCACACTGTCCTAACAAAACCGTCCTCACCTCCAAGGGAAAGAAACAGTGATGTGGTGGGATTTCCTTTTTGGACATCGGACATCGGAGCACCTTTCTCTCTCATGGCTAGCTTCTGGCCCGACATGTCCTGTTGCCTGGCTGGGATCCCAGGGTCCCTCCCAGACAGCTCTCCTGGCCGTGGCCTGGGAGGTGCACACCAGCACCCCTCCTTTGTGACCTGGGGAGGGCTCAGGGTCCTGACCTCCCATGCCCTCCTTCCAATCCATGCCTGCCTCTCTGTGGGGCTGGAGGGCGACCCTGGAGTCAGAGTCCCTTAGGGGCTGAGACATTGGTTCACAGCACATCCCCAGGGGTACCGTGTCCCCTCCAGGCCTCTGGCTGGGGGCAGGCTTGGGAAAGTGTGTGTGCTGGGGGGAACTGGTTGCCACAGTGACCCCTCCCTTTCTGATTGCGTTCACCTCTTCGCTCCCAATCTCAGCACCGAGCTCCCCGTGACCGCTGCAGCTCGGCGGCCCCCGGCAGACATTTGCACAGAGCCCTTCCCGCCCAGTAGCAGGAACAGCTGGATCAGGCTGTACCTGCAGCCTGTCTGCGAGGGGTCCCTGAGCCCTGGAGAGGCAGTATCCTCAGCACCTTCACAGCCTTCTGTGTGCTCACTCCCAGACCCACTCTGGCCTCTAAGAATTCCCATCTCCAAGGGCTGAAGTCATGCCCCTCCTTGCCCACCATGCTCCTCAGTTCTGTTTGCACAGGGCTACAGTGAGGAGCCACAAATGCCCCTGGGCCTCTGCTGTGCCGGTAGCTGGCAGCCAGGAAGAACTCTGGGACTCAGTTGCTGAGTCCCCTCCAAAAGGCTGAGGGTGTCCCATCTCTGGCACAGCTCAAGGAAAGAGTGGGTTGTAGGTCCAAGAGTGGCCCTGGGCCTTCTTCCCCTGACTCCTGGGTCAGGGAGCTTATGGGGCCCCTTCCCCTCCCACTCCCCAGCCACACAAGCCTTCCCAAGGCCAAACATAGACTCAGTCATGAAAACTGCCCAGTAGCTGAGAAAACCGGTGCTTTTTCCTTCCATGGCCTATAGGGTGACACAAACCAGCTCCGGGAGGGCACTTGGCCCCAGGGCACTCCCGGTCAGGCCACAGGAGGGTATCCCACAGCAGTAGCACACGGGACCCCAGGGAGGCCCCTAGGGCAAGCAGAGCCAACCAGAGCAGACAGCCAGCTGGCTTCAAGAGAGCAGCCCTGTCTCAGTCCTCCGTGGGTCCCAGCCGGCACCTGTGTTCTTAACCACATGTGACATACTACACCTGGCCAGCATGCACACAAAACAGTACTTGAACCAGGAGACATGCAGGGTCTTGGGGGACATGGCTCAGCCCTGGGTCCAGGAACAGCTTGTCCCCAGTTCCTGCAAGAGCCACCTGGAGCCTCCTCACCTCTGGCTGCCTTAAGTCCCACCGCCCCTACCGCCCCGGCCTGCCTGGCCCCAGTGTTCAGCAGAGCCTGCTCTCCAAGGCTGGGGCCCTGGTCTGCAGCAGACACAGATCCTAGGGCTCCCAGCCCTTCTCCACCGGCCTATACCACCTCCCACTCCCACCCCCACCCCCGGTGCTACTCCGTGGCGCTCCCACCTCGTCCGCACCCAACCTGGGTGCTCCAGGAGCCCTTCCTCGGCAGGCAGGTCACGTAGGCCGCTTCCACCTGCAGGGGCAGGGGGACATGTGGGGATGCCACCCGGCCCCCCTGCAAGCAGATTGCCCCACGGGCCCTGCGCTCTCCTGCCATGTCTTGCTTGGGGGCTTTCTTTTTCTTGCCCAGTCAAGCCAGGTGGTAAGTCATGTGCCTTTCCTACTCAGGACCTGTTCCAGGTGGTGTCTGGGCCGAGGCCGGTCTCCACACCTGCTCCCTCTGTTATTTTTCAAACTCTTGAACAGATTGCATGGCATACATTTCAATAAAAGATGTGACCTAGTGTGCGGGCTCCAGGACTGCTTCTAGAAGCTGTGCAGTGGGCTCTTGGGGTGGGGCAGGGGGCGACTCCTCCCCCCACCATCCTGCTCCAGTCGGATCATTGCCCCCCCTTTTAGTGACGAGGAAAGAAGTTCAGGTTAAGGAGCCATGGGTGTGAGAAGGAGGGGAGAAGGCAGGCTTGGCAGGCGTGCTCCGTTCTGTCCCGCTCCCTGGTATTCAGCCTTTTACTTAAATGGGCAGCAAAGCCCCCACTTTCTGGTGGGGAAGGCGAGGCTCTGACAGGCACTCGGGGCCTAGCTGAGGTCTCTCAGCAAGAACTCAGTGGCGTCAGGATCTGGGGACTTTGCCATCCTTTCCCACGTCACAGCTCCCGCCTCCTGAGGCCATGGCCATGCGCTCAGCACGGCGCCAGCGGAGCAGCTGGACAGGGTTTACCGGGAAGAGGCTGTGATGTCCTGTCACGTCTCCTCAGCTACTGCTCTTAGACATGCCCCTCTCCCCACTGAAGAGCCTTTCCCTGGGGTTTCTAGTTCCAGGGAGGGCGGCAGGCTCCCGTGGGGGAAACCAGGCGCTGCGCTCGAGGGCCACGTGGCCACGTTTCTGTCTGTCCCACTCCCTGCCCCCCACCCTATGGTCCAGGGAGGGAGGAATTCCTGATTGGGAGTTTTCCTAGTTCCCACTCGGGATTACAGGGCTACCCTGAAGAAGAGGAAGGCCCTTCAGAATCTTGTCTAGCTTGATTGTCATGGCCGTGCCATGAGATCCCAGTTCTTTGGCCTGTTTTACAGATGAGGAGACTGAGGCCTACAATGGGGGAGTCACTAGGCTACAGCCCACAGAGCTGGACAGCAAGAGCACCAGGATCCACACCCAGTCCCTGCCCTTTCTATAAGATGATGCCGGGCTGGAGGGTCCTAGGTCATACTATCTACCCTACGTGATAGATGGTCTCAGAGAAAAATACACACATAACTCTTCTGGTAACTTCTCTGCTCATTTGGAAGGTTAAGTGGGTTCTGCCCTGAGCTACAAGATACACAGCTGAGCAGGGGGGCCCACTGGGCAGGACAGGATGACTGCGCATGTGCACCTGGGGTGTGGTAGGGCTTAGGAGGGAGCGTGCAACCACTCATTCACTCACATCGTTCCTTCCTCGGGGCTGGCTTCTCGGATTTGCTCAAGTCCACACAAATGTCCCCTTAGCTATTCTCAGGGTGCTGCTCCTTCCAAACCAGTGGCCTAAGTTCCCCATTGGAGTTTGGCGAGGGTGTGGAGGCTCATTGTCCACCCACCCCCGCCCCGTGCAGATCGAGCTCCAGGCTTGTCTCATCCGGTCCCTTGTCTCATGGTCCCTTGTTTCATCCCACAGCTGCCGGGATGTTCCCAGCTGCTGAGGACACTCTGCAGCCTTGTGCCCATACCTGGAGCTGAGTCTACAGCTTTGTCTCTGCTGACCCTGCTGTAGCCCCAGCATCCAGCCCACACCGGAGCATTTGTCGCAGTCATACCCGTCGCCGTGACTGGGGACAGCAGCCTGCAGGTCTCCAGGCCCTGCCTTCAGGAGGCACCTCCACCCCACCCCTGAAACTAGCAGAGATGTCAAATAGCAGTTTTCACCTTCTGGGTCCCCTTCCCCCCAGGGGCAGTGAGATCATGGCTGTGCCCCAGCCCAATCTGGTCATTCAAGCCGGCCTGGGTTCCCGTGTTCAAGGAACCGTTCCTCAGAGGCCGAGGTTCTGACCAAGAACGACAGCAGTCCGTGTAGTCAGGAGAACAGAGACCGCCTCACGTACGGCAAACCAAGGGGATTTAGTGCGGGGGACTGGCCACCACACTGCCGGAAGGATGAGAGGAGCAAGTGTGAGAAGATGACCCAGATGTGAGTACCTGTGGGAGGCTGCGGGGCCACAAGCTGGGGCACAAGCTGTCCCTGAAAGCCATGATTGCTGGCCCACTGCCAGGACTCTGCTACCTGAACCAAATCTCGCAGTGGGTGCCTACCCGTGCCTGCTGCCGCCACCACTGCCAAAACGCTCCAGGTCCAGAAACTCGCTTTCACCATCCTCTGGGCTCATGCCGGTGCTCCTTTGGGCAGAAGTGAACAGGCTGCCCGCTGCCGAGGGCTCTGGGACGTGTGGGTGCAGGTGTGATCCAAGGGAGGAAGGGATGTGGACGCCCTCGGACAAGTAGCCAGGATGGAATATTCTTGCCAGCGAGGGGCAGGGCATCTGATACCATGCTGATCCCTCTATGCCAATGGCGGAAGACGACGTGATGGAGAATGACAGCTCCCAGTGCCCGGCCGCCTCCAAATGGCTGTCAGAATGGCCCCTGACGTTTGGAGGCGCTCAGTCATCACGGTGCGGGCGCGTCATGGGCTGCTGTGTCACGAACTTCTCATAGGTGACAGGGCCCTTGTAGGCCGTGGATCAGGGGTTTCGGTGGGAGATCTATGGGTGAGATCCAGCAATCCTCTGAATTTGGGAGAGGGTGGAACGCATGAGGTCAAGGGAGGATCCTTCAAGAGGCTTCTTTCTGGGGCATCTGGGTAGCTCAGTGGGTTAAGCCTCTGCCTTCAGCTCAGGTCATGGTCTCAGGGTCCTGGGATTGAGCCCCATCTTGGGCTCTCTGCTTAGCAGGGAGCCTGCTTCCTCCTCTCTCTCTGCCTGCCTCTCTGCCTACTTGTGGTCTCTCTCTCTCTCTTTGTCAAATAAATAAATAATTTTTTTTTTTTTAAAGAGGCTTCTTTCTAAAGGCTCTTCATGATGAAGTCACAGGTCAGATGAGGAAAGACGCTGAGACCGGACAGGAATACGCCTCTGCATGGTCATTCTGGAATCTAGAATAAGGAGAGTCGGGGAAAAAAGAATTTATGGGTGTTTTAATCTGTTAAGACAAAAAGGCCAACTAAAGGGATGAACTAGGTCAGAGAAGCACGTCCCTTCATTCCTAGCTCCCAAGCTGAATTTGCCTGTGAAAGGAGAGCCTTCCTCCTTTTATATGTGGAGACCCTGCGTTCAGGAGGCCAATCCCATTCCCATGTGGAGTACCCAGTATGTGTCCAGTGAGGATGTGAGGGTGAGCAAGGCAGAGGGAGTCCATCATCAGGGGACCTGGCAGGGCAGGGCAGGAGTGGGAAGCACACACCCAGGAAGAAGACTGTGACAGGGCTGTGGGCATTCACAGACAAGGCACCTACCCCAGTGCAGAGGGCCCTGGAAGGAATATCTAGGTGGAAAGCTAAAGACAGGTGGGCATTGTGAAGGGGTCAGCTTACAGGCCCCATAGGAAGTGGCCCCCACAGGCCCCCCCTCATCTCCTACCACGCTGCGGCCACATAGGCCTCCCTGCTGTTCTTCAGACCTCAAAGTCAGTCCCACCTCAGGGCCTTTGTACATGCAGCTCCATCTGCACAGAATGCTCTTTTCCCAGCCATCCTTGTGTTTCCCTACCTGGCCTCCTTCAGGTCTGTGCCCAGCTGTCACCTTCTTAGGGAGGCCTCTTTTCCCAGAGCCTGCCCTGCCTTTAAGTTGTGACCTACCCCTCCTGATTCCCTTACTCTGCTCTAGTTTTTTCAATCATTTCTTTCTTCTTACATTATATAAAACTGGTTTATTTTAGCTTATTACTTGTTGTCTGCGTCACACTCCTAGGATACAAGCCCCATGAGGACAGTAGTTTATGTTCCATTGTGCTCATTTTGATAACCCCAGACCAGAGCGGTGCCTAACACAGATTTCATGCTCAGCAGTGTTTCTTGGATGGATCGATGGACCAACGGACAGATAGATGAACAGATGGAGCAATAAAGGAAACAAAAGCTCTGGGTAGACTAAACGGCAAGAGCAAAGGCCCAGCAGTGAGGGAGCTGAAGGCATCTTTTGAGGTTGCCCATGTCTGGAAGTGAGAGCGGCAGGAAATGAGCCTGGAGAGGAGCCTGGAGCCAGGTGAAGGACAGCCAGGAGGTGTGGTAGAGTTTGCTCACAATGTGGGGACACGCAGCTGCTCCTGCCAACCTCCCTGTAGCTGACGTGCCTCGGGTCTGAGTTCCAGCCAACAGACTGTGTGTGGAAGTGCGGGAGCCTCCTTCCAGGCTCTGTCTTTCCCATTCCACCACTGCTGCTGGGGACAGCAAGGCCATGCTGCTGGTCAGTCTCCTGGAAAAGAACGCAGGTCCCTGGGCTGCTGCCTGGGCACAAGCCCCCTGCCAAGAGTGAGCTCCCCTTTAGGCTTACTCCATGACTGAGAAATACATCTCTGCAGGGTTGTCAGCATCCAGCCTCTGGGCGTCAGTTACACCAGACAGGATGCTAACTCTACCTGGAGCTGGGTGCTTCCGTTACTGAACACAGGACACGGCGAGTGAGGGCTTAGTGGTCAGGTGTGGAGCCACGGACACAGACTCTGCAGAGCGGAAAGGTGGAGACTCACATTGCACAGGTGCTGAATGTTCGGTACCCTCACTCCTGCCAGGCCCCGGAGGCCAGAACCCGCCACTACCCGGCCTGGGGCTTTTGGGGGCACTGAGGCAAATGAAGCCCATAGTGTGTGCCAGCGGCTCCTTCAGTCTGCAACAAGGCTGAGGAACAGGTGTGTGCAAGATGACCATCTGCCCACGGAAGGCAGGTGGGTGAAAGACCAGAGGCCTGTGGGATTGGACAAGGCCACTGCTACTGGCTGCGAACGGCAGGGACTCAACCTGACCGTGCCCGAGACAGCAGTGGCCCATCACAGCTTCCCTGCTTCTGTAGACAAAGCTTCGGCCACTTGCGAGATCGGGGGCAGTGTCCCTTGGGCCCACCAGCTCAGGGTCTGAGCTGCTCCAGAGGTTCAGCTTTGGTAAACTGAGGCAGAGGCAGACGTTGTGATTAAAAGCAATGAAATGGATCTTCTTGAAAGCTCCATTAGAACATAGTGACGGGCGCAGTCCTCCAGAAATTCCCGAAAGGGGGCCTCCCTCGGTTTTGGAGGGAACTGTACTGCCAACGAAGGGGCCCGCAGCTTGGCCCCTGAGGCCACACCCATGCGGGCAGGTGGCAGAGAAGCCTGCAGACCCCTTCTCGGAGGCAGCCACGGAGTAAACAGGATGGGGATGGTCCTTCCAGAGAACAGAGTTGGGCCCGAGCCAGGGAGAGGGACTCTGTGACACCTGCCCCTCAGGATCCCGTTGTCGCTGGCCTGGTGCTGCCACGAGGTGGGCTGTCTCCTGCCCTCCCTGTGTCAGATGAGAGCTGTACCTGCGGTGATCCTGTCCCCATCCCACCATCTCATCCTGGCTCCGAATGGGCAGTAACTTGGATTTTACTACTAGATCACAGGCTGGTGGAGAACATTCTCCCTCTCTAAGAAAGAGGAGGCCTCAAACCGAAATGGGGTGTGGTGTGGGTGGTCCCTCCGGCAGAGGGGGCCAGTGAAGAAAAAGGGGCACTATGATTGGGGGGCCAGAGGACAGATTGTTGCAGGGACTCCGTAAGTCACCAAAACCCCATGTCCTGCCCTTCCTAGACAGACAGATGGCATCTCCCGGCCTCCCTGGTCGTTAATTGGCAGCAGAAGTGAACAGAGGTTTTCCGAAACTGTCCTCTTCAGGAAGTGGTGGCCTCCCGGAGAGGGAGAGCCCAGCGTTGCGTCTGATCTCTGAAGCATTGTTCAGTCTATTTGTTAGACCAGCAATAACTTAACAAACACACAGGATTGGTCAGGCATCTTTTTTTTTTTTTTAAAGATTTTATTTATGTATTTGACAGAGAGAAATCACAAGTAGATGGAGAGGCAGGCAGAGAGAGAGAGAGGGAAGCAGGCTCCCTGCGGAGCAGAGAGCCCGATGTGGGACTCGATCCCAGGACCCTGAGATCATGACCTGAGCCGAAGGCAGCGGCTTAACCCACTGAGCCACCCAGGCGCCCCATGGTCAGGCATCTTGATGGCTGCTGAGGCTTCTGGGGACTCATTGAAGGCTTATAAGCAGGAAAGTGCCAAGTTCATATTTGTTTTAAAGGAATTATGGCTGCTAGAGTGTGGAGAGAGGATTGCAAGGTAAAGGTTGGGGGTAGGAAGGCAGCTTAGGAAGTCAGGGCAGATCCCCAGTGTCCTGGACCACAATAGTGGAGTAAGATAGAGAAATGGGTTAGGTTTGAGGGGTCCCCAAGTCCACAGCTGACAAGTGGCAGGGGTCAGGACACAACCTGGAGTCTGTCTGGTGGAAGATGTCCCTGTGAGTTGAGGGGTGTGCGTGTGCATGTGCATGCGTGTGTGTGTGTGTGTGTGTGTGTGTGTACACATGGCCCCCAGATACCATCTCCACTATAGCCAGCCCAGGCCAGGGCCCTACTTCCCTCCCTCATCTGACCTCTGGTCTCCCAACCAATCTCTTATACCCTGTGGGCTGCTCTCCACACAGTAGCCATACAAATCTGCCTAAAACCTTGGTCAGACTATGTCCAGTGCCCTCCCACTGAACTGAGGGTATGATCCAAGGGACCTGAAGCAGCACCTTGTCCCTCGACTTCATCACACTTCACTAGCACTGACCTTGTTTCTGTTCTCCCAATCCTTCAAGCTTGTTCCTGCCTCAAGGCCTTTGCATTTCTGCTCACTCTACCTGAAGTTGTCTTCCTCCAAACATTACCATAATTTCACCTTCCTTGTCATTTAGATCTGTTTTAATTAGACACGTGTTCAGTTGCTACGAAATCCAACTCACAGCGGCATTTCCTATATTCTACGTATTACGACGTCTGGAGGATGAAGGCCCAGGGCTGGTGCTGTGGTGCTATGATGTCACTGAAGGCCCAGGCTCTTTTCATCCACCTCTCCATCTCCTGTTGGCTTCCCCCTCCTGCTGTTGCTTCATGGTCACAAAATGGCTCCTGTACCCCCAGGTATCACAGCCATAGTCCAGGCAAGAGGAAAAGTGGATGCTGCTTTTCCTGACCTTCCCGTCTAATGTTGCCTGCCTCCCCAGATGCTCTTTACCTCACTCCCCCATCTTATTCTGATCCTGTATCACTTCCTGGACTTTTCTTACTTGTTTCCTTGCTGGTTGATCCACTCTTGCCCCTGAAACAGAAGCCCAAAAAGCAGGACTACACCCGTCATGTTCCTTGCTCGTCCGCGGCTGTGGCCCAGTGCCAGAAACATAGGGATATTTGTTGAATGAATGAACACTGGAGTCCCCTAGCTAGCTTGGTGCCAGAGTCGGGACTCCAAATCCGACTGCTCACCTCAAGGGCCTGGACATTTCACAGAGAGTCCCTGGGACCCTGTGTGTGAGGAATCCAGGAAGTCGGGGGAGCTGCCCCGTCTGTGTGCAGGTTGTGGGCCTATGAACAAGGAGCCTGTGTTTGCCGGCCTGGATGCAGAGAGAGGTCCTGCGCTCGAGCCCCACATCGGGCTCCCTGCTCGGCGGGGAGCCTGCTTCTTCCTCTGCCTGCCACTCCTCTGCTTCTGCTCACTCTGACAGATAAATAAATAAAACCTTAAAAAAAAAAATAATGTGAGTAGGGTGAAATGAGGTCAGATGGGAGGGCGCCGATCGAGTCTGACTGGTGAGTTCACAAGAAAAGGAAATCTGGACACACAAGGAGACCGTGTGTGTGTGTGTGTGTGTGTGTGTGTGTGTGTGCGCGCGCATGGGGAGATAATGTGAGGACACCTCGAGAATGTGGCTGCTCCAAGCCGAGGAGAGAGGCCTCAGAAGAAACCAGCCCTGGTTTCTTCATCTCCAACTTCTAGGTCCCAGAGGCATGAAAATAAAAATGTGTATGGTGGGGTGCCCGAGTGGCTCAGTGGGTTAAAGCCTCTGCCTTTGGCTCAGGTCATGATCCCAGGGTCCTGGGATTGAGCCCCGCATCGGGCTCTCTGTTCGGCAGGAAGCCTGCTTCCCTTCCTCTCTCTCCACCTGCCTCTCTGCCTACTTGTGATCTCTGTCAAATAAATAAATAAAATCTTTAAAAAAAAAAAACAAAGAAACCTCAGCACCTTAAAAAAAAATGTGTGTGGTGTCAGCCCCCCAGTCTGTAGCACTTTGTGTGTGATGGCAGAAGCACGCCCCACTGGCCCCAAGGTCCCCCAGCCCCTGTTTGTGAAATCGGCCTCTGAGTAGATGTCTCACCTACTTGATGCTCCCGAGGGAGGCACCTGCTCGAACACGAACTATAAAAAGGCACTTTTATCATCAAACCGTCCTGACCCAGTTTGGGCAGGAGCTCTTCCTATTAAAACCGGAACTCCAGTGTCACCCTCCAAGCCCCTGGCTCTGTGTGGCCCAGCCCTGACTTAGGAGCCGGCCAGGAGGGCTAATGGAAGGCAGTGGTCTCGTCCATGTCCTCCTCTGTCACCGGGCTTTCCCACACCCTGGCACAGAGCAGGGTTTGGTGGCACATGACCGAATCACACCCCTCCTCCGAAGCTCCATGACCGCTGAGTGGCCTCGCTGTCATGCCCACGGCCGCCAGTCTCTAGCAAGGAGTCCGAGATCAGTCAGGGCAATCTGTGCCCTTCCCACACTCATGCTGTGAAACAGGGCCAATTGCTTTATCTTCACACAGGCATGAGCTTGGGGTTCCCCAGGAACGTGGTTTGTGCACACACTGGGGCCTTTTCCGTGTCCAAGGTGAGGTGCTGCCAGGAGGGAGGATTGAGGTTCCCTAGGAACAGCCTGGAAGGACACCTGGCTGCTTGCGGCTGGTCTCATGACTGGGCTTGGGCGCCATGGAGCACTGGGAGGTCAGCCTTGTCCCACCGACTGGAAAGCGTTTGCCAATACAGGATTTCAGGAGGGGCTTGTTTCAGGCGTCTACGCCTGTCGAACAAGCCACCGCCAAAAACGGTCGTGGAAAACAAGGCCCATTTCTGGCTGTTCACGGAGACCGTGGGTCAGGAGTCTAGACGGGGCACAGCAGGGGGGGCTTATCTCTCACTCTCGATGTGTGGGGCCTCAGTGGGGATGTCAAGAGACTGTGCTGGTGAAGCTGTGGGGAAACAGCCCCTGGTGGTGGTGGGAGTGGAGGACACTTGGGTGACAGTTGTCAATGCAGCAAGCGCCCACGCCCTCTGAGCCCGCAAGTTGTCTTCGGGAAATTATCCCACAGGAAGGTGTGCAACACCAGGAAGTCATGCAAGCACACGGATTGCAGCCGTCTTTGAAACCATAAAAAGACTTCTGGGAGGCTGCCTAAGAAAAGCAGGGCAGAGGTAACCATGGCGTGTGGCGTCCTGTGGAATCTCGAGCATGCCCAGAGTGACCCCCAGGATACGCTGAAGTGATACTAACAAGCCACACAGCCCGTGTCCAGTATGCACCGTGGGGGTAAAGGACACAGTGGTTAGCAGATAGAGACATTTGCCTATGTCTGGGTCTGCCACAAAAGACACAGCAGAAAGGCACAAGCGATTGTTCTAGAAGGTGTTAAGGACGAAGTAATGGGAAGACCAGGATGTGAGAAACTCACCGTCTCTGCACATTGTTTTGTAACTTGAACATGATGCCATGTGAATATCTTATCCATTCAGAATCAAAGTTCTATCCTTAAGATGCTCACTTTTGATGCTTTTAGTCGTAAGTCCAAACCTTCCTGTGAAAACATGCAAAGATGTCTTTGTTTGCATCCCGGATGCCTACGATGTGTGGGGAGGGGTCTGAGCTGGCCGAATACGCTGGACGCACACTCGTCGCTCCTCCTCGCAGGAGCTGCGCGCCGTAGCCATGTCAGTGCCGTCTGCTCGGTCCATCCCACACGTGCCTTTTTAGACTCTTCCCTGCAGCCAGGACTGGAAGCCTGCAAAGCGCACTTCCCAGAAGCCCCAGCGGGTGACAGGGCCTACCGGAGGCGTGGCAGGTGTCCTGGAGACGGGAAGGAGGGAGGAGCCATCCCAGGCCCGGGTACTGTGGCACCTCAGGCCTCAGTGGTGACAGCAGACACCCCCAGGGGTGTGGTGCTCAGCTCTTGCTCCAGCAAGTGGGAATCGGGTGGGTGTCCTTATTGTCCCCTTGCCTCTCCTGTCCTCCCAACACCTCTGTCAACAATGCTCTGTAGTAAATTCCTTCTGCTTGAAATACCTACGGGGGCTTCCTCTCCCAACTGACACTGACTAGCACACAGAGAAACTTACCACCTTTTACAGAGAGAATTGAAACTCAGAGCAAGGAAGTGACTTAACCAAAGGCAAACCCAGCACCTCTCCTCTCTCACTATGTGCTAGTCACCCCAGTCCCATTTCTGGAACACTCGAGCTCACGCACACTCCAGAGCCTTCACGGGGATTCTCTCTGTGCTGAACATTCTGTCTCCAGCTCTGCCTGTGCACACTCTCCACTCGGGGCCCATGCAAACGCTCCCTCTGGAAAGACATCTCCTCTAGCCCCCCATAGTCTCCAAGTCACTCTACTACATCATCCTGCTTCATTTCTTCTTAGAAAACCTCTGCAAGCATTTACTTTGTTGTTATCTCACTAGGACTGAAAAGCCCATGAGGCCAGGCACAGTGTTCGTCTTACTAAATGCTGTGTCTCTGGGGCCAAGAGTGGGACACAGAGTGCATGCCATACTTATTTGCTCGAAGAATGAATGAACAGAAAGGGTGCTCGATTACTTGTGAGCCCAGCTAGGACCGGGCCATCCTGCTGGCTGGCTGGCTGCTAGCCGCTCAGGAGTCTTTCGGGGGTCCCACTGCCCAGGGGTGCCTACGGCCACAGGGATTCTGATTTCCACCATTCGGTCTGTGCCCTCAGCGCATGCTCAGTTACATGCCGAGGGAACTAACCTGCCTATGAATTGTGAAGCTTCCAGAATGTGTGTGAGCACTAAGAGTGATCAAGAGGCAACCCTGGCGGGTGAGGGGGCTGTGTCTTAGCTCAAGCCAGCAGACTGGAAGCAAACAGCCTGCAACAGCCATTGGAGGCCTTACATCTCCTCTGTGCGGTTGACATGGGTGTGCGACCTGTCCTTGTTGACAAAGACAATGACATTTCCAGAGCTCCTCCTGAGGGGCACCACAGCACAGTGTAATCTCCGCAACCAGACAGCTCGGGTTCAATTCCTGGCACCATTCCTGACCGACAGGGTGATCTCGGAAAGTCACTCAGGTTCTCTGCGACTCAGTTTCCTCATTGACACAATGAGAACATTGATAATAAGAGCATCAGTTTCACGGGGCTGTTGTAAAGATTAATAGTTAAATCACTTAACATGTTTACAGCAGGGCTTGGCGGAACATCACCACCCGTTGTTACTGGTACCGGTGTAACATGTATGTACAAGTTCCACGCATGTATCATATGTAATGCTCAGAGCAGTCCTGTGAGGCAGGGCACTAATATCACCCCCACTTGACAAACAAGGAAACTGAGCAAGTAGTTGTAGAAGTAGCCCTGGAAGCAGAGTGTGGCGCCAGGCTTCACACTCAGCTGTTCTAAAATCCCGAGAGACCCTCTGCATCCCCACACTGGTCCAGAGAAAACAGGTCTGTAGGTGATGAAGAAGCAGCATGGTACTTGTCCAGCAGTCTCTACCGACAGGTTGCATACACACTGGCACCACGAGGCAGGGTTGTGTGACCTAAGCGGGCACTTCCGAGGTACCAATCAGGCCCAAAGTCTAAAGGCTAGTTGGCTGACAGAGAAAGATATTTTAGGGGAAGCCTGGATTTGCTCCGGATTTGCTAGCCTGGCAGTTTCCAGGCAGGAAGGAGAGGCAGTTGAAGCTGGCAAGCTGGGCAACCTCCAAACCACGGAGGGGCCTCTAGATTGTGCTAAGGAGCTTGAATTTCATCATATAGGTAATGAGGGACTGTGAGAGGAGGTCAAGCATTTAAATCTATTGTGGACCGTGAGCTGGAAGGAGATACAGATGAATCCTCTCCTTGATGCTAAGAGTGCCATCAACACCTGACAGCCCTGTGCCCGGGAGTGCTGAGTTCCTACAGGCTTGGATGCTGACAGCAGGCACTGTGCTTTTTCCTATCTGGGAATCTGGAGCCGATTTTGCCATACAAGAGTTGCTCAAATATTTATGGAACCAACTAACGTGTTGTATCCTTGTCTGCCGAAAGCAGGAGAGGGACTACAAGTTCCAACACTGCGAAACGCTCCTCCTCCAAATAGCCCAAAGGTCCATGGGAGCAGCAACTAGGAATCACTGGGTCCCGTTTCCTGACTCTTTCGGGCAGGGTCCAGGCAGGGAAATGCCAGGTCCTGAGCCCGGCTCAGGTGGGGCGATTTGCCCACCATATACTCTCAAAGACATCGAATTAGGAGATTATGTTCATGTCCCCGCACCAAGATAGGAGTGGGCTGTGCGGTGGAGACTAAAGGGTCTCACGGGCCCCATCTAAAATAGGCTTTTCTCTGCACAAGACCGTTTGTTTCATAGCAATGATCACATGCTGGAGTTCTTCTCTTCTTTCTGTTGAGATCTCGATTTCAACAGGGTGTAAGCGGGAACTTTCATGACAGAAGGGACCGCCTCTGTCTGGTCCCCAAAGCATCCGCCGAGTCCAGGGAACTGGGGGGAATGGAGCAGGAGTAGCGAGGGCCTCTGAGAAAGGCCCGTGGCGCCTCCGGCCCCTCGGTGACCTTAGGGGGCAGAGGCCGCTGTGAAGGGCACAGCGGGCCGCCTTCGCGGAGGGCGAGACGAAGGTGCCGGCTGGACACGCCGGCAGCCGGGCGAGCACGAGGGCGGCGAGCACGGGTAGGACAGGGAAGCTGAGGGCAGGCCCCGCAGAAAGCGCGGCGCCCCTCGGCGACTGCAGCGGGCAGCGGCCGGACGCCTCCCGCGCGGTGGTCTGGGAGTTGTAGGCACTTTCTTTCCATTCTCCTTCAGCTATTTGCTCCTGAAGCCCAAGGCCATACGAGCGGGCGGGCGCCTGTGACTCCTAATCTGTGAACTCTGGGAATTTAAATTCTAAAAAGGTGCCCTGAGTAGGACTCTTCCCAGGGTGCTTCCTTCCACTCCGCCTGGTTTGAGAACTACACTTTCCAGGCAACCTCAAAGAGGCGGGGCTTCCGGCGCGCGCGGCGTATTCTGGACATTGTAGTCCCGAAGGGCTCGATTTCCGCCTTCTGCGCAGACCGGGGCTGTGGCCCGGACTACATTTCCCTTCAGTCCGCCCACTATCCCGAGGCCGCCTTGGCGCGAGACATTTGCGAGCTGAGTGTCTCCAAGATGGCCGCTTGGGGAAGGAGGCGTCTTGGCCCGGGCAGCAGTGGCGGCAGCGCCCGAGAGAGGTGAGATCCGGGGGCCTGTTGCTTTTCCAGGGCGAGTGGGTCGGGAACCTGGAAGCCAGTGAGGCCTCCTGGGGCTGCACCGCTGTCCCTGCCTTCGTCCCCGGGCTCCCCTTTCTCGCCCACCCGCCCTCCTCGTACTCCTGCGAGGCACGCGGGGTTCCTGCTCTGGCCGATCCAGGATCTGGGTGGGATCCGGCGCCCGCTCTAGCCCGGCTGAAGCGGCCTCCGCGGAGGGGTCCGGGGAGGTGACGATGCGGGGCCGGGAGAGGTGGGCCGCGGCCATACAGGGGCCGGGGTCGGGGCCAGGCCACGCGGGAAGTACCGGGAGCCCCGTGCAGGCCCAAGGGACCCGCCTAGCATCCCGCGGTCGGGCAGCGTCCGAAGCTCCCGTCCTGCCTGGCCACCAGCGTGGCCATTTCGGCCACGACTCCTGACGTGATGAGGGATGGCTCCGGGGAAGGAAAAGGAAGGGAAGCCTGCACGGAATGGGCCAGCTGTGGGACGGTAGTGCGGTCTGCACGGTTATCAGGGTAGCTTTAACCTTCCCCAGTGTGTCTCCCGGACCGAGAGCCGGCCGCTTCCTCGAACCCTCTGATTCTTGCGACTTTTCGAGGGTTCTCTGCAAGCCCCCTGCTGTGGAAGTCCTTTAAAGTGACCTTTCTTAATGAATGATGAGTGGGTAGGGAGCTAGGGGCTTGTTTCTTCCGAGGTGGATCTCGATTTGGAGAACTGATTTCTAGAAGATGAGATTGTTAGAGTTTTTGTGTTTCGGGTTGAAGTTACAGTTCTTCGAGAAAGCAGTTTCAGCTAGAAGCCACTAGAAGCTGTTCAGCTACTAGAAATTTGGGGAAGGATGTGTATTGGTGGAGTCGCCTGAATTCAGCTGCTCTGTCCATTTTGTTTTGGCTTGCTTGGTATAGCCGAGGTCAGCAAGAAAGTTTTGTGTTTGTGTGTTTTGTCTCTTTGGAGAGGCTTATTAAACAGAACAGTGTCTCCCCCACCCCCCGCTTCCCCTCCCCTCCCACCCAACTATCCTCATTATTCCTTTTCTTCGTTGCTGTTGCCTGCAGATGGTTTTCTCGTTGGGAAGAGTCTTCCTGTTTGGTAGTTGTGGTAGGCCAGCTATCTTAAGCTCAGAGTTATCCAGCGTTGTCTGCTCTGCATTTCCTCTTCCGTGGAAAAGCAGTGAATGGCAAGCAGATATTTTTGTTTTTCCAACTCCAATGTGGTATTTCTTAGATCAGACCATAGGAAGAAGTTCAAGAAGTGACCTCGATGGCCTTTAAACCTGGCAAACGTTTTCAGGATCTTAAATGCGACCATTAATCCTGCTTAGAAAAGCCAGAGTAGCTGAGAGAAAGGCATTTCTCCTTACTGGATAAAAACAGCTAGAAGGGCCAAATGGGAATGCCCCAGACATCATACAAGGGCTGTGCTAGCACAAGTTAAGCTTTTATTGATCTAAGAAATCAGATACTGGGGATATTATCTCCTTGGTTGGAGACAGGCATTAATTCAAAACTGAGTTTGCAGACTAGCAGCCCATAGGCTGAATCCAGCCCTTGACTGTCGATCCTCAGGTTTTGGGTTTTTTTTTTGTTTTTTCGATCCTCAGGTTTTAAAGAGAATTTAAATCAGTTGCCAGTACTTAAAAGTTGGAAGATTTCACGGAAAACTCTACTTGAAAAGCTGAGTGGTGGCGGACTGCTTTTGGTCAGGGCAAGTGCGCTCTAGTTCATTACTCACCTGACAACTTGACTCACTGCAGTTACCTATCTAGTCTCCCTAGGTGTGCAGGTTGCAACCTTTGGCCTGGAGCCGAAGGCTCTGCTCGCACATGCAGATGCCCCAGGAATGGGGCAGCAGATTTTATGGTTCAGGTGGCCCCATCTCTCCTCCTTCAAATATCATGGTGTGTGGCTGGGGAACCTTTCTAGTTGCCTTTTTGGGGAGGCCCTAACCCGGCTCTGTTGGAGGAGTCATTCGTCGGAGCCCAGTTGCCCTAAGATCCTCCCACGCTGAGCAGGGGATGGAAACATAACCCGCTGCCGGGCCAGCTAGCTAACTTCTGGGCACACCTCCATTCCTGCTCAGTGGGTGGAAAGACTGGGAGGGGCAGGCTGGATTAATTGATTGCCCAGCACTGTAGATTAAGAGGCCCAAGCATATTATTGGCTCTTAGGACTGAAATAGGGTGTTTATGGCTCTCTTAAATGAGTTTGTTCCATGTCACATCTGTGCTAACCCAAATATCAGCTTAACATTGGAAGACCACTTTCCAGAATTACTTGACACACCCAGTTGGAGTCTGTTTTATACTGAAAGCAAAGGACACTTTGCCTGGTTTGGGGCAGGAGCTGGAGCAGAGCAACACTTTGGGCAAACTTTCCAGATTTGCCAAGTGGCTGCAAACTCCCAAGCATGACTTGTACTTAAAGGCCCTGCCCAGGACTGTACCGTCCACCACAATTTCAGACATCAGCTGTGTATTAGTCCGCTTCAGAATACACGATGTGTGAATTCTTTACCGGGTTCTTGAGTCAAGAGCTGTGTTCATTCAGTAGCCACTAGTCACATGTGGCATTTAAATTTAAATTAAAAATAGGGGCGCCTGGCTGGCTCAGTCAGTAGAGCGTGTGACTCTTGATCTTGGGGTTGGGAGTTTGAGCCCCACCTTGGGTGTAGAGATTACTTTAAAAAAAAAAAAAATCTTAAAAAATTAAATAAAAATAAGATGAAAAAATTCAGCTTCTCAGTCATACGAGTCAGTCCCATTTCAAGTGCTCAGTAGACACATGGGGCTTGGGGGGCTACCACATTGGGTAGGGCAGATTTAGAACACTTCCGTCACTGCAGAAAGTTCTAGTGATGCAACAGCGCTGGTCTAGACTAAAGGAGGAGAGGGGTGGAAATAGCAAAATGCTAGCTGCTCGCATGTTGATTTTTCTCTCCACTCCGTTAAATCCAGGGACTCAACAGTGTTTGTAATGAAGAACATCAGACTCTGAGCTGTAACCTGAATTCTTGTCCAGAATTCAGCACACTGGCAGCGAGCACACGAAACAGATTGCCACTTGGCCTGTCGGCGTCTTTGAGACACACTTGCCCATCTAGGAAGGCACAGTGCAGGTATCTGTGTGTTCTGCCACTTGGGTGCCGCTCCGGACCAGCTCCTAGACGGGCCCGCCTGTCCTACTTGGGCCGCTTGTCTTCACTCCCTCAGGGCCTCTGGGTGTCCCTGAGCTCTCCGTGATGGTTGGAATGTGAGTATAGCCACGTACTCTCAGCTCCCGCTCTTCCCATCATGTGAACATATGCTTGATCTGATATTCCTCGTGATGCAAGGCAGCAGCGCTGCTCAAAGACCTGGGGTGTCCAGAGGGCCGGGCATACTGGACTAGATGCTCAGGTGTTCGGGGGAACCCCTGGCCTGTGCGGCCGCCTGCCCATGTTTTTAAGCAGTCAGGTCTGTGGGATTGTGTCTTCCTCTTTCTGTACCAGATACCTTCTTTCCCAGGACTTGGTCGTGCTGTTCTGACAGCGTGGCTTTAATATGTGAGTCGGAGAGTGTGGTCCTGGGTGGCTGGTGGAGGGTTTAGTCCTGGTCCAGTTGAACAGATGCGCCACAAGCCATGAAGGCAGGTGGCTCACTTTCTGGGAGTGACATTCTCCTCATTCTGATCTGAGCTTTTCCTTCTAGAGCTGAGGACCCTTAGTGGCCTGGGGTACTTTTTTTTGTCTTGGAAAACTGCCTCTGTGGCTCCGGTGTGTGGTGAAAATGTTTGTTCCTCCTGGCCGTGGCCGAGGTGCACAGGTAGCCATCCATGCCCGAGTCTGGGTGTGGGGGTTCTCCCCAACTGCCTACCGGAAGGTGGAGTCGGCGCACTCGGCCACAGGTTCTGATCCCGGAAATTGGATATTGCAAGTTAAAGTCATCTGCTGGGGTTCATTCTCCTCAGGCACGACGTTCCGTCTTCCTGGATTGACGGGAGCGGTCTGGTTCCAGCGGCGATACTTTGCGCCTCGGGGATTCCGTGCTTTAGACCCCATTCCAGCTCGGGCCCAGCTTTGCGAAGGGCAGGATGCTCTTGTATGGGCGGGGAGTCCGAGGCCAAGCTGGAGCTGGGCTTCTGTGTACAGGGCCTCAGTGAGTGGAGGCAGTGGGAGGAGGTGGGAGGTCCTCCACAGAGCGAACCCTCGGGCACCTCCCAGCTGCCTCTGTGTTCTGTCCCTGCTGCCAGCAGCGGCGTTATGGGCCACGGAGTTCTAGGGAGAGCCAGTAAGCTTAATAGAGTCACAGGAGTGCTTCAGCTCAGTGCTGATCCGTAGGATTTTCTGCCATAACAGAAATGTCCTGTCTCTGTGCTGTCCATTAGGGTAGCCATTAGCCGCAGGTGGCCACGGACGGTTCGAGGTATGGCCGCTGCGTCTAAGGAAGTGGATTTTGTACTTGACAGTTTTAGTTAATTTAAATTTACAAACAGCTGCGTGGGCCAAAACACACTTAACTGGGGTGTGTTTTGCAGCTGTCACCTGGGTTGGCAGAGCCCACCCCATTCCGCCCTCGCTGTGGCACTCACTTGGGAAGAGCTAGAGCCTTTGCCCTGTTTGACCCCAGGCAACGTGGCTTAGAGCAGCAAGGGCTTCTGCCCTTGGCGACAAAGCCAGCGAGTTACCGAGTGGGAACTAGAATCCAGGTCTCCGGACACCCCCCCGCCCTCGGTGTGCGGGGCTCTCTCTGAAACACATGAACATGTCGGGTACCTGTACCTCGGCCTGTTTGGAATCATCCTCAACATTCGGGGCTACATGCCTGTGCCTTGCTGTCCGGATTGGCCTTTAAAGCCACAACACAGAATCCTGCCACTTTCTTTGGCTCCCCAGGAGGCACTTTTTGGTTAGCCAGAAGTACGTTCTAGTTCTGGAGGTCGAGGTATAGTCCAGCACCTCCCAGAGCACAGGTAATGAAGTGGCCACATGCTTACTGGGTGGAAAGCAACCTGACATATGGACCTAGTTTAATTTTTCACCCAGGCGTTGTCTTAATTACTGTAATTGTTCTTCTCCTGTCACTCATTTCAAATGCACTTCCACTACTGTGTGTTGGTGATCTGTCACATTCAGGCCGGGTGAAAACACAGTCTGCCTCCCAGAGCTCCGAGTTGACATCCTTTGTCGTTCAGACCGGAGCTCCCAGCCCAGGCCCGCCTGGGAGCCCAGGGCCCGCCCCAGGAAGTAAGCCCAAAGCAAGCGCTTCCGCTGCTGTTAGATTAGCCTCTTCCTGTTCTGCCAGGACCAAAAAGTGATGGTGGCCTGCACGGTGCCTTGGCTGGTGCTTGCTTGAGGCGACGGAAATGAAATTTTCCTCCTGCTCACTGGCAGAACTGTAGAGGGCTGAGACCAGCAGGATACCCCAGCCATGAGATGCTGCCTGTGCCCCGACCCGCGGTGGTGGGCTCGTTCTCCGGCAGCACACGCCCCTTCGTCCACACAGAGGCAGAGAGTCGCTGCTGGGACTGGGACTGGGCTCCCTCTTGCTCGTCTCGGCTGTGCAGTCTCGTCACCCCGAGAGACACAGGGCTATCAAACAGGAGTTTTCTTTTTGACAGAAAGCTGGCGATTCATTTCCGCATTATAAAAGAAGCATATGTGTGTTTGTTTTCTGCTTTTGAAAAGTACAGAAACCTATGCAGGAAAATAAAACGTCAGTCACCTGGTAGGCCACCATCCAAAGAAAACCCCTGTTGACTTTTCTTCGTGTCCAGCATCTTTGAACTTCCATACTTCCCTCCAGATCTTTTGTCTTGGATTTTTAAAAACTGTACATTAAACACATCAAAAGTATGTTTCTAACATGTGAAAGTCATAAACTTGCTATCGTATGTCTGACCCTTGAAAATACTGTTCTAAACAAAAGCAGGCAGGCCCAGGCAGCCACAGGCACGATGGCGTTTATACAGAACGTCCAGAACAAGGGAGTCCATCCAGTCAGTGTGTGGATTGATGCTTGCCAGGGGCTGGGGAGGGTTGGAGGAAACGGGGAGCGATGGAGTTTCTTTTTGGGGTGATGGAAATACTCCAGAATTGATCATGGCGTCTGTTGCACAACGCAGGGAAGGCAGTAAGCCACCGGATTGTACACTCCAAATGGGTGACTTCTGTCTCAATAAAGCTGTTATTTAAAAAGTATAAATCAAAACCACAGATCAGGATGCCTGCTGTTAAAAACAAAACAGACCGGTGTAAGCGTTGGTGAGGATGTGGAGCAGTTGGACCCCTCATGCCCTTTTGGGTGCAACGCAAAGGGATGCAGCCATGGTGGGGGACAGTGCAGCGGTTCCTCAAGAAGTGAAAAGTAGAATTCCCATATGAGCCAACAGTGCAGCCTCCAGGCATAGATCCAAAAGAATGAAAAACAGAGACTTGAGCACATAGTTTTATACCGTGTTCACAGAAGCATTATTCCCAATAGCGGGGAGGTGGAGGAGGTAGCCCAGGCGTGATTGGGGGATGAACAGGTGTATAGACACTAGATGGAATATTCTTTTATTCATCCTTAAAGGGAAAGGAACTCCTGACTCATGGCGTGTAACACGGGTAACCCTTGAAAATGTGGTGTCAAGTTGAGTAAGCCAGTTGTAGGAGGACAGATACTGTATGATTTGACTTACATGTGGTACCCAATGTTGTCCAGCTCTGAGGGACATAAAGTCGAAGGGTGGGGGTAGGGGTGGGAGCTGTTGTTTCGCGGGGACAGAGTTGTGCAGGCGGAAACCGTCCTGGAGCTTGTTTGCGCCACAGCGGGAAGGTACTGAACGCTACTGAACTGTGCGCTTACAAATGGTCAGGACGGTACGTTTTATGTGTGTGTCACCATGATTTGGAGGCAGTAAACTCATGTGCTCACTGCTCAGCTTAAGTAGAAAACTAGCATCACCCTGGCCCATGTGTCCCTTGCCGCAGGCAGAGGCCCCCTCCTCGCTCATGACGTCATTTCCTTGCTTTTCTTCGCAGTTAGCACACATGAGGACCCTCCTCAGTGGCAGCTTCTCCGGCAGCGCTGTGTGCATTCCGAACGTCCACACGTGTCCCTGCTTTCTCCCCAGTGAGGGATTCGGCTATCCGTTCCCCGCCCGGTGGAGGAGCAGCCCAATTAGCGGTCTCTTCGTAGCAGTGCTGCTCTCCCCACACGGTGCTGCTTGGAACATTTTTGCACAGCTCTGATTTCGGGGGAGGTATCTCAGACTTTGGGGATCTGGGTTTGAGACTACTCTGGTAATTACGGAGTCCCCCGAGACCGGCTTCCCGACGGTGGAGGGCACCGCAGGGCCACATGCTGGGCAGGCTGCCAGGTGCAAAGAGGGTGCCCACATCCAGGGAGTCGAGTTCGGTGGCCTGGTTCTTCGTTATGGCCCCCTTCTCACTGGAAAGCCAGTGTTCTCTGGGAACTCCGCTGAAGACCCTGTCTTCAACACTGCCAGGGCAGATTCAGAGGAGGAAAGGGAAGGGTCTCAGGCCCACTCTGGGTGAAGGGAGCGTGAGGGGGGCCGATAGGAGAGCCCCAGGCATAAGGGCCCATGACCCTGGGGCAGCACCCACAGCAGCCCCTCCAGCTTGGACGGGTTCATGCTCTGCTCTGCTGGCCAGTTTAGAGATCACCAAGCAAATTGATGTCAGCACTGGCATAGGGGGTTTAGGAGCACGACCTTGTACCCTAAGTACCATGGATTGTATTTGGTAAAAGGGCTCCTCTTTTCTCTCTGGAGCCACTCCATTCCTCTCCCCAATGATGGTCGTACATCCCAGGTCTTTGTGTATCCAGAAAGGTTCTGCATGTTTAAAAGCAAATATACACCTTTTTTTTTTTTTTAAAGGTTTTATTTATTTTAGAGAGAGAACACAAGTGGGGTGAGAGGCAAAGGGAGAAGCAGGCTCCCCGCTGAGCAGGGGTCCAATGCAGGATCCTGGGATCATGACCTGAGCCAAAGGTAGATGCTTAACCAGCTGAGCCACCTAAAAGACCCTAAAAACAAATGTATACCTTTTTTAAAGTACACTAAAGATCACATACTATATCACTGTTCTGTGCTTGGCTTGTTCAGGATGACTACAGTCTGCTGGGCAGAGAGGGCACTATATGCTAAGGTAGATTTGCAGTTTGGGCAGGAACATTCTGTAGTCCCAACCTTGACACCCAGGTTTTGCCTTAAATGTTCTGGAGGGACTTTGTGGCCAGAAAGGCATCCCTGGCCTCGCTTTGATAGTGGGATGCACAGTGAGTTGAACTGCCTCCTCTAAACCGCTTGAGAACACAAGGGAAGCCGGGGCTGCCTGGGAGCCAGTCCTCTCCCGGGTCCTGTGCACACGGGGCCAGTCACCCTGTGACCAGTGACTTCCATTTCTGCTGGGACGTCTCCACCCAGCGTGAGACTCTGCCTCTTAGGTGTGCTTGTTTGCTCCAGGTGACTTCTAAAGTGCGGAGTCCTGCCCAGGAGTAAGAACTGAAATGAACTCCGACTCCCCTCCCTGAATTCAAACCAAATGGAGGCCTTGAACGGGGAAACCCTCCTTTTCCTGTCTCATCTACTTCCGGTGGATTCTTCCGGAAACAGCTCATTAACTCCTCCCGGAGAGGCAGCCCCAAGTACTGGCTCACCGCAGTGAGCTGTTCCGGCGATGGCCCGCGTTTAGGAGGCTGCTCGTCTGACCCCGCCAGTGCACAACTTCTCCCCAGTGCACACCGTTTAATTAGGGCCTGTGATTTAATTAGGAGGCTCCCCTGAGCCCAACTTAATTACAGTTACTTTTTCAGAATAAAGAGTTCCCTCTGCCCAAGTCCCAGCCAGTGCCTTTTGCTAGAGTGGTTCCCACCTAGGAATGGAGGCCCCTCCTGGAGGATGCCCCTCCCCCTGCACTCGGGGGCGGTCATGCCATTACCAGTGACTTTTCATTTCTGATGTGACCATAGGAGAGTACTGAGCACTTGTTTTTCTAACAGGGTGAAACTCTTTGCCTCTTAGGTTTGCTTATTTGTTGGCTAAAAATAGTTTTTATTATGCTGAATCCTGCCTGGGAGTAACTGGAGGGAGTGCTCAGTGGTCCCACTCTCTCATCGCCTGTCCTTTTTTCTCAAAGCGTACCCCCGACAATCCAGTTTTCACCACACTTAGCAGGTCACCTTTGAAGGAGGGCTGGGACCTAGAGATTTGGGGGTGACCTTGTTTTAAAAGCTTTCAGTTGTTCTTAATGTGCCCGGTCTGTGACGAGGACGCTCTGAGCCCGGCTCCCCTGTTGCTTTCCTCAGAGTGGCCGCTGCTTGTGTGCTCCGGGATGTGGGGGGGACCGGTGGACCTTGTGTCCTTGATCACGTAGGGCTGTGCGACTCATTGGACAAGCAGAGCTCAGGAGGATGGGCTCAGTACACTGGTCCAGAGCCCCAGTTAGAAGGGCATGGGCTCAGGTGGGGGCACCAGGAGCCAGATGGGGGTCCCTGGACGTTCTCTTGTTCATGATGGTCTGACCAGCCCAGGGACAGGGGGCTGCTTTTCACTGAGGCACGTGAAAGGTGTTCTGTGCTGCCTAGTAACAGGGTTAAGTGACTTGATCCAGCTTCTAGAGCTGCATCTACCAGTGTCCCCCCGGAGGCTGGTATAAAGGCTTTTTACTGGATGAACTGAGAACACAAAACTAAGAGAAACGGTATACACTGGAAGGCGGTATGGAAATTCAGAAAGATCTGGACAGGCTGAAACAAGCCAAATGGAAATGACAAGGCGTGTACGGGTCTATATTTAGGTTAGCCCATCAGGGGTGTGGAAAGATTCTGCTTTGGATGCAAAGTTTGCACTGGAGAGACGTCAAACAGAATCCCGAAACCGCCTCAAATGCCCCCCGTGGCCCATGAGCCAGCTCTGTGGCCTTGATTCACAGCTGAGTCGTCCATCCCTGAGCCTCCAGATTTGTCTTCTGCCAGTGAGGGTCAGGTCACCCATCCCTAGTCCCGGGGGGGATGTTGGATCAGCTCAGCCACTTGAAGTGGGTCTTTGTGAACAGTCTGTCTGTCTGTCTTTCTTTCTTTCTCTCTTTCTTTAAGATTTTATTTATTTGACAGATCACCAATAGGCAGAGGATGAGGGGAAGCAGGCTCCCTACTGAGCAGAGAGCCCGATGTGGGGCTTGATCCCAGGACCCTGAGGCCATGACCTGAGCTGAAGGCAGAGGCTTAACCCACTGAGCCATCCAGGCGACCCGTGAACAGTATTTCTTATGTGAGTGGGAGGAGCGTTTCCTGGCGATAAATACAGAGTCCTGAACGCACAGGGTCAGAATGGCCAGGAACCTTTGGGGGTCCTTCGTGTGTCCCCCTTACACTGAATTTCATTGTCACTCTTCTTGAGGCCTTGTCTTTTCCTAATGAGATCAGAGGGCTGCTTTTTCTAAGCTGTGTGCCTGTGTTCTCGGGGGGTGTTCTCGGGGCTGCTGGCCGGGGGTGCTTTGTGCAGCTTGTCCTCCTGTGACAGCCAGAGGAGTTTTGTTCTCAGTCATCTGAGGCGAGGACGACCCTATCAGTCTTTTGTTCTGTGGGGCAGGGATGACTGCTTTTGACCCTTGCAGAGGGCAGGGTGTTTGGCACTATTGGCCTCAGGTCTGTTGGTTTCCGTCGAAGAAGCCTCCTCCCTCCATTGCTCTGGTTAACCAAGAGCACATTTCATCCTGCCGACCTTGGGCCTCTGCGTGGATGTTATTCTGGGCCGAAACACTCTTTCTTCCTTGTGGCTCCTTTGCAGACTTAGCTCTGTCCACTCAGTCCACTGCGTTGGTCTGCCTGCCAGGCCTGGTGCACATCGCCGGCGGTCATCCCCTTAGAGATCTGGGTACTCCTCCTCCTGTGTCTCTGCATTTTGCCATTTTCTCTCAGGAGAAAAAAAATTCTTCAGTGACTACCTTGTATATTGGGTTCCAGGGACAATAAGACCATAAGCGAGACATGGTGGCCTCTAGAGCTCGGGCTGACTGCTGAGCCAGGTGCCCAGGCTGCGGCCACGGACTTGTCCCCAGTGTCTCGGCACGGAAGTGGGGCACGTGCTTCTCAGCGGTCTCACTGTCTCCTCTTTCCCCCGCTTCCCCAAGGGTGAGCTTGTCGGCCACGGACTGTTACATCGTGCACGAGATCTACAACGGGGAGAACGCCCAAGACCAGTTCGAGTACGAGCTGGAGCAGGCACTGGAAGCGCAGTACAAGTACATCGTGATCGAGCCCACGCGCATCGGCGACGAGACGGCCCGTTGGATCACCGTGGGCAACTGCCTGCACAAGACCACCGTGCTGGCGGGCACCGCCTGTCTCTTCACCCCGCTGGCCCTGCCCTTGGATTACTCCCACTACATCTCGCTGCCCGCCGGCGTGCTCAGCCTGGCCTGCTGCACCCTCTACGGCATCTCCTGGCAGTTTGACCCCTGCTGCAAGTACCAGGTGGAGTACGACGCCTACAAACTGTCCCGTCTGCCCTTGCACACACTCACTTCCTCCACCCCGGTGGTGCTGGTCCGGAAGGACGACTTGCACAGAAAGAGACTGCACAACACGATAGCACTGGCCGCCCTGGTGTACTGTGTAAAGAAGATTTACGAACTCTATGCCGTATGATTGCAATAGGACGGGGAGAGAAGCAAACGACCCAGCCCACGAGAGACGACCCGAGGAGTCAGATGGCCACAGCAACAGTTTTTGCTCTGTGAGGCGGCGGAGCCTGGGAAGGGGTTTGGTTTAATAGTTGTTATTTAAAAAAAAAAAAAAAATAACACAGATCACAGGCGTACCAAGGGTTTTCAGCTCATTACACTAAGATGTGGATTCCCGTAACCCGCGGGGGGTCTGAGCTGTGGGAGTCTGAGCGGGTGGTGGAATGTTGACTGCAGCAACGCTACGGAGGGGGTATGAATGCGCTTGCGGGGTTGGGGGGGGAGGTCTCTAAGTCTGTTGTTTAACTGTACCATCCAGAGCCAACCACAAGCTATTGACCATTAAAATTATGAGAATTTCAACTTCAGGTGTCTTCTCTTTCCGTGACTGCCCACAGCAGGAGCAGGACTTTGAGCGAGGTCAGCACGGACACCCCCCCACCCCCACCCTGAGCGGTCTCACTCTCACGTCTCACCTCACGCTGGCCTCGTTTTCAAGGCCAGCGCTGCTAAATGCCTTTTGGGGCCATGGCAGGATCCAGTGACGAGGCCTAGAGGTCACTGGGTTTCTGTGTGGGGCCACGTGGAAGACTTGGGCCTGGAACCTCCTGTGCAGATTTGGATTTAGAAGGCCCCACAGGGGAACAGCTGCATTTTTTTCAAAGCATCAAAGCTGTTCCTGATGTGGACCCTGAGTTCAAGCCCAGTGCCCCTCCCACCACTCCCCTTCCACACGAGCCTGTCCCACGCCCCTTCCTCCCAGCAGAAGGCCTATCGCACACCATCGTCCACATCCCTCTGAGGTGTTGGATAAATGAAAGATCTTCTCTTCTACACAGCTGTCAGGTCCTCTGCCTTATCTGCAACCTTCCTGAGACCTGCCCTCAGTCCTCCCTGAAGAGCTACATGGCACTTCCTCCTGAAGGGTCCTTCTTTAAGAAGCAAACTGGTTTTAAAGGCCACATCACAAAGATCTGATAACAGAGAATAATGAAAGGGTATGTGGGAAAGTGTCGAGGCGCTCAAGTGGCGACTGGTCCATTTATTATAAGGGGAGACCCAGAGTTTTTAAAAGACTTCAAAATGGACTCTGGTCCACAAAGAGTTGGAATAACTTTAATTCCAGGGGCCTAGAAATACTCGTGACTCAGTTAAAGGCTGGGTGGCAAGATGGTGGGGGCACACTACAGTTGACGCGGCAGCCTGGCCATCTGCAACCGTGGTCGATTGGTAGTGATCCCAGGCACAGAGCGGGTCTTGACGTGCAGGGCCCACAAGCCCGTGGGTGTCTTGACTGCCAGCTCCCAGGCTGGCTGCCATGAATGGTAGGTGTCTCCGTAATAAACGGTGCAGATTTGGAAAGGGAGCCCCGTGCTCTCTGCCTGCAAATCAGATTTCACAGGGGAGGTGGCTGGAAGCTGACAAGCAGTAGCCGTCTCCGTTGGGTCAGCTGAGCTGAAGTCCTCACCAGAAATAGAAGCCAAGTGCAAACAGGCTGGCTCCGGCTGTGCTAAACAAAGTGATTCTTGTCAGGTGGACTAGCCCAGATTCTGCGGTGCCGCCTCAGTTACATGGCCCTGGCCAAGGTGAGGACTCAGGCCTGCCGTGGAGTGCGGGGCAGGACTTGGGTGTTGTAGGCCTCTCTGCGTGACCCGCGCCCAAATTGGCCAGGAAGGGGAACGGGAGGACCGCACCTCCTGCGCCTGGAAGGCCTTCCCCTCCCTTGACCCTGGCTGCTCTGTTTCTGCCGCCTTCCTACTTAGACGTCACTGACAAGTGGGTTATGCTCCTCGGTGATGGGCCACAGTGCTCCCGAAGCAAGAGCCTCAAAGAACCATCAGGTGGGAAACAAAGGCCAAGTCAGCTGGGCCCTTGCCTGCAAAGTCCACACATGAGTCCTGTGTGTGCCCACATCGGTCAGTGCATCATGCCAGCCCAATTACAGCAGTCTTGTTTGAACTGCCCACTCTCGCCCCAATTTCAGAGAAGAGCAAAGAGCCTTCGGAAGGGTCAGCTCATTGAGAAATGGAGAGGAGCAGACCCCTGCAAACACGGACTGTCTCTCCCCTTGGCCTATGAGCTCCCTCCAAAGTGTTCACATCTGGTTCTGCAGCTGTCGTCCCCCGTGAAGAAGGGAAGGGAAACTGTGTCCTTGGAGCCTGCTGGGTGCCGGGCAGTGTGCCCAGGCAGCTGTGCGCTCACTGGTCCATCTGTTTACTCGCGAGCCACTCCACAGTGGCCAGATGTGCAGCGCTGCTGTCTGGAAACTCACTCGGCTATGCTTTCCCAACTCGGGTGTGGGCTCACAGCACAAGTGCGCCTGCTTCTGTGCTGGGACTGGGGAAAGCTCCAAGGAGGCCTACGGAGCAAAGCACAAGGTGCCTTTGAACTATATCTGCAGGCAGAACCCATCCAAGTGCAGCTTTCTGACCTACCCCCACTCCATGGAGGAGAGAAATGGGGAAAAGAAACCCTTGAGGACAGAACAGAGAATCTGGAACAGCAGAACCACCACTGCCCCTGGTGGCAGATGTATCCAAACACTGCTTTGAAAGCAAGAGTGGGTCCTGGCCAGCGCACAGTGTTGGAGAGGGGGGACGCTCGCCCTTAGGGAAGGGCTGTGGCTGCCCTCCCAGTCCAGAGAGCTCCCACTCCAGCAGGCCCAGTAAGCCCCACCTTTGCCTGCCCGGCATGACAGGAGGCCCAAGATGGCCACGTGGACTTTAAGGAGCACTGAGGTCACCAGCCCTAATTAGCCGTCTCCCTGATTTCTGAGGCCAAAAAGCATCTGTGTGGTGCAAGCGCATCTTTCATACCTCTCTGATAGTGCCAACCTCCTCAGGACCAGCTGGACCTCACACCCAGCCTCTGCCAGCCAGCTGGAAGTTGCCAGATTTTAACGGTTGGTTATGCTGCATTTACTACTTATACGGTAGAAAATAAAGTTTCTAAAGTAAGTTTAAGAAAGTGTGAGTCTGTAAAAAATGCAAGGTAAATAAACTTCAGTGGTTTGGGATCTGGCTCAGGTGTCGTGTGTAGGTTGAGAGACCCCTCGTGTCTGCTCCAGGCTCTGCGTACTGACCCGCGCCTGGCCTGGGGCTTGGTGGACTCCACCGCTGTCCCAGTGGCCCCCAAGGCAGCCACCCAGCAGCGGACTTGGTGCCATGTTCTGATGACGCACCATGTGGCTGCTCAGCACGTGTCCTTTAGAGGTCAGCAGGTCACATCGGTCTCCAGTTGCTGCCCATTTTGTTTAACAAGAAAGGACAGCACCTGGATCCGGGCCCCAGTGAAAGTGCTCATCAACTGTGTCCAAGGACAGATGTTCTCTCGTCCCCATTTAGAGGCCCAGTTGCCTCTTGTCGCTGCCCCTTCCTGAGGACCCGCTATGCACTTGACAGTTTTAGTCAGTTTCAGAGTAGGCTTCAGAGTAGCCACTACGGCTGTCACGGGCCGGCTCTTCCCTGGCGCTCACTCCCATGATGTGCAAACAGGCTGAACAGTGAGGTCCTTCTCCTCTATGTTACGAGGGAGGTAGATGGTGTATGTAGTAAATGAAGAGCCAACCCGTATGTCCTTATCCACATTCCAACCATGGATCCCTGGAATGTTCAGGCTGTGCTGGGAACTGGGGACGACCACCAGATCTAACGCTGCACTCCTTGTCCTCCTGTTCCCAGGAATCTGAAGAGCCTCAGACACTAACCATAGGCTGGCTTTGGCCGTTTTAATTTCAGGGACAGCTGTTTAAAATACAAGCGCAACAGGGTCAGAGTTAGGAGATGGCGCAAGATGCCACTAGGACATGCTAGGACATTTTTATTCCAAGTTGGGGAAACCATACAGAACAGCCACCATTTCCATTTTCAGCCTCAATAATAGGTAAAGCTTCATCCTAAACATCAGCTATGAAGTGGATTTACTCAACCTCAACCACGTATTTTTAAATAAATCAGGTGGAAGTAGGCACCCCTCAGGCACAGCTAACTAAAGCGCCGCTCTTTCCGGGGCCGGCTGCAGCCTTAGAAACCCCCAGCCAGCCGGGCTTCGGAGTCTGACTCCCTAGAGCATCTGTGGGACCATGCGGGGGTTTCCTCTCCCTTTTGGCTGCTGTGTCCTTAGTAAACTCATCTGATGGGAGTGGGGCCTGGTCTACACGGCTTCCGGGGAGAGTTCACAGGGAAACTGGGGAATGGCTTTTAGGTACTAAAGTCAGCATCACTTGGGCTACATGGAAAGACAGAACAAACAGAAGCCCGTTTGTTGCGCTGGACGATGTCCTGTAGGACCCTGGAAATGGAAACAGACAACGGCGTCTTCAAACCACAGCCTGCTCCCTTGAGTACTGCGGGGGACTCTGCCAAAACCATCAGTTTGTGATCCAGATCAGTCAAATGAGAGAAGCGGGTCAGGTGATGTCAAGATGTTTTCCGTCTTCAAGGCTGAAACACTCTTGAGGAGCTGGCTCAGGCTGGAATTCAAAGGAGGTACAGTGCTTTTGGCCCTTGAGGACTACAGCCCTTAACCGTTCATTTATTTCAGAGTCTTAGCCCAAAGCCAGCTCCACACTTATTCCTTCAGATGCACCCCTCAGCCCTGAGCAGGTGGCTGTCCTTCTGGGTTCTCATTCTATTGGCAGGGGCTAGCCAGGGAGCTTCGGGAGAAGTGTGTGCTCCCTCTTTCCCACCCGTACGACGAGTACCCAGGAAGGTGTCTACAAATGCAGCTGTGCCCAGGCAGGCCGCCGCCCCGGGTAGGTGCTGCTCCCCACCTCTCCCTCCCCAGCTCAGATGCACGACTAGGAGGTCTTGGACTTGCGCTCCTTTCTGGCCCTGGAGGCCATGAGGCTGAAGAAGAGCCCAGGAGCCAGAGTTCGCAGATAAATGGCCAAGGACGGCAATAGGTCGCTCAGGATCACATCTTTCTTCTTCTTCCCCACAGCAGCCAGGACATCTCGGGCCACCTCTGCAGGGCTTCGGCCCTGGGCCGTGCTCTTGTCCATGACTAAAATAAACAAAACAAAACAAAGACATGAACTATAAAGCAGAAGTTCCTCTCCCAAGGACTTGAGTGGACAATGACCAGTGTCAGCTAGGTTTGCTGAATTTCCCACCACGAAGCTCCCCCTGCCATCTGCCAGGAGGCGGGTGGGGCGCCTCCATCCACAACTGTCCTGTACTCACAGAAGTGACGAAGCCGTCTGCAGTTCCATGTGTACGAGCGGGGAGAGGCGGAGTGTGGGAGAGACGTGGAATGAGGTAAACGGGCCTCCTCAGTGCTTAGGAACCGGTGGTCTGTGTCAAAGACCAAAGGCCAGCCGGGATGGGGTCCCAAAGCGTGAGCCTTCACACACACTGATTCCACCTTGGGAATTGTCTATTGGAACCGACAACGAGGGCTAGTGTGGCCCTGAGTAGGTCTTGAGTGGCTTGGCTTGAGGTCTGCCAGGTGGGGGATGGGAGGAGACTATACTACCCCCCCCACAGTGAGAATGAAGTGACTCAGGAACAGATGTCACAGTTCCCCACGTCCTATGTTACCTGGACAAGGACCAGGAAGAAAGCCTTGGTTTGTTTGAGGTGGTAACAGAGAGGTGCAGGGTTTGTGAGGTGTGAGGCTGGTTAACACCAACTAATGTTCCTCCTTTCCTTATAATCTGACAATTTTGCCCACAAAATAGAACCAGCTGGCAGGTGGAGAGGAATAGGCCACCAGCACAGGCCATTTGCAACCATCAATGAGCCGTGTAAACTGCATGAGCTTCCTCCCCAGTATCTGCTCTCCCTGTGTTTCCGTTAACACAGAACAGGTTTCTGATTGTTACTTACTTTTAAATGCCACAGAGGGAATTGTTAAAAAAAGATTCTCCCAAGTATAAGTAAGTATGAACCTCTCTGGCTTGGTGCTTCTTTTTTTCTTTTTTCTTTTCTTTTTTTTTTTTTTTTTTAAGATTTTATTTATTTATTTGACAGAGAGAGAGAGATCACAGTAGGCAGACAGAGAGAGGGGGGAAAGCAGGCTCTCTGCTGAGCAGAGATCCCGATGTGGGGCTTGATCCCAGGAGCCTGAGATCATGACCTGAGCCGAAGGCAGAGGCTTAACTCACTGAGCCACCCAGGTGCCCCTGGCTTGGTGCTTCTGTTTGGCTCCTGCTGACTTGCTGAGAGAGCCACTATCCAGTCTGGTTCCAGTCTGGCCGGGGGTGGTACACAACCTGCAGGCCGCTGCTGAACATCAGAGCACAGGCCCAAGAGGGCACCTCCACAGAGGCAGGACACAGCAGGTCACTTCTCAAGAGGTGGGGCCATGCAAGCAAGAGGGAGCAGAGCTGACCCCCGCATCAACAGCACGGGTGGGTCGGTGGGCTGGGGAAGCCTCCGGAGCCCGCGTGCTGAGGCCAGGCTGTCCAGCCCACCGGTGCTGACTGCGTGTCAGCTCACCGTGTCTCCGGCTGAAGCAAGACGGGGACTGAAACCGGCGCACCCAGCCTCACCCCAGAAAGCTGCACTCTTTCCTTTGAGCACCCTGAGATCAGTCATTTATTTCTCAAGCACACTGGGCAGGGAATCTTTTGGGTTGAGCAAGCCATACTTTCCATCAAGTTAATCCACTTTAGTTTTACTTTCGTTGACTTTAATTTGGAAGCTTGGGCTTCTAAGACCTTCAAAGGACTCAAAGTCCTGGCCACCAGGCACCCTGTTCCGACAGCTGCAACGGTGAGCTCAGGCTGCAGACGGCCCATGCTAGTGACCACTGAGCAGTGGTATGCATAACCAATACCCACACAGCAAGGTCTGGGGTTTTAAAAATTACATCCCAAATGGAAAAAAAGCAGCACATCTCACTGTGGCCAACCAACAGCTTTTCATGGAAGAAAATGAAAGTAGGGCCTCACCTCCATATGTGGACCCATCAGCAGTGACAGCATTGAGAGACAGGTTGGTGTGGATGTAGCCAGGGCTGATGACTGTCACCTCGATCTCATACTGCTCCATCTCAGCACGAAGACAGTCAAAGAAGGCCTGGGTTGCGTGTTTGGAAGCCGCATCTGCAAAGGTTCATGGCCAGACACACAGGTGAGGGAGAGGGCGTGGAACAGGCCCACAGACTCATTCCCATTCATTCTCTTTTCCTTAAAAACTGATATTACAATTTTAGATTATAGTATTATAGCAGTGTACATTTCCTGAGTTAGGGAAGCACATTGTATTCTTGTTCTCAGGAAATACCCTGAACTGTGTAGAGTAAAGGAATGTCATGTCTCCAGCCTTCTTTCAAGAGGTCTAGGGAAAAAAATTGGAAATTTTATATACACATGTATGTGCATACACACACAACACACGCAAACTAGGACAAAGCGAATATGGTCAAATGCTAACAACTAGGGAATCCGTGTGAAGGGAACACAGGAGTTCTTTGTACTGTTCCTGATACTTTTCTTAAATCTGAAATCCTTTTTTTTTTTTTTTAAGATGTATTTATTTATTTTAAAGAGAGTGCGAGAGGGCAGAAGGCGAGGGAGAGAATTTCAAGCAGACTCCCCGCTGAGCACGGACTGAGGTCACAACCTGAGCAGAAAACACAAGTCAGACATTCAACCGACTGAGTCACCTAGGTGCCCTGAAATCTGCAATTATTCTAATGTTAAGAGTTAAAAGAATCAAAAAACAAAAAAAAAACCTTAATGCCTAATAGGTAAAACATTCACACAGGACAGAGGACACGAAGTAAAAAGTGAAGGTCTTCCTTCTGTCCTCCAGTTCCATTCTCCAGAGGTCACCTGTGCTATTGGTGTCGCAGGACTTATCTTCTACATATCCTATATACATATATATGATTTGACACTTAAAGAATTTTTTTGAGCTCACATTGTCTACATTATTCCTGCAAGTAGCTCTCTTCATGCAGTGGTGCAGAGCGATCGGTCTCGGCGCCCCCCACGCAGGCCCGCCACCCTTCCACTGGTCCAGGACCACAGAAGCCACCCCGGCTTGCGTGGGTGGTTTCCAGGTTTTGTCACTGAAGCAGCACTACCAGGGAGCGTCCCTGCAGGCAAAGGAGTGTGTGTCTGAAATCCATGCCCCACTTTCTTATGTATTTTGTTTGATGAACTTCTGTGGAGTGGCTCTCTGTCAGGAAGAGCTACTGAGCTTGCTCCCTAGGAGCCACGGCTCCAAACATGCTGACAGCACTCTGCGTGGGGACACAGTGACCCGACAATGACATTCTTGGAAAACACACAGCATCTCCACTGAAAATAAGTTTCCTCCAATTCAGACTTCTAAACATTCTAGTGTTAGGAAAGGGGCAATCCATCAGCCAAGAAAACAGGGAAGAAGCAAGGAAGTGTCCCAGCGAGTCCCATGAGAAATTCCAGAGTTGGAACTCACTGCAGCACCTTGTGGGGGCCAGCAGCTTCGCTCTGGGCCAGGCTGCTGGGGGCTGGAAGTGTAGTTTGTGGGTAGGCAGGTAGAGAGAGCGTCTCCTACCAGCTGTGATCCCAGGGGTGCAGGCCAGGGCCTGAGGACAGACAAGAGTCATCCTGGGGGCCCCCCAAAATAGAAGGCTGCACCCTGATGCCAGGTCTCATGGAGTCTCAGGTGTAGGTCCTCAGGCAGGCTGAGCAACCTACACTGTCACCATGGCCGGCAACAGGGAGCCCTGCCGAACTGCAGGGCAACGGGGCTCAAAGTGCCACCTGGGTCATCTTCTTTGGTCCTCACGACAGCAGTGGGAGGCGGGGTGAGCTGCTCTCCCATTTCACAGATGAGAAGACTGTTGCTCACCAGGATTAACCAACATGCCCAGGTGCACTGCCATACTCAAGTCTGCTTGTTACCAAGTGCCCAGATCAGAGATAAATCAAAGTTAAGGTGGAAGTAATTTCGTACAAAGAGCACTTGTATAGCCTTCACCCTGATTTATCTATTACTAACATTTCACCTCACTTGCTTTATCACTGGTGATTCTGTTTATTCCTGAACCGTTGAGCTGCCTTCAATAGCTGTCCTGTGCGGTCAGAGCTGAAACAGAATGCCGGCAAACAGGGAAATCACCACCACAGGAACAAATATGGCCAGAGTGCTTCCCGATTCATAAAGGACTTTCCGTCTCCAGATGTCTCATTTCACCTTTAACGCTGCTCTGTGGAACGTGTGTGGGGGCCATCAGTCTCTTCGCAAGCGAGGAAACGGGGGTCAGAGGAGTTAAGCTACTCGCCCAAGGACATGCAACTAGAACCATGAGGCAGAGCAGAGGAAGAGGAGGTCTTTGTGACAGTTCCAGATCAGCCACGCCGTGTCATCCAGCTGGATGTCTGCTACCGTCCTTCCAAAGTGCTGACCCAGCTCTGCTCTCTCTTCCCTCGCTGCCAATTCTGCAGCTGCCTTTGGGTGAGGCCGGCGCTTAGAGGCAGTGAAAGCAGAGGAGGCTGCCACAGGTCCGTCTAGCAGAGGGCGGAGCAAAGAACAGAGCTACTGGGGCAGTCTGGGAAATCGCCTTTAAAATCTGTCAACACAAGCCCAGGCTCCGTCTGCTTGCTGGCACAATATGATGGCAGGCAGATGGGAGAAATGAGATCTCAAACTTCTGGCGCAGTCACTCGCACACGGAGGTGAGAGTGGGAACTGGAAGTCAATGCGGCAGTTTCATTTTTTTTGGTCCTACTTACTATTTCCACTTTTTGGAGACCCTTCCACGAGTAGCCAGAGGTGGAAATATTTAAGGATATCCTAGGTAGCACATCATTGCTACTGGTCAAGAACTGAAGGAAAAGCAATCTTCCTGTGTCCAGGAAAATGTCTAAATGACTCACGTCACATCTATTCAATGCACTACTACAGACCCACTTGAAAGGATCAAGTGAATTGCATATGTTGATGTGGAAAGTTGTATCAGCGAGTGGAATAAGCAAGGCACGAAAAGTATGTATACTGTAATTCCGCGTCTGAGTCTTTGATCACAGGAGAGCAGCTGGGAGACATCTGCTGCAGAGTGATCACGTGGACATGCTATGTGTCCACGGCAAAACCCAGTAATGGGCTAGTGGCCGACACATGCATGGCACGTACATGTGGGTGCACTCCAGCCCTGCACGCACGACCCTCGCAGACTGCCACAGTCTCCCAGTGGCCCTCCGAGGCTGGGACTGCTCTGGCCTCCTTTTACAGATAAAGACTGGGGTACAGAGAAGTGGGCACCTTTGCACAAGGTCACATAGAGCAGGTAAGGAGCAGAGCTGGAACCCAGACATTCCACTCAGCAGAACACATTGTGATCAAGCCCCCCTCACACTCTGCATTGAGTATTTCTTACATGTCTGAATTCTGCATACTAAATGTGCTATCTTTATAATCATGAGAAGACAATAAGGAAAAACAGTTGGGGGAAGGAGAAGAGAGTACTCACATGCTGATCGGAAAGGAATGCTGATTTTGCCCTGGATGCTGCTGATCGCCACAACATGGCCTTGTCGCCTTTTGATCATGGAGGGCAAGAGTGCTAAAGAAAGACAGCAGAGGTTTTAGCGGAGTACCCTTCTGGTCACTGCAGCTAACGGGGACAAGAGGCGACCTCACTTATCATATGCAGTCAGAGCCAGGGAGGTGAACAGGAAAAGCTTCTCACGGGGAGCGGCACACCGGTGGGAACTCTCAGGCCTCTGGCGCCCAGCAGACAGCCATCGGGAAGGAGCAGCAAGGGGGCAAGGAGGCAGGCAGGCAGACACCTAGTCACTAGGAAGGGTCGGCTCGGTCCCCCTCTCTAGGGAGAGCCTCTCCCCGTGAGTGGTATCTGTGACAAGGCACAAAAATGTCCCCAGTCTGCCTGGGCTTCCAAACACCATGAAAAGGAAATGGATGTGATGCTGTACAAATAAGCTGTCCTTGAGGAGAACATCTTGATTTAAGGCTGAAAAGCAGATCAAGCAAATGCAAACGAAAGCCTGGAGAAAACAAACACCCAAGCTGTAATGACAACACCCATTCCGGGGTAAAATAGATGGAGTTAGGCAACATTTAGCTAAAAAGAAATCAAGTAAAGTAAAAAGAGTGCCAACATGCAGTGCTCTTTTCCCTTTGACTTCAGGACTGTTACCCTTCGTTAGAGCAATTGGGCCAAAGTAGTTTGTCTCCATGACTTTCTTATCCACGTCCGTGGTGGTGTCCACGATGGTGCCTCGGTAGCTGATGCCCGCATTGTTGATGAGCACGTCCACGTGGCCGAAGCACTGCAGGATCTCGGCTGTCGCGGTGACAATGGCCCCAGGGTCCGTGAGGTCAAAGGTCACTGTGTAAGGCTTGTGTGTCTGCACCTGGTCAAATGACAGAAACCTAATGCACCTTCAGAGTGACAGGCATGTGAGCCACATGTCCCTGCTTCTCAGAGCGCTGGAAGTGGCCTGGGCATGGCACGGCACGGGCTCTAGTACCTCTTCCTCCAAAGAAATGTGGCCTGGAGGTTCTTGCCTCTGGTACTCACATCTCACCTGGGCAACTTCTACCCTGAACTGAAAATGCTACTAGAGCCAGGCTCCCCTCAATGCCTTGTGCCAGCATCGTGCTGTATATCATCACGACATTAAACAGTGCCCTTCCTGATGGGAGCCGTCCTTCTCAGACTGTCCTTTTTGTTCATTTGTTCATGAAACATTTTGTTATATATCTCCTATGTGCCAGGGACTGGGGACAGGGAAGAAAGCAAGACAAACACCGTTCCTGTCTTCCAGAAGCATCCTGTCTAGTGAGGAAGACAAATTCTGTAGCTGTGAAGCATATCATGAAGAAGTATAAGATGCCAGAGAAATGAATAACTGAGCCATCTAACTTAGAGGGCTTCCCAGTGGATGTGAGTTTAATAAGAGATTAAAAGGAGGGGTGGGGATGTGAAATCAGAGAAGACGGCAGAGTAGGAAGTGCCAAGAATCTCTTTCCACCTGGACGTTGTACTGGCAGAAACTCTCTGAAAATTCTGGAACTCTGGAGTCTATCTGAATCCCTGCAGCTTCTAAAGCAGTGCCTGGTTGGCAAATTATAAGTAATTTTGGTCAATTCTAGCCATCGCCTTGGTGGTAGGTTTCCATCCTCCATCCCTACATCCCTGTGGTAGGCAGCTGTAGGAAAGACAAGCCACACTTCTTGGGGCAGCAGGAGGGAGCAAAAGTAGGCAATAAAGACCTTGTCTTCTAAAAACCAGGTTTGTGTTCTGGTGGTGGATCACTGAGGTGCGGCATGGAGGCAAGGTGCATTATTTTAATCACCACTGGCTAAAATGGTTTCCAGTAGATTTATAAGAGTTAACACATGTTGTTTTGATATTCAAAAATATAAATAAATCCCCAGAAAACATACCTGAGGAAGCCCAGACAATGGACTTATAAGACAAAGATTTTTAAAACAAATTGTCTTAAAAGATCCTCAAAGTGCTAAAGGAAGACACGGAGAAAGGCAGAAAATTCATGTATAAACAAAATGAGTATCATTAAAGAAATGCCATCAAATAAATTGAAATTATAAAAAAAATTCTGGAGGGGCACCTGGGTGGCTCAGTGGGTTAAGCCTCTGCCTTTAGCTCAGGTCATGATCCCAGGGTCCTCGGATCAAGCCCCACATCAGGCTCTCTGCTCAGCAGGGAGCCTGTTTCTCCCTCTCTGTCTGCCTGCCTCTCTGCCTACTTATGATCTCTTTCTCTCCCTCCCCTTCTCTGTCAAATAAATAAATAAATAAATAAATAAATAAATCTTTAAAAAAAAAAAAAAATTCTGAAGCTCAAAGTACAACTTCTGAAATGGAAAATGCTGCTCTGCGCCCAGCAAAGTTCCATTCTTCATTTAGCTTTACTTCTTAGAAGTGTTCACTTTTCTGACCATCCACCATCTTTTAAACCTCTTTGTATTTTGTTTTTTTCTGGAGTCCAAAGTGCCGACTGACGCCCGTCCTCAGCCCCAAGCATTTGGTTCCCCAAACCACATTTGAGCAAGCAGAAGAGCAAATCAGTGGAACAGAAGAGTGGATGCCTGAAGTTACTGAGTCTGAGAACAAGAAAAAAGAATGAGGCAAAGCAAACAGAGCCTACAGGCACGTGTGGGGACCCCCCATCGAGCGGATCAATAAACACACTGTGGGAATCTGAGAAGGAGAAGAGACAGAGAGAGGGGTGGAAAGAATATCTGAAGAAATAATTGCTGAAAACGTCTCAACTTTATGAAATACATGAATCTACACATCTAAGAAGCTTAACACCAAGTTGGATAAATTTAGATGCCCACATGAAGACATGTTGTAATAAAACTCTCAAAAGATAAGAGAGAGAGAGAGAATCCTGAAAACATCAAGAGAGAACTACTCTAACACAGTGGGGCACCTGGGTGGCTCAGTGGGTTAAAGCCTCTGCCTTGGGCTCAGGTCATGATCCCGGGGTCCTGGGATCGAGCTTCCCACCGGACTCTCTGCTCAGCAGGAGCCTGCTTCCCTTCCTCTCTCTCTCTCTCTCTCTGCCTACTTGTGATCTCTGTCAAATAAATAAATAAAATCATTTTTTAAAAAATCAACTAAGCACACAAGACAGTAATGCAGGAATTGAGGGGCCAAAAAAGCTATAAAGCATACAGAAAACAAATAGCAAAATGGAAGAAGTTCCTCCTTACTAGTAATTATTTTAAATATAAACAATTTAAACTTTCTTATCAGAACACCACTTGATAGCTAGAATTTTTTTTTTATATTTTATTTATTTATTTGACAGAGAGAGATCACAAGTAGGCAGAGAGGCAGGCAGAGAGAGAGAGAGGAGGAAGCAGGCTCCCCACTGAGCAGAGAGCCCGATGCGGGGCTCGATTCCAGGACCCTGAGATCATGACCTGAGCCGAAGGCAGCGGCTTTAACCCACTGAGCCACCCAGGCGCCCCAATAGCTAGAATTTTTTTTTAAAAAATCCAACTATATGCTGTCTTTAAGAGACGCACTTTAGATCCAAAGATACAATTGGGTTGAAAGTGAAAGGATGACAAAAGGTTATTCCATGTAAATAATAACCAAAAGAGAGCTGGAGTGGCTGGATTAGTATCATACAAAATAGGCTTTAAATCAGAAAAGGTTATGAGAGACAAAAAAGGACATTACATGCAGGCATACCTCGGAGACACTGCAGGTTTGGTTTCACACCACCACAGTATAGCAAATATCTCATTTAAGCCAGCCAAACTAATTTTTGGTTTCCCAGTAAAGAAGTTCTGTTTATACTACATTGTAGTCTATTAGCATGTAATAGCATTATGGTTAACAAAACAACATACATATCTTAATTTAAAAATATTAAAAAATAAAAATAAAAATATTGCTAAAAAAGTGTGAACCATCCTCTGAACTTTCAGTGAGTTGTAGTCACTGATCACAGATTACCATAACAAGTTGATAATGGAAAAGTTTGAAATATTGTGAGAATGACCAAAATGTGACACAGAGACAGGACATAGAGATGTGAAGTGGGCAAATGCTGTTAGAAAAATGGCACTGATAGACTAGATCAATACACGCTTGTCACAAAACCTTCAATATGTAAAATACACCCCGTCGGCAAAGCACAATAAAGGGAAGCACAATAAAATAAGGTAAGCCCGTGATAATAGAAAGGCATTCATTAGAGAAAAAAAAAGATAATAGTTATAAATATTTATTACCTAATAATAGACCCTCAAATATATGAAGCAAAAATCAACAGAACTGAAGGGAGAAACAAACAGTTCTATAATAATATTGTGGTATTTCAATACTCCATTTTAAAGAGACAGAACAAGCAATCAGAAGATCAATTACGAAATAGATGACCCGAATACTATAAACCAATAGGACTGAACAGATATATAGAACATCCCACCCAACAACAGCACCACACCCATTCTTCTCAACCACATACGGAACATTCTCCAGGACAGACCACATGTTAGGCCACAAAACAAATGTTAACAAATTGAAAAAGATAACATTTAAAGTGCCTTCTTCAACCACAGTGTGATAAAGCTAGAAATCAGTAACAGAAGGTAAACTGAAAAATCAGTGGAAATTAAACAACACACTCTTAAAGAAGCACTGACTCATAAAAGAAATAACAAGGGAAATTATAAACTATTTAGACACAAATGAAAATGAATACATAAAACACCCAAACTTACGGGATGCAGTGAAAGCAGTGGTAAGAGGGAAATTTGTACCTATAAGTGCCTATATTAAAAAAAAAAAAAAGTTCTCAAATCAATAATACAACTTTACACCTTAGGGAGCTAGAACAGAGTAAACTAACCCAAAAGCTAGCAGAGGAAGGAAATAAAGATTAGAGAGGAGATAAAATAGAGAGTAGAAATAAAGAAAATCATGAAATCAGAAGTTGGTTCATTGAAAAGATCAGCAAAATTGAGAAACCATGAGCTAGACAAAGAAAGAAAGGATGGAGTAGGTCCCTACCTAGGTAAAAGGTTATAGGGGCGCCTGGGTGGCTCAGTAATTAAGGGTCTGCCATAGGCTCAGGTCATGATCTCAGGCGCCTGGGATCACCACCACCCCACCACACCCCCATCACAATGGGCTCCCTGCTCAGTGGGAAGCCTGCTTCTCTCTCTCCCACTCCCCCTGCTTGTGTTCCCTCTCTTGTTGTGTCTCTCTCTGTCAAAAAAAATAAATAAATAAAAATAAAATATTTTTAAAAATAGTTTAAAAAGGTTATAATACAACTGACAACTGTATGCCCATAAATGAGATAACCTAGAAGAACTGAACAGATTCCTCGAAATACACAAATTCCCTGACTCAAGAAGAAATTGAAAAATCTCAGCAGACACAGAGGAGGTAGAAAGACTGAAGCGATATCCTAAAACCTCCCGACAGAGAAATGTCAGGAACCAGATGGCTTCACTGGTGAATTTCACCAAACTTTGAAAAGGAATTAACATCAACACTTGTCATCCTCTTCCAAAAAACTGAAGAATGACAGAACACTTCTTAATTCAATTCTGTGAAGCCAGCATTACTCTGATACCAAGTCCAGATAAAGACAGCACAAGAAAATTACAGACCAGTATCCTTCATGAATACAGATGCTAAAATCCTCCACACAATACCAGCAACTCAAATCCAACAGTGTACTGCAAAGATGCTCACCATGAACAAGTGAGATTTATCCTAAGAATGCCGGCTCGTCCAATATAACAAAATCAACCAATATATCACGTTGACAGAACAAAGGAAAAAACTACATCATCATCATCTCAACTGATGCAAAAAAGAGATTTGAGAAATTCCAACACCCTTTAATGATAAAACCCCAGCAAACCAGGAATGGAGGGGAAAGTCCTCAACATGGTAAAGGAAATTTATGAAAAACCTACACCTAATGTATGTTCAATGGTATGAGACAGGAAGTGTTCCCCTATGACCAAGAACCAGACAAGGATGCCTGCTCTCACTGTAGCTATTCAACACAGTACTAGGTTCTAAGCAGAGCACTTATACAAGAACAAGAAATAAAAGGCACCCACATTGGATAGGAAAATGTACAACTGCTCACAGATGACACGATCCTATACATAGGAGGTCCCGAAGAATCCAGAGAATGCTATTAGAGCTAACGTAAGCTCAGCAGAGTTGCAAGGTACCAGATCAACATACACACACCAGCTATATGTCCATACACCAGCAATGAGTAATCTGAAAAGGAAATTATGAAAGCAATCCATTTATAATGGCAACTAAAAGAATTAAATATATAGGAATAAATCAAACTGAAGAGGTCAACGATTTGTATGCTAAACACTACAAAACACTGCTGATACAAGTGAAAGAAAACCTAAATACATGGGAAGACGTCTCATGTTCATGGACTGGAAAACTTGACACTGTTAAGTAGTCAATACTACCCAAAGTGATCCAAGAGTCAATGCTATCCCTATCAAAATAAGTGCATGTTTTGGAGGAAATTGGAAAGAAAAAAATCCTAAAATCCACATGGAATCTCAAAGGTCTGTTTACAACCAAAACAACATTGGAAAAAAAAAAGGAACATAGCTGGAAGAGCCACACTTTCTGATTTCAAATCTTACTGCAAAGCTACAGCAAACAGTGCGGGACTGGCATAAAGACAGACACAGACCAATGAAACAGGAAGGGCAGCTCCAAAATAAACCCTCATGTATGTGACCAAATGACTGTGACAGGGGTGCCAAGACCATTCAAGGAGGAAAGAACAATCTTTTCAACAACTGGGACTAGGAAACCTGGATATATACATGCAAAAGCATGCAAGTGAAACCTCACCTAACACCATATACAAAAATTAAATCAAATGGATCAGAGACCTAAATGTTGGGAGTTAAAATTACAGAATAAAACACGGGGGAAGGGGTGCCTGGGTGGCTCAGTGGGTTAAGCCTCTGCCTTCGGCTCAGGTCATGATCTCAGGGTCCTGAGATCGAGCCCTGCTCGGCCCGGAGCCTGCTTCCCTGCCGTCCTCTGCCTGTCTCTCTGCCTACTTGTGATCTCTCTCGGTCAAATAAATTAATAAAATCTTAAGAAAAAAAAAAACAACACGGGGGAAAATCTTCATAATGTTAGGTGTGGCAATGACCTCAAGGATGTGGCACCACAAGTACAGTCAACAAAAGAAAAAATAAACTAGGCTTCATCAAAATTAAAAACTTTTTGGTGGCTCAGCTGGTTGAGCAACTGACTCTTGATTTTGGCTCAAGTCATGATCTCTGGGTTGTGAGGTTGAGTCCCCGCATCAGGCTCTGCACTCAGCACCGAGTCTGCTAGAGATTCTTTCTCTCCCTCTCCCTCTGCCGCTCTACCCGCTCGTGTGTGTGTGCTCTCTCTGTCTCTCAAATAAAGTCTTTAAAAAAAATAAAACTTCTCTGCATCAAAGGATATAGATTCACTGTCAAGGAAGTGAAAAAAAAAATCTGCTGAATGAGAAAAAATATTTGCAAATCACAGATCTGATAAGGATATATATTCTATATCCAGAATATATAGAGAACTAAACTCAACAACAAAAACAAACATAAGACAGGAGAAGGACTTGAAAAGACATTTCTCCCAAGAAGACATATAAATGGTCAGTGAGCACAGGAAGAGATGCTCAACCTCATCTGTAACTAGGGAAACACAAAACCATTTCATATCTCCTAGGATAGGTACAATTAAAAAACACACAGAAAAGAACCAAGCGTTGGCAAGAATGTGGAGAAAGCAAGACCCTTGTGCATTGCTGGTGGGAATGTAAAACGGTGCAGCTGCTGTGGAAAACAGATGACAGTTCTTCAACAGGTTAAACATAAAACTACCCTATGACACACCCATTCCAGTTCTAGGTGTATGTTCACAAAAACTGAAACCGGGGACTCAAACATAATATGTACAACTATGTTCACTGCAGCATTATTCACGATAGCCAAAAGGTGAAAACTCCAGTGTACATCAACAAAGTCATAGATAAACAAAATGTGGTATATATGTACACTGGAATAATACTCCGCCATCAAATGGCATGAAAGTTTGATTCATGCTACAATACGGATGAACCTGAAGATACAACGTTCAGTGAAATAGCCAGACACAGGACAAATATTGCATTTTCCACTTATACAAGGAATCTAGAATAGGCAAATACATAGAAAGTAGAACAGAGGTTTCTAAGCACTAGAGAGACAGGAGAAAGACTGAGTTATTGTTAACAGGTATAGAGTTTTTGTTGGGGATGATAAACACAGAAAGTGGTGAGAGTTATACACACCCTGAATGTGTTTAATGCCACGGAGTTGTATACCTATAAATGGATAAAATGATTAGCACTTTGTCATGTACATTTTATTTATATGTGTATCTTTATATGTATGTAAGTACTATGTCACATATATTTTTTCACAATTAAAATTTTAGAAGTCATGGCCAACCTCCCCCCCACTTCCCCACCACACAGAGATGACTAGATATTAGCCAGGAAAGGGGGGAGCAGAAGCATTCACGGAGAGAACTGCCTAAATCAGTGCCAGTAAGTGGCAGAGCTGAGATCTGAAGCCTGCAACAGTCCTGCCTCCTCCAGCAATGGAGACCTGCTGCCTTCGCTGGTCCAGAGCAAGCACATGGAATGTGCGGTGGCCCAGGAATGGCCGCCATCTCCTTAGACACCTGCAGACAATGCACCGCACCCCTGGTCCACGGAAAACACACCCTTGGGCTCACCTTGGTGGCCAGAGAAGCAGAAAGTTCTTTGGTGAGCTCCTCCAGGGCCTCCTGGTTTCGGCCGCAGAGCACCAGCTTAGCACCCGCAGCATAGAAGACTCTGGCACATTCTAAGGAAAGGAGAAAGAACCTTGACAGCTGAAGAAATTCAATGCCTTTCTTTCCCAGTGCAGGCCAATCCAAACTCACTCCAAGTCTCAAAGTATGAATTTGTTTCTTCACGCACTACACACGTTTATTGGCCCCTGCTGTGGACCAGGCGTAGAGCTGGGAGTTAAGACCCCAGTGACAAATGAGGCCCGCTGCTGCCCTAGGAGAGCTCACATCAGGCATATGGCAGACACCAAGGCAGGAGGAATGCCGGAACTGGTGGACAGATCTGTTAGGTACCATGCTCAGAACTTTCCACAATGATCTTTAGCTCCGAACAACCCTGCAGGCATTACCCCCTTTCTCACAACTGAGAACGCTCAGGTCATGCAATGTGCTCAGTGATCGGGCAATGCCAGCCATTGTGAGGCCGTGGTGTGCCGAGGCCTGCGTTCTGGCACAACCTAGGCTGTTTCCCAAGTCACTTCAGTGCACCAGGTACAGATCTACAGAGCGTGCTTCCATGGTTTGTACAAGCACAGGGGCACGGGACTCTGTTACGAAGGGATGGGGCGTGTGAGCGGCTGTTTCTCTGGAAAGTGCTCAAGGCTAAAGAAGAAGCATTTGCAAAGCACCCAAGGGGCCACACGCAGATACAACTGGGACAGAAAGTGGAGCGTCTGACAGTCTTGCCAGGCTGGGAAATGACAAAGGTGAACAACTGCAGCACATGGAGCGCCTACAACAGCAAAGGCCCAGTAAGGGAGGCTGCAGTTTGAAAGGCTCCCTCCCACCGGGTAAGAGGACTGGTGGAGATCAGGCTCTGCTGAACCCACTGCAACATTCCAGGTGACATCAGCTGAGACCGGGGTACCTCTATTAGCCAGTGTTCTCTTGGTGGCAAGAAAAGAGACCCAAATCCCACCGGGGCAAAGCAAAAAGAGATTGATTAGGAGGATGCTGGGATAGCTCCAGAATTAAGAGAAAAGAGCTGAGTGGCCAAGGCTTGGGAGGGACAGGAGTAGCGGCCGCCCAGGGCCACTGGTGGCAGGAACCACACTCTCTCAGTGCTGGCAGGGCCTTTTCTCCACTTTGCCTCCCTGGCCTGGCTTCCCTCCAAGATGAGAACGGGGCTGCAGGCCACTCTGAGTCACACCAACACAGCACCCCCGCCAGACAGCACAGGGGTCTCTGACTTAGGCAAGCTCTGCTGCTGAAATCCCACGAAGCGTGGGGCAGCATCTCGAGGACAAGGCCAGCAAGGCTCACAGGCAAATCCCGAGGCCCAGGGGGAAGGGCAGGGAGAGGAAACCTCCAGAATCTGGGTTAACCTATAGGGGAGAGGAAGGGTGAAGGCCTCTTGCTTCTTGCTTGCTCTGAGCCCAGACATGGCCTGACTGAATGTTTGGGGCCCTGAAAACATACAGCTCGTGAAAAGCAGTGCAGCCCAATGGTCAAGGGACTGGACTGGACCTCGACTGCCCACGTCCAACGCCGATCTTGGTCACTTCCTGGTTCTGTGATCTTGGTAAGTTATAACCTCTGTGTTTCTCACTTTCCTCTTCTACAAAGTACAGGTAAAAACAGCACTGGGACTGCATGAGAGGAAGTGGACATACATATTTTTCTCTATAATACAGTAGAGGAAAAGCACTATAGAAAAAAGCAGCACATAAGTGTTCATTGTTTTCACATTTCTAAGCTGCCTTTTTAAAACATTCTAAAAACTGACTATCAGTGAAAACTGAAACCCAAGGGTTTAAAGAAGCACTGCCGGGGCGCCTGGGTGGCTCAGTGGGTTAGGCCGCTGCCTTCGGCTCAGGTCATGATCTCAGAGTCCAGGGATCGAGCCTCACATTGGGCTCTATGCTCAGCAGGGAGCCTGCTTCCTCCTCTCTCTCTGCCTGCCTCTCTGCCTGCTTGTCAACTCTCTCTGTCAAATAAATAAATAAAATCTTTAAAAATAAAAAATAAAAAATTAAAAAAAAAATAAAGAAGTACTGCCTGTCCATGCCTGCGGGCTGGTCTCCCTCAAACACCCACGGACAGGTCTGCTCGGACCCCTCCCAGGCAGCTGACCAAGGAGCCAGTGCACCACCCACCGTGTCCTGGGTTGAATCTGAGAGGCTCAGGCAGTCTTGTGGTGTCTGGTACCCCGACTCAGAGAAAGGACAGGCCTGCTCTGGGAGCTGTGCGGCAAGCAGTTGAGGGATCAAGCCTGTCACCTCCTGGCTAGGAGCAGAGGACCTTGTTGTATGATCCAGGCAGGGTGTACTGCTCTGACAGCCCTTTCCCCACAAAAGAGCCAAAAGCTTGAAGGGTTCAAAACAGGAGGGGAGAGCAAACTCCAGCATCCTTCAGGAAAACAGAGAGAAAGTTCTCTGACGTCTGGATTGTCTCATGGTGCAAAGCCCTCTCTCTTCACTCTACGGCTCCTCCTTTAGCTCCTCTTAAGCTTTCACGTACCATCCCCAGACCAGCACCTCCGGGCTGGTCTCTAGATGGAGTTTTCTGGAAGGAAGTGCTAAGCAGACTAAATCAAGACCTTTTCAAGTGTGGTGAATCACCTTCCTTGAAGATGTGGCTGATTTGTTCTCCGGCTCATCCTGACAAAGGGCACAAACCCAGACAGAGCCACAGCCCCCACTCAACCTGTCCCTGGATGGTCCGGTTGTTGAAGTCTCAGCCTCTGCACGGCCCATCTGGCTGTGCTTCCTCAGCAGGGCATTCCTCGCAGGGATGGGGGCAGCGGCTGCGCTCAAAGCCAGACACCAGCATTCCTGAGGCCAGAGCTGCTCATGGGGTTTACTAAATCATTCCCAAAGAAGAGGAGTCTCAGGCATGGTTGGCTTCCTCACCCCCTTTCATCCTGACGTGGCTGACACAACGGACGTTTTGTGAGGTGTCACCAGAGTGCAGACACGCACAACCAAAGGTGGGGGAGGCACTCTCACATCTAAATGGCTTCTGGAAAACGGTCACGTACATGCTACTTAAGCTCTGCTTCCTAGCACGGCCAAACACGGAGGAAATTAAAGTCCGTGTAGGGAGTGACAGAAATGAAAACAACAGATTGCAGGGATTCCATGTTCCTTTCTTGAAAAAGCTGACACAGGGAGGCAGGAGGGTCAAGGGAAAAAGTTAAACAGTCCCAAAGTACCATTTCTCTAGCCAGGGCTGCCAGAGGGTTGTCCGGTGCTGCCGGCACTCCTGGCCTGTTCAATCAAGAGAGTTATTCACGACCTCAGGGCTTAAGCTGGCTACAGTGGGTATCCAGAACATTCTGTTCCTCTAGTCAATGGTCTTACTGTTTTATAAGAATAAGCTCATGTAGCTTAAATATACAAAATAGAAGACAAAACAGGAGAAACACAGAAAGCTGTCTGAAGACTTATCAGAGAATCCAGGCTTTCAGAGCGGCTGACAGGGCAGGCAGAGCCGAGCCACTGAGGGCACCTCTGTCTTCCTCCTCCGAAAGCTGAGGTGCAGTAGCGCTTCCTTGGTGGTCCCCCACAGCGGCATTTGTCCTTGACCCGGCTGGTGAGGAATCTGTTCCTATTTTATCTGGCTGGAGGGGAAAGCGGTCCATGGGCTCTTGTCCTTCAGATGTGAAATGGGGCAGCATATAAACAGACTGATTTGGAATCTGGGAAATGGCTGACCTAATATATGATAGAAATACATACACACACACACACACACACACACACAGGTTTTGTTTTTCTTTCAATTGTATTGTCTATTCCTTTCAGTCTTGGTTTCCAGAAGAGGAAGTGTGGAATGACCAAGAGGACACTGTCTTTCTCCAGCATTCACATACAGGAGCACCTGTAAGTCACCATCCCAGCCAGCTCTCAAATACTCTTCAAGGACTTGAAAAAAAAAAAAAAAAAAAAAAAAAAAGCTTCTCTGAGATCAAGAGAAGTGGCTGCTGACTACCCTATATATAGTAGCTGAGTAAGGTCAGAGGACTGACCGTGGCAAAAGGCCTGGAGGCAGCTGTCCCTCTGCGGGTCTGGGTATCTAATGACAGGCCCAGGGTTCACCCGCAGAGATCTCACCAAAAACATCAGAGTGGTGTACAAATGAATCCATGCTTTCCCAGGCTCCCCTGTGACCGCTAGCCACTTCCTCTGCAGACAAGGCCCCGTCTGCTCCATTATGTTTCTGCAACACCCAAGCGCTTCCCAGCCCGGCATGACCATGCTGCTCGCTGCCCTGGGCTTGTGCGCAATGCCCTACTTGCCGGCCCATGCTTTCCTTTCCCTGGCCATCGCCCCTGCAGGAGAGACAAGACTGAGTCCTGACGTCAGACTGGGGTTTGAATCTAGAATTCCTAGGGCAAGTCTCTGCATCCTCTGTGAGCATTTGGTGAGCTAAAGTGCAAGCTGGCACATCCCTCTAATCCACCTACCGGGCCTGGGTGGGAACACCCATTACTGAAATGTCAATGCCCTGAGGTAAGCCCTGGCCACTCTCCACCAGACTGTGAACTCCCTGAGGAAAGGGATCCTGTCTTTCCTTGGTTTGTCCCAGCACCTGGTCCAAGCCTCCCAAATGGGAGATGCTCGATCTGTGTTGTGCTGCCCCCAACCAAAGGATGCAGCAGGGATAGGTTTGCCACAGTTCTGGGTGCCTCGCAGCCTTCTCCTGGGGCACCGAGCGCCGGCGTGGACGATGTGCTGGTGTGGGTGGTATGTGTGCAGATGCTGAGGAGGAGGAAGCAACACACGACATGCCTGCATTTGCTGCTTGCACTTGGCCAGAGGCAGTGCACGTGTGTGGAAGGGAAATGACGGCAGCTCTACAGACTCATCTGTATGAGGCCACGGGTGGTGAGTGACGCTGGGCCTGTGTCCCAGCATAAAACCCCTGGGACCCAGAGCCTCAATGTGTTCACCAAATCAGATGGAACTCACATGAAAAACCGAGTATCTGAACTATCACTTATTCTGTTCCCAACCCCACCAAGGCCACACTCAGGGTGCAGCTGCAGGCACAGCCCCAGGGGAAGGGGACCAAGGCCATGAATCGGGGATGCTTGCTGAATCCAGGAAACCGCATGCTTTGTTTGGCTCTCACAGAGGTAAAAATGTTTTCTAAGTTAGTTGCTGTATTTGACAATTGGGCGTCTTCACATAAAACCCCCAATTTCCACAACTAGCTAGAGTGGAGTGAGGGGGCCCCCTTAGAGGAGAAACAGTGTCTCCAGTTTGCCAGTCTTCCTCGTGGCTTTCGCCTCCCAACACCGATGCGGATGAAAGCCAGGGGCCATTTCTCATCACAATTAGGCTCTCGCTTTTTCCAAGCGGACCAGGGACGGTGACATGCTCTTGTTCCCAAGTCACCTAGCCCGCTTCCTTTATTTACATGCGTGCAGTGGAGGAGCTGCTCCTCTTGTGTGCATCAAGTTCCCTGCCTCCCCCCACCCCTGTCCCCCCGACAGCACTGCCCCCAGGACCCACCTCGCCCCAGGCCCGAGGTAGCGCCAGTAATGACCACCACAGCGTTCCGGAGATAGGCCTTCATGCGCACCCGCTGCAGCAGCTTGAAGAGGCCGAAGACTCCCACACAGCCAAACAGCAGGGGCAGGATGGCCGTAGATGTAATGAAGTCCATGATCTTCACCTTGAACAGACTCTTCCTAAAGGAACCCAAACCAAATGCATTTGTGATATAACAAGTAAACTCAAGGGACTTGCCAGCTCCTGCCCCACTAGACTGATAAAGAGCCCAGATCTCTCTCATGGTGACTTTAGCTCTGAGCCCAGCAACTATCTTGCTGAGGCCCTCGGCTTGGTGGAATATGCATTCTCTCCCTCTGACTGACATGAGCAGACAGCAAAGCCACTGACCTCGTGAAGCCGCTCAGAGGCACACAGCGACCCCAGACAAGCTGAAAGAGTCATTCAGCGCAGGACCCAGTTACCCATGAGTGTGACAGGAGGCTCGGGCATATCCACACTCTCCTGATTCTCCTTCAGGAACCTACTGAGGGGGACTGAAGTATGCCCATTATCATTCTCAACCCATATATGTGGAATTAAAAAACATTTTTTAAAAAAAGGAAAAAGAACACCATACCAATCCTTCTACTCCTCCCTAAGCAAATGGATGTTTCTGGGTGGGGTGTGCCCTGGACTATGTCTGCGATGGCCCATAAATATCCTCCTGGCCACAGGCCTCACAGACACCCAGAGGGAATTCTGTGCAGCGGGGAGCTGCCCTCTGCCCCAGATTCAGGCTGGGAGGTGGGGTCCCCTGCCATGCGCTGAGGCGTGTTCTCACTTAGCATTCACTGGGGAGCCACAGTCAGCCAGGTGAAGTCAGGGCACAGGAACATCTGTGCAACAGCGGCAGTCAATTCCTAGGATCCATCCCTTCCACGGCTGCCCAAATCTCCTGATTCTTCCAAGCTTCCCTGATTCCTTGTCACTCACCCATGCCCCCATGCCCGAAGCAAGCTAGGAGAGGAGGGAGACCCAGGATGAAAGGAAGGTCAAGGATGAGCCAGTGATGAACAACACCATGTCTGCCACTTTGGAAGAAATGCCCTGTCAGGCTATTTGACAAGTGGGCTGAGTCTATTACACAAAAGGCCCACCACCCACAGTCCTCCTCCAGGACTAGGATATTAGAAGCACAGTAATCCCGTTCAGGAAGGAAGAGGCTGGAAACCAAGGGTAGAGCTGCAAACCAGCCTAAAGTTTTCAATTCCTCATCAAATTGGGAGTAACGATGTAAAACCCTCAGTCACCTGCTGAATGTCCCATGTCCTCAACTCCATATATTCAAAAAAAATTTCTGCTTCCATTCCCAAGACAACATCAACTCTGTGGGTGCCATGGAGCCAGGAACCCACTGAAGCCCAACACAGATCCGTTTACATGCTGAGCTGCTTTGATCATGAACCTCAGCATCGGGTGAGCTGTCCTGATCTAGTTTAAACTGCTTGACTGCAAAAGGGTTCTGCTCGCATTTGAACTGCCAACTCAACAAGTTCAGTATTCAGTTTGGTTTTTCATCTGCCTTTCTAAATATATCCAATTTCTTGATCACCATAAATAATTAACATTCTTACACAAACATCTGTAAAAATGACTGCTTCCCATCAAGCTCCACTTAATCCACTTCTGAAAAGTCCCCAGCGACTATCTGCTAAGTGGTTACATTTCCTTCTCACCCTCCATTGTGCCAAGCCTCCATCGGATGAACCAGCAATTAAAGTGGCCTATCAAGTGCCAAGCTCTTTACTGGGTACCACTGGCGCCACCCCCTGCCCACAGCAGGAAGCTGAGGCCAAGTCCCAGGGGAAATGCTGGAGCCCAGGGACCCTTTGTCTGGCACCTGGAGGGACTGAGAACCGTGTAGAGCATGGACCGGCACCTCTGCAAGTTCTGTGGGTCTGCAGGGACCGCCTGGGGGCCTTCACAGGGCAGCCCCTGAAGACCACAGGGTGCAGGAGTACTTCCCGGGGGGGAGGTGTGAATTCTGGGGGGCAGGAATGATTACCAGTTTGTTAGTGCAGCTTTACCGGAAAATTACAGTAATTGACAGAAAGCACAGGTAGGCTCCAAGGTAATCATAGCTCAGAACTTTCATGTAATGAACTTGGGGGTAGGGAGCTTTCGACCCAGCAGGATGGCTGTCTGGGAAGAGCTCTATCCCACCGCCATCCTGGATCCTTACCAGTCAGGTCCCAAGGCGGACCACCCTACTTCACCGAGAATTACATGGGGCCTGGCCAGTGCCCAAGGTGACCAGGGAGTTGAAGAAGGGACTCATGAAGAGACAACAGGCCTCAGCCCCTTGGTGGAGGCGCGGAGCTCCATTAAGTCAGCTGGGTGGAAATAGCTCTGCACATTCCTCCATAGGTTCCTGGAGACCAGAGCCTTGTGGAGCCTGCCTGGTTCAGACCTTCAATCTGAAAGGTCTCCACTGATAAACTCCAGCCGAAGGCTACAAGGGTGTCATGTACCAATATGCAGCCTGTTGCTCCTCAAAATTCAGAGGTTGCAGAGGCCACGTGGAAAACAATAGTTGAGGCAAAGTGACAGCAGTGCAGGGGTTACAAGGATGACCCCTCGAGCCAGCCTGGCTGGATTCACATCCTGACTGAGCCACTTACTTACCAGCCTGGATAAAGGACCTCCCCACTCCAGGCGTCAATCTCCCCATCTGTAAAATGAGGGTATCTGAGTGTCCAACTCACAGGTCTTTTATGAGGTCAGCTGAATTAATATGTGGAAATGTGTGCAAGTCCCTAGAAAAGTGTAAGAGCTCAGTAAATGCAGTTGCCATTGGCATCATCATGACCCAGAACTAACTGAAAGCTCCTAGGCCAGGACTTAGTTTCATGGCAGTCAGATTTCCAAGGCTGTCTGGAAGAGTCCCCAGTTTATGAAAACTGGTTTCTTCAAAATGAAGGAAAGTCATTAAACATAGAGCTTGCTGGAGTTTAAATTTTATATCTTCATAAACCCTTTGGTTTAATGACATTAACATATAGGAAAAAAGAAACCCCGACTTTATCAGAAGAAGTCAGGATCCCATATGCCGAGGTGCATATCAAAAATGTGGCCACCCTAACAGGCACTGAGGCCAGTACAGCCAAGTGAGAGCAGACAAGTGCCCAAGTGTCCCTTGCTCCCCTTTTTTCACACCCAGGGAGAAGCAGGATGAAAACAAACCAGAGGTTGCCCCCACCCTGTGAAGACAACAATAGCTGCCAACAAGCTGCATTTCCATGCACCTTTTTACAACCCAAGCCAGCAATCCAGGACACGAAGAAAACAGAGAGAACTACACACCGTCTTGTACACTTCTGGGATTCCTTGAGCACCTGACACAACATCGCATGCCAGCCTTGGTCTCCTGGCCCTGGGGACCACTTTGCCTGAGGCAAATATGGCAACAGGTTAATGGGATCCATCCTCGGCCCACGGGCCGGCTTCTGTGGGGAGAGTGCACATCTGCATTCAGTCTGGCAAGTCATTTAACAGAATCAGAATGCAAAGTAAATTAGAAATCAGCACCAATTGTGCCCAGCTAACTCAGGAGGATGATGGTGGGAAAAGACATTCCAGAGCAAGCCATTTATTTGAGAGCATTACACTCAGTATCAGGGTAGGTAGGTATTCAGGTCACTTTCCTGACCAGGTGAAGCTGGTCATACAGACAAATCCCAACTTTCTGGGAGTTTCTCAAAATTCTTAAAGACCTTCCCCCTCACTCCACTCTGCAGTGCACAGGGCCATACTGCCAGGCCCCCGGACCGCCAGGACTCTCTGGTCTCTGAATGCTGGCTGGGCCAGCTCCTCCATGTTTCACCATCGGCAGTGAGGATGGCCAAGAGAGCAAGACACGGAGGTAACTCGGCCCTCCCGCCTTGCTGTGGTGTCCGGGGGCATTCTCCAAGCAGAGGCACAGCTTCTAAGTGGAAGGAAGGAACTGTGTCCTGACTGGACCCATTTCCAGAGTAGGAAATACAACTCCTATGTAAAACAAGGTTAGAGGGGGTCAGTTTTCTTTGAAGCTGGCATAGAAGAACTTTAATATGTTTACAAATTTTGCATTTTATACCAAAATGCTTAACTGCTAGTTTCAGATAGAACTGGGAAAGCAAGATTGATGGTATAAAAAGGGAGTGGGAAAAAGAATCTATCCCACGATTTCCAGCACTTGGAGATCAGCTCATACATAAAAGGGACAGCCCAGCATCACTGTGAGCTACAGCAGAAAGTAGGACAAGTTTCAGAGAGAGAGTGAGGTCAGAAAAGGAAGAAGGTGAGATAGCCCCCCTCAAACAGAAACCACAGATCACACGAGGTCCAGAAGTGCGAGTGCACAGCCTAACAGAAAAGGAGGCGCTCACAATCCTGTCTACTCTCTTAATTGACAGGGAAGTGACCTGAAGCAGACCTTACGCTAATAAGGCACATCAGCTGGCGGGAAGAAGTTAGACAGTTCGGGCGTTCACACACTAAGCTCATCTGCTTGTATTTTCATATCCCACAGACTACAGAGCTCTAGACCTAAGTTAAAAGACAGTAAATGGTAGAAAAGTCCTTTCATGGGTGAGTGTTACTTAGGCCTGGACAGCCAGAAAGTTCACGGTTGTCACTGTGACTTTGAAATTCAGCTGTTCCCTTATTCCGCTGAGAAGCTCTTCAAAGGGGCTTCTGGAACCTCAAACTGGAAACAAGACTCTCTCCAAGAACTCAACTCTGAGCAGAAATGTCACTTTAATGTTATTTCATTCCTCATCCTTTAGCCAAAATTTTACACTGCATTTCACAGATGGAATCTGTTCCTAAGATTCCTTTCTTCTCTCAACTAGTTATAAAAAATAAAGTAAATGGAACCATCCACAAAAACAGGTTGTTGGGGGGTGCCTTGGTGGCTCAGTGGGTTAAAGCCTCTGCCTTCAGCTCAGGTCACGATCCCAGGGTCCTGGGATCGAGTCCCACACTGGGCTCTCTGCTCAGCAGGGAGCCTGCTTCCCTTCCTGTCTCTGCCTGCCTCTCTGCCTACTTGTGAGCTCTCTCGGTCAAATAAATAAATCTTTAAAAAGAAAAAAAAAAACAGGTTATTGGGAAGCTACTCAGAACCACACACAGAAATTAAACTATTAATAGCCACACCCAAAAATCAACAGAGGGTATCTGAAAGCCCTCCACATTTAAAGAATAAAAATGATTTCAGGTCCAAAAGAAGGATGAGTCATGAAATAATCTGTCATGTTATGCACAAGAAAATCAGGCTAAAGGGCAGAGAGGAGTTCCAACTGGGAGGCAGGTCGCTGAAATCATGCAGCACAGAGTGGCTTAGTATCACCCAAAGCAGTTAGGATTCCATTCTCACAAACCTACACCACTCTTGAATTTCCTAACTGACGACCAGCATTAAACAGCTAGTCTGTTAAAGGTGACATAAGCTATGGGTCATGCTATGACCGATATCTGAAAATATACTCATCTATTTTCAGAAAGTAAAAGCAGAATGAAGCTGCTCTTCTTTGGTCTCAAGCGTATGAGAAGCAGCAGCTAAGGCCGTCTCTGACTGGAAAGAAAGAACAATGTCCTACCTCAGATGCCAGCTACTTTGCCAGTGGCGGGTCCCAGTGCCAGCGTCTTCTCTGGTCCCTTGACCTGGGGCAGAGTGACTAAGACTAAAGGCCAGAAGACACCTTCAGGTCAGCAAGCCCTCCCTGGAGCGCCGGAACAAGCCAGCGACAAGTGGCCTGGAGGGTGTATTTTGGGATGCCAACCTCAGGGCCCCCAGTTTAAAGGAATGCAGGCTGGCAGCAGTAAAGCTACACCAAAAGGAAGGCCCGAGACGATTTCAGACCTGGCTCCTGAGTGTCCATTCCTGGGAAGAGGAACCACGCGGAAGCAAGCCCCGCTCTCCAGTGAGACGCTGAGCACACACTGCCAGAGCACCAGCCAGGGAGGGTGCAAAGAGAGGTGCCAGCACAGCTCCAGACCCTGCCGTGCAGGCTCCCTACACAGGAGCGGGGCCCCACAGCCAGAGCCTTAGATCTGCTTCTAAAGACAGCGCTCATGATGTCTACCTAGCACCCTGCCACAGAAAACCAATTTTGGTGTCTAATGCTTTATAAAATGAATTAAGTATCACTGGAGGATGCAGGGGTGATCTCACTCTCCTTCCTAGAAAACACACAAAAGGTCCTGACAGAAACCAGACAGTACACCCACTGTAGGAGTCAAACAGAAAAACACCAAGGTGGCACTCAGGGGGCTGGATTCAAGTACACCATGTCATGTACTTGCTGTACAACATGGGCAAACGTATTCGTCATCTGTAAGTACGTATCCTAATTTCAAAATGCGGATGATTATTCCAATAAGAAGACACATAGGAAACACCTTGTACATGTTAACATCCTACACAAACATGCTCCTGCCTCCTAAACTCATGGAGGAAAGGCAGTCCCCCACAGAGGAGCTGGGGCAGGAACTCAACATGGCAGCCAGGCAGGTGGCATTAAGGGTAGTCATGTTTAAGTACATTTGGTAAAAAGAGCAAATGTATGACTTTATACCCAAACCTCATATAGCAAGTACCATCTAGTACCAGATTCAGCTAAGACTGGGATGTAGGGCGATGAATGAAGTAGACATGGTTTCTGACCTCATGGACTTCATAGCCTAGATGAGAAGACTGACAATAAACAAAGAAACACAAAAATTAAATTATTAGAGTTGTGATAATAAAAGAAACAATCATTGTAAAACCACATAGTGGTGGCCTGTCTAAAGGACAAGCCTCGCCTGAAGCTTTAATTCAAAGTCAAAACAATTCAAACCACTATGCTGGTCACACAACACACAACCTGGCCCAGAGAAGCTGCTTGTTTCTGACTCCCGAGTTTTAGATTATCACCTTACGAAATTACAAATAATAGTGAATATGACAGACAAGGTGCCCATGTCAATATAAAGTCAGGAATCTGGTGTGTTTATAATTTTTTTAAGATTTATTTATTCTAGAGAGAGAGAGAGACAGAAAGCATGAGCAGGAGGGACAGAGAAAGAGGGAGAGAATCCCAAGCAGACTCCACACTGAGCACAGAGCCTAAAGTGGGGCTCGATCTCACTACCCTGAGATCACAAACCGAGTTGATACCAAGAGTCAGACACTTAACCAACTGCGCCACCTACGTACTCCAAGAATTCAGTGTGTTTAAAAGGACCTGGTAAGGCCCTCGCCCAAGTATCTACTAGGAACTGTGCATGGGTATCAGCTTCAGAAAGAAGAAGAAAACACAGTCAACAATACTGTACTAAAACTTGGGCACAATTATCACTATATCTGCTATAGTATAAATTCATTCCACAAACATTTACTGAGCACCTACTGTATGTCCATTTTTCCAGGCTCTGTGGTACAATGAGCAAACGGAAAGTAAATTGTTATCCTCTTGGAGATGACATATCAATGGGAAAGGCAAACAGTAAAAACATAAGCAAATAAAATGTACACTGAAAGGATTCTAAGACAATGGTGGAATGGGAAGCACTAGGAATCCATCTCCCCACCTATTCAATGACTGTACCAGCAGAATCTGTCAAGTGGAACCATGTATTTTAGAACTCTGGAGTCTACTGAAGGCTTGCAAGTTCCCTACTAAGGCCTAGCTGGCAAGTTGTGGTTAATTTCAGTCAATTTCAGCTGCAAACACAGTAGCACCTACACAACCTCCACCCCAGGAGCAGGGCTGGCAGCTGTGCACTAGGTTCTGGAGCAACTTGAATGAGGATGAGCAAAAAAGACCCTGTCCTCTAAATATCAGGGATTTGTGCCTGAATGTGGGTTGCTGCTTCCAATCAGAGAGGTGCAGACAGAGGTGGAAAGCCAGTGTGGCTGCACCTCCCTCCATAGTAACAAGCCTCTCCACCTTGGGATGAGGGGGCTGCCAGGGAATTTACAGGGCCAGCAGCAATGTATCCTCCCTTCATTTTCCTCCTTTCCTCTTTTTAGGAGTCAGTAATTGAAGAGTAGGACATTCAAAAGCAATTGAATACATGGGGAAAATTAGAAAGTGACCATGAATGTCCAGGAAAAGACCTGGAAGACCTTAGGTTCATAGATCAGACTGATCCTAGGCACAAAGACAGCCCACAAAAATAAATGTGCCAATTAATTAATTATAAAAAAAAAGAGCAAACACTAGGGACTGGAGAAAATCTGAGTCCAGAGTTACCAAATTATTAGATTAAAATGTCCAGTTTTCAACAAAAAATTCAAAAGGCATACAAAGAAATAGGGAACTATGGCCCATTCAAAGAAACTGTCCCAGTGAAAGACTATAGATTAACCTGGTGAAGATATTAAAACTATCTCAAGCTGCTCAAAGAACTAAAGAAAGACCTAGAGAAAATCGAGCAAATAATGTGTAAAAAGAATGGAAATATCAATAATGAGGCAGAAAACCTAAAAAGAGAGCAAAAGAAAACACTGGACTTGAAAAGAATGACAGAAATAACAAATTCATTAGGGCAATTCAAAGGCAGATGTGAGTACAAAGCTGATAGAATCAGCAAACTTGAAGACAGGGCAATAGAAAGTATTAAATCTAAGAAATGAGGGGGAAAGACTGTATGAAAGTGAGCAGAATATTAAGGGACCAACAAGACACATCAAACTGACCAGCATATATATTGTAGAAGCTTCAAAAACAGGAGAGAGAGGGGCAGAGAGAATATTGAAGAATTAGTGGCTGAACTCTTCCCACCTTTGCTGAAAGACATGACTATAAACACCCCAAAAACTCAAAGAACTCCAGGTAACATGAACTCAAAGAGACCATACCAAGACATCGTATAATCAAACTTTCTAAAGGCAAAGACAGAGAACCTTGAAAGCTAGAACAGTAATTTGTCACAAACAAGAGATCCTCAATAAGATGATCAACACATTTCTCATCAAACAGAAGGCAGTGGACAATATATTCAAAGTGCTAAAAGAAAAAACTGTCAACCAAAAATCCTGCATCTGGCAAAGTCGTCCTTCAAAAGTGAGGGAAAAATTAAGCCATTCCCAGATAAACAAAAGCTGAGATAGTTTATCACTACATCTGCTCTACAAGAATTGTCACAGGAGTCCTACAAGGTGAAATGAAAAGACACTAGACAGCACTTCAAAACCATGTGGAGAAATAAAGATTTCAGTAAAGGTAAATACATACAAAAATATAAATATTAGAATAATTATGATAGTTCATAACTCCACTTTCTGTTTTCGACATGATTTAAAAGAGTAATACATTCTTTTATTTATTTATTTATTGACAGAGAGAGAGAGAGAGAGATCACAAGCAGGCAGAGAGGCAGGGGGGAACAGGCTCTCTGCTGAGCACAGAACCCAACACGGGGCTCAATCCCAGGACCCTGAGATCATGACCCAAGCCAAAGGCAGAGGCCCAACCCACTGAGCCACCCAGTTGCCCCGACTCATACATTTTTTAAAAACAATTTTTAGTTTAAAAGCTAATATTATTAAAACTTTGGTCTGTAACTCCAAATCTTGTTTCCAAGAAAAATTTTTTTAATTTTATTTATTTATTTGAGACATGAGCACACAAGTGAGGTGGGAGGGGCAGGGGGAGAAGCAGGCTCCCCACTGAGCAGGGAGCCCAACATGGGGCTCAATCTGATCCGGAGGCAGATGCTTAACCAACTAAGCCACCCAGGTGCCCCATTTCCTATATAATTTAGGAGGCTAATGCATTTAAAATTATTACTACTTTAGTCTTTGGGGCACACAATGTATAAAGCTATGATTTTGTGACATCAACAACAAAAGGGATGGAGAGAGAGCTGTAAAAGGAGAATTTCTGTTTGTTATTGAAGTTAAGCTGGTATAAAGTCAAATTCCAATGTTACAACATTAGGATGTTACACATAATCCTGATGGCAGCCACAAAGAAAATAACTATAGAACAAACACAAAATGAGATGAAAAAAGAATCAAAACATTTCACTGCAAAAAAAAAAAATCCACTAAATATAAAAGAAGACAATAATAAAGGAAACGAGGGGGGAAAGCAGAGAACAAACAGTGCAACTGTAGAAGTAAGTCCTTCCTTACCTGTAATTACTTTACATGTAGATGGATTAGACTCTGCAAAGGACAAATTTGGCAGAACAGATAAAATCACATGATTCAACTATATGCTACCTACAAGAGACTAACTTGAGATCTAAAGACACAAAGAGGGCGCCTGGGTGGCTCAGTGGGTTAAGCCACTGCCTTCGGCTCAGGTCATGATCTCAGGGTCCTAGGATCGAGTCCCGCGTCGGGCTCTCTGTTCAGCAGGGAGCCTGCTTCCTCCTCTCTCTCTCTCTCTGCCTGCCTCTCTGCCTACTTGTGATCTCTCTCTCTGTCAAATAAATAAATAAAATCTTTAAAAAAATAAAGACACAAAGAGGTTGAAAGTGAAAGGACAGAAAAAGATACTCCATGCAAACATTAAGAGAGTAGGGGTAGCTACACTAGTGTCATATTAAAATGGACTTTAAATATATGAAGTAAAACCTTTGAAGGTATATGAAGGTAAAACAGTCCTATAAGAGTACTTGGAGGGCTCCTGGGTGGCTCAGTCAGTTGCTCATTTGCCTTCAGCTCAGGTCATGATCCAGGGGTCCTGGGATTGAGGCCCTCCTCCCTCTCCCTCTGTCTGCCACTCTGCCTGATTGTGTTCTCTCTCTGTGTCAAATAAATAAATAAAATCTAAAAAATAAATAAAAGAGTAGTTGGGGACTTCAATATCCTACTCATAATGATGGAAAGAACAATCAAAACAAGGAAATAAAGGCCTTAACACGATAAACCAACTAGGTCTAACAGGCATATAAAACACTATCCAACAATTACAGCATATACATTGTTCTCAAGTACACATGGGACAATTTCAAGGACATACATATGTTAGGCCACAAATTCTCAAATTAGTCTCAATATTTAAAAGACAGATATCAGGGCACCTGGATGGCTTAGTTGATTAAGTGTCTGCCTTCAGCTCAGGTCATTATCCCAGCGTCCTGGGATCAAGTCCTTATCCCTCTCCCACTCCCCACTTGTGAAATCTCTCTCTCTCTAGCAAATAAATAAATAAAATCTTTTAAAAAAAGATATCATAAAAAGTATCTTTTTAAAAAAAGATTTTATTTATTTGACAGAGAGAGACCATAAATAGGAGGAGAAGCAGACAGAGGGACTGGGGGAAGCAGGCTCCCTGCTGAGCAAAAGCCTGATGCAGGGCTCGATCCCAGGACCCCCAGATCATGACCTGAGCTGAAGACAGAGGCCTAACCCACTGAGCCACACAGGCACCCCTAAAGTATCTTCTGTGACCACAACAGGGTAAAGCTGAAAATCAGTAACAAGAGATAACAGAAAATACTTAAGAGATAAACAAAAACAAAAATATACCAAACTTATGGTATACAACAAAAAGAGTGCTAAGGAGGAAATTCATAGCTATAAATATGTACATTATAAAACAAGAAAGATCTCAATGACCTAACTCCACAATTTAAAACAAAACAAAACTAGGAAAAGAACTAAAGACAAAGCTAGTAGAAGAAAGGAAATAACAAAGATTAGAACACAAGGATGTCTGGGTGGCTCAGATGGTTAAACACCTGCCTTTAGCTCAGATCATGATCCCAGGGTACTGGGATCAAGTCCCACATCAGGCTCCTTGATTGACAGGGAGCCTGCTTCTCCCTCTACCTGCTGCTCCCTCCACTTGTGCATGCTCTCTCTCTCTCTCTCTCTCTCTCTGGCAAATAAATAAAATATATGGGGTGCCTAGGTGGCTCAGTGGGTTAAAGCCTCTGCCTTCAGCTCAGGTCACGATCCCAGGGTCCTGGGATCGAGCCCCGCATCGGGCTCTCTGCTCAGGAGGAATCCTGCTTCCTCCTCTCTCTCTGCCTGGCTCTCTGCCCACTTGTGATCTCTGCCTGTCAAATAAATTAAAAAAAAAATAAAATAAAAATAAAGGATTAGAGCAGAGATAAAAGAAACAGAATAGAAAATAGAAATCAATGAAACCGGGGCGCCTGGGTAGCTCAGTGGGTTAAAGCCTCTGCCTTCGGCTCAGGTCATGATTCCAGGGTCCTGGAATCAAGCCCCACATCGGGCTCTCTGCTCAGCGGGGAGCCTGCTTCCTCCTCTCTCTCTGCCTGCCTCTCTGCCTACTTGTGATCTCTGTCTGTCAAATAAATAAATAAAATCTTTAAAAAAAAAAAAAGAAAAGAAATCAATGAAACCAAAAGTTATGCTTTCAAAAGGTCAACAAAATTGATAAACCTTTAGCTAAATGGACTAAAAAAGAAAGAAAAAGAAAAGACTCAAATTACTAAGATCAGAAAAGAGAGTGAGGACATTACTACTGATTTTACAGAAATAAAAAGGACAACGAGAGTACTTATGAACATTATACACCAACAAACTAGATAACCTAGATGACATGGACACATTCTTAAAATCCAAAACCTACCAAAACTTAATCACTAAGAAACAGAACATCTGAATAGGCCAATAACTATTAAAGAGACTGAATCTATAATAATAATAAAAAAAAGTCAACAAAGAAAAATCCTGGGGGTGCTTGGGTGGCTCAGTCAGTTAAGCATCCAACTTTTGATTTTGGCTCATGATCTCAGGGTCATGAAATTGAGCCCCATGTCAGGTTACACGTTCAGTGTGGGGCCTGCTCAAGATTCTCTCTCTCTCCCTTCACTCTTCCCTGCTGCTTGCATATGCCCTCACTCTCCAAGAAAAGAAAAAGAAAAAGAAAAAAGTCTCAAATCAAATAGCTTTACTGGTGAATCCAACCAAACATTTAAAGAACTATTATCACTCCTTCTTAAACTTTCCTAAAAAATTAAAGAGAATACTTCCTAACTCATTCAACGAGATCAATACTACCCTGATACCTAGAAAAAAAACACTACAAAGAAAAAAAGAAAACTACAGCCCAGCATCCCCTTTGAAAACTGATGCAAAAATCCTCAACAAAATATTAACAAACTGAACTCAGCAGCATATTAAAAAAATTTATACATCATGATCAAATGGGATATATCCCTGAAATGTAAGAATGATTCAACATATGAAAATCGATCAATGTAATATGCCACATGACCATCTCAACTGACACAACAAAAAGCACCTGACAAAATCTAACACCCTTTCATGATAAATACACTCAACAAAACAGGAACAGAAGAAAACTACCTCATATTAATAAACACTATATATGAAAACCCCACAGTGAACATCATATTTAATGGTAAAAGACTATGAAAGCTTTTCCTCTAGGATCAAGAACAAAGCATGGATGGATACCCACTTCACCACAAAGTACTGGAATGAGGCAAGAAATAAAAGGCATCTAAATTGGAAAGGAGGAAGTAAAATTATCTCCATTTGTAGATGATATGATCTTATACATAGGAAACCCTAAAGACTATACAAAAAGGTGTGAGAATAAATAAATACAGCAAAGTAGCAAAATACAAAGTTCACATACAAAATCAGTTGGTATTTCTATGTACAATGACTAATCTGAGAAGGAAATTACAAAAACAACTCCCCTTACAATATAGCTGAAAAAATTAAATACTTATTAACTTAGCCAAGGAGGTAAAGACTTGTAAAATGACAACTACGAAATAGTCCTGAAGGAAATGAAATAAGATAGAAGTAAATGGAAACACATCCCAAATTCATGGAGTGGAACACTAAATATTACAAAATGTCAATAATACCCAAAGTGCTCTACAGAGGAATGCAATCCCTATCAAAATCCCAGAGACATTCTGTAAAAACAGAAAAACTCATCCTAAAATTCATATAGAATGTCAAATGTCTCCAAAGAGTCAAAACATTCTTGAAAAGAACAAAACTGGAAGACTCCTATTTCCCGATTTTGAAACTTACTAAAAAGCTACAGTAATTGGGGCGCCTGGGTGGCTCAGTTGTTAAGCATCTGCCTTCAGCTCAGATCAGGATCCTGGGTTCCTAGGATCAAGCCCCGCATTGGGCTCCCTGCTCCATGGGAAGCCTGCTTCTCCTCTCTCACTCCCCCAGTTTGTGTTCCCTCTCTTTTGCACTCTGTCAGATAAATAAATAAAATCTTAAAAACAAACAAACAAACAAATAAATAAATAAAATCTTTAAATAAAGATGGTAAACTTTATTGTATTTTATCACAATAAAAAAGAAAAAATAAGTATGTCATCCACAAAGGATTAAACACTAAATGCTGCCCAATTTCAAGTAGGCTCGTGGTTGAAATCAGATTATCTTTAATTCTAAGAAATGACTGTCTTAGTTTCCTCATGGATTTAGATAAATCATTATCCCTGTCCACTTCTATCTTAGACAATCTCCCTTACTGTAATTCATTTAGGATGATGCTTCATCCTGAATTCCAAGTTATTTTTAGAACTGAAAAACATTATTGTGAAATTTGACTAGGAAATGCCCTTTACTCTGAAGCAGTTTTTACAATGCTTCTACTTAAAACTTGTAGTGCACTGACTTTTATGCTAGAAAACATAAAGAAAGGAATTTCACAAACTGAAAGGGCAAAAGGAGAAAAACAGCATAATAACCTGAGAGGGGTTTTCCATAGCCAACTTCTAAGCTTTCATTTAAAAATAGCCTAGTGAGTGCCTGATCACTTTATTTTCAGCATCCTAGCAAATTGCTCCCTGAGACATAGCTATGTCTCCTCAGGACAGGCCCATGGTAGGGAGTCAATAAACTTTATTTCAACCACTCCTTGATTTCCCACTTTTCCCCACACATATTTTTCCTCTTCTCTCTGAGCCTCTTCAGGCTTTAAATATATATATTTGGCAAATTCCAGAATATATATTAAAAGAAAAAAAACACCTGCAATTGAAAACATCTTTTATACATTCACTGTATTTGCTCTGAGCGTGTAACAGTATAAGGGCTACCTTTTAAACTGCATTAAAATATACACTGTTACATAATGAAGCTTTCTTTTTTTCCCCCTGGTGATATTAAAGTTAACAAGCTTAGCCACATAATGAAGTAAAAGCAAATAAATATTAAAGCCAATTTTAGGAGCCAAGAAATGAAAGATTTGTCTCTTTCCTTCCACGGCAAAATGTTGATGGTTGTTGAGGTTGGGTACAGGGTATATGAGAGTTCACTGTACTCTTCTAGTTTTGTGTATCTCTGAGCATTTTCATAACTTCTACTTCACACTCAACTTTGCTAAAGTGAACAATTAGCTACACTGGAAGTACCAACTTTGCAAAATAAAATTAGCTAAGAAATACCCCAAGTAGAACACAATAGGGGACAAACTAACCAATGTTAAGTTACAGTGCCATCTATCTGGGGCAGCATGGCAGGTGGGGTCTTGATTTGGACCTTTCCTGGGACTGGAGACCAGGTGACTACAGAGTAAATCACCAGACTTTTCCAGGCTTCCCCCTCCTGCTGTATTTTCCAAAGCAGCTTGCTCCAAGCTACATTACTCATCCTCTCCTAATCCCTATCTACATTAGAAGCACCTGTTGAAATCCAGCTCCAGGGCCCCACCCAGTAAAGACCTTTGACATCAGTAATACCAGAAAAGGTGGACTTGGGTGGGAATCTGGACTCTTGATGCCCTCCTCCGATGATTTTAATAGATATTAACGTTAGAAGCCCCTGAAGATCTCCTTAATTGTCTACCAACAGAGAGATTTGCCACTGTGAGGGTAACAAGGGCTATCTGACAACCTCCATTCACAGGGTTGGGGTAACTGCCTTTTTTCTGGATTCCATCAACAGAAGCCCAGAAGAGGCTCCCAGCAAGGCCCTTCACCCCCACCCCCACCGCAATAACCAACCCTGCCTCCCCCATATGCCTGGAACCACTGGGACCAATCTCATCATAATTTTTATAGATGTTTACATCAGTCACCAGAGGAAGTCCAGGTCTCTTGAGACATCCCCAGGCTTCCAAACCCTTCTGTGCACTCCCTTTTCCGACCCCACCTCCCACCCTTCCCCATATTAACCCATGGTCCTCTTGGTCAGTCATCATTGAAATCACTTGCATCCTAACTCACATCTTCTACTCTGGACAGCCCCTTCACCATCCTGTTCCAACAATGTCTGGCTCCTCCTGAGGACAGACTCCCCTGCAGACCTCTGCAGTGGTGGCTGTCTTCTCCCCCATACCCCTAACAAACTCGCTCGAAGGTACGGTGGGGCCATCTTTGCTCCTCACTATTCCTCCCTTTCTCCGTAAAACTGCCCTAAAACTTTCTCCCTACAACACCCTTTCTCCCTGAAACTGTGCCTCTTCCTTGTCAGACTATGTCAGACACTGCCCCTCCTTATAATCACCTGCCTTCCTCTTGGCCACCACCATCCCCCACACCCCAGCATTACTTACAAAAGATTTTTAGCTACTCGCTGTTAACTCTCTCCAGCACATTTCCTGTCACCAGAATTCTTGGAGATTTTACCTACAAATGGGTGCCCCTTCCTGTGCCTTAGTTCTGTGACCACTCCTCCACACTACTTCGGCCACTCCCATAGTCAAACAGCAGCCCTATACAATCTTCACATCCTACACCCCATTCTGGCTATTGCCTTCCTGAATTTATTATCACACAGATTACATCTAAACATCTTATCGACCCAACAGTGTTAATAATGATTACTGCTTTCATACGATCTTATAACTTTTACAAAAATTAAGAGAAAACATATTTACAGTCTATTATAGCTACCCACAAGTTAATCATTTGCAGGGCTCTTTACTTCTACCTGCAGAAACAACTTACAGTCTGGAGTCCTTTCCTTTTGGCCTAGAGGATCCCTCAGTATTTCTTGAAAGAGAAGTCTGTAATCAATAGATTACCTCATCTTTGTTCACAGGAGACTATATTTTACTTTCACTTTTGAAGGATAGTTTTAGATATAAAATTTAATATAGGATTTGGTGTTGACAGTTTTTTTGTTGAATGTTGGAACTCCACTGTTCTGTGACAAGCATTCTTTTTCCAATTATTGTTACACTTTATTTTTTTAGAGCTATTTTAGATTCACAGCAAAATTGAGCATAAAGTACGGTTCCCTTATACCCCTTCTTCTCACTGGTGCACAACCTCCCACACTACCACCATCCCCCATCGCGATGGTAAATGTTACAACTAATGAACCCACAGTGACACATCATTACCAACCAAAGTTCATAGTTTATATTAGGTTTACTGTTGGTGCACATTCTATGGGTTTTGAAAACTATATAATGACATGTGCCCACCACTGTAGTATTATATAGAATAGTATCGCTGCCTTAAATATTCTCTGTGCCCACTGATTCATCCTTTCTTCCCGCACCCCAACTCCTGGCAATCACAGATATTTCTACTGTCTCCATAGTTTTGCCTTTTCCAGAATGTTAGATAACTGGAATCATACAGTATGCAACCTTTTCAGAGTGGCTTCTTTCACTTAGTAGTATGCATTTAAGGTTCCTCCATGTCTCCTCATGGTTTGATAGCTCATTTCCTTTTCACACTAACATTTTCTTGTATCACAAAAAATACATGTATTATTTCTGGATGTACCAGTTTATCCCACTACTGAAGGGCATCTTGGTTGCTTGTGGGTTGTGGTAATTATGAATAAATATGCTAAAAACATCTGTTTGCAGGTTTTTGTGTAGACGTAAGTTTTCAATTTATTTGGGTAAATACAAGAAGTACAACTCCTGGGTCATACGGTAAGAGTATGTTTAATTCTGTAAGAAACTGCCAAACTGTCTTCCAAAGTGGCTGTGACATTTTGCATTCCTACCAGCAATAAATGAGAGTTTCTGTTGCTACACATCCTTGCCAACATTTGGTGGTGTCAGTGTTTTGGATGTTAGCCATTCTAATACGTGTGTATTGATATCTCACTGCTGTTTTAATTTGCAGTTCTCCAGCGACATACAATGTTGCACATCTTTTTCATGTTTACTTGCCATCTGCATATCTTCTTTGCTAAGGTGTCTGTCAGTCTTTTGCTCCAATTTTCAGCTCTTCATTTTCTTACTATTGAGTTAAATTTTTTTTTTTTAATTTATTTGACAGAGATCACAAGTAGGCAGAGAGAGAGGGAGAAGCAGGCTCGCTAACGAGCAGAGAGCCCAATATGGGGTTATGCTGGGATCATGACCTGAGCGGAAGGCAGAGGCTTTAACCCAGTGAGCCACCCAGGTGCCCTATTGAGTCTTAAATTAAGAGTTCTTTGTATACTTTAGATAGCAGTGCTTGATCAGATATGTCTTTTACAAATATTTTCTCCCAATCTGGCTTGTCTTCTCATTTTCTTGACACTGTTTTTTCCAGAGCAGAAGTTTTTAATTCTAATGAAGTCTTATCAAGTATTTCTTTCATGGCTCATGTCTTTGGTGTTACATTTAAAAAGGCTTCAGTATACCCCAGATTATCAAGGTTTTCTCCTACATTATATTCTAGTTTTATAGAGTTGTGTTTTACATTTAGGTCTGTGATCCAGTCTGAGTTAATTTCTGTAAAGGGTAGAAGATCTGTGTCTAGCTTCATTTTTGTGGGTGTAGGTACGCAGTTGTTCCAGCATCATTGTTGAAAAAACTCTCTTTGCTCCATTGTATTGCCTTCACTCCTTTGTCAATGCTCCACTGAGTATAGCTCTGCGGGTCTATTTCTGGGTTCTCTGTTCGGTTCCATTGATCTGTTTGTTCTTTCAACAATTCTGTACTGTTTTGATTAGTATAGCTCTACAGTCTTGAAGTTGTATGATGTCATCCTCCAACTTCCAAGTCAGCCATTCTGGGTCTTTTGCCTCTCCATATAGATTTTAGAATCGGTTTGTCAATATCCACAAAATAACTTGCTGGGATTTTTATTGAGATTATGTTGAAATCATAGACAAGCTGAGAAATGACATCTTGACAATATGGGGTCATTCTACCTGTGAACATGGAAAATCTCACTATTTAGATCTTTTATTTCATATATCAGAGTTTTGAAGCTTTCCTCATACATCTTGCACATATTTTGTTAGACTTAAGTACCTCATTTTTGTGGAGGGGGAAGTTAACAGAAATGATATTATCTTTAACTTCAAATTCCATTTGTTCATTGCTGGCATATAGGAAAGTGATCGACTTTTATAGATTAACTTTGTATCCTATACTCTAGCTATAATTGCTTATTAATTCCAGGAGTTGTTTTTTTGTTGTTGTTGTTTTGTTTTTATTGATTCTTTGGGTTTTCTATAGAGACAATCATGTCATCTGCAAACAAACAAAAAAAAAAAAAAAAAAAAGGACAGTTTTATCTTCCTTCCCAAACAGTATACTTTTTACTTCCCTTCCTCATCTTATTGCATTAGGACTTCCAGTACTATGTTGAAAAGCAGTGGTGTGAAGAGCATTGTCTCGTTCCTAATCCCAGTAGGGAAGCTTTGAGCCTCTCACTATTAAGTAGGTTGATGTTGGCTGTAAGTGTTTTTTGCCATTTGAGGAAGTTCTCTTCTATTACCAGTTTGCTGACAGTTGAGACATTTGTTTTTTTTAAATCATGAATGGGTATTGGATTTTGTCAAATGCTTTTTCAGCATCCATTGATATATAAAATAATTTTTCTTCTTCAGTATGTTAATGTGATGGGTTATATTAGTTGATTTCTGAATGTTCAATCAGTCTTACATGCTGAGATGCATTCCACTTAGTCATGGCGTATAATTCCTTTTATACAATGCTTGATTCGATTTGGTAATATTTTGTTGAGGATTTTTGCCACTATGTTTGTAAGAGATATTGGTCTGTACTTTTATTTTCTTGTAGTCTCTTTGTCCAGTTTTGGTACCAGGGTAATACTGGCCTCACAGAGTTAGGAAGTATTCCCTCTACTTCTGTCTTCTGGAAGAGACTGTAGAGAATTGTCATAATTTCTTACTTAAACGTTTAGCAGAATTCACCAGTGAACTCATTCAGGTCTGGTGCTGGCTTTCTACTTTGGAATATTAATTATTAATCCCATTTCTTTCACAGATATAGGCCTATTCAGATTGTCTATTTCCTCTCGCATGGGTGTCACACATTGTGTCTTCCAAAGAATTGGTCAATTTCATCTCAGTTATCAAATTTGTGGGCACAGAATTATTCATATTCCCTTAGTATCATGTCCATGGGATCTGTAGTGATGTTTCCTCTTTCTCTTCTGATATTAGCAATGTTCCCCCCACCGCCTTCCTTATCAGCCTGGCTGGAGGCTTATTAGTTTTACTGGTCTCTTCAAAAAATCGCTTTCAGTTGGGGTGCCTGGGTGGCTCAGTGGGTTAAAGCCTCTGCCTTTGGCTCAGGTCATGATCCCAGGGTCATGATCCCAGGGTCCTGACATCGAGCCCCGCGTTGGGCTCTCTGCTCAGCGGGGAGTCTGCTTCCCCCTCTCTCTCTCTGCCTGTCTCTCTGCCTACTTGTGACCTCTGTCTGTTTTGATAGAGATAATAAAAGATAAATAAAATCTTTTTTAAAAATCAGCTTTCGGTTTTGATTTTCTTTACCTATTTCCTATTTTTCAATTTCACTGATTTCTACTCCCATTATCATTATTATTCTGCTTACTTTTGATTTAATTTTTTCTTTTTCCTAAGGTAGAAGATTAACTACTAATTTTGGATTTCTTTTTTTTTCTAATATATGCATTCAATGCTATAAATTCCTAAGCATAGTTTCCACTACATTCCATAATTTGGATAAATTGGAATTTCATTTCCATTTAGTTCAAAATATTTTAAAATTTCAGATTCCTTCTTTGACCCACATGTTATTTAGAAGTGTGTTGCTCAGTTTTCCACATACTTTGGGGCATTTTCCATCTACCTTTCTGTTATTGACTTCTATTTTAATTCCAATGTGACCCGAAAGCAGACAATATATGATTTCTATTCTTTTAAATTTGTTGTGTTTTATGGCCCAGAATGTGATCTATCTTGGCAAATGTTCCATGTGAACTTGAGAATAATTTGTAATCTGTTGTTGTTGAATGAAATATTCTATAGATGTTCTTTATATCCAGTTGACTGATGGTGCTGTAAACTTCAAATATGTTCTTACTGATTTTCTGCCTGGTGAATTATGTTCATTTCTTATAGACAGGTACTAAGTCTCCAATTACAATAGTGTATTTGTCTATCTGTCTTTGTAATTCTATCAGTTTTTAACCACATGTACCTTGACACACTATAGCTGGGTGCATACACAGTTAAGGAATGTTATGTCTTTTGGGAATATTTTTTACTCCCTTTATCATTATGTAATGCCCCTCTTTATTCTGGATCACTTTCCTTACCCTGAAGTCTGCTCTAAAATTAATATAGCTAGTCCTGCTTTCTTTTCATTAGTTTTAGCATAATATATCTTTCTCCATCCCTATACTTTAATCTATATGTCTTTAATACTTAAAACAGGTTTCTTGTAGACAACATATTTTTAGGTCTTCTTTTTGATCCACTCTCAAAATTTCTTTCTTTTGATTGGTATATATAGACCACTGAACTTTAGAGTGACTATTTATATAGTTAGATTAATATGTACCATACTCTTTACTGTTTTCTCTTTGTTGTCATCATTCTCTGGTCCTATTTTTGTCTTCCACGCTTTTTCTACTTTTTGGTAGCATTTATGATTCCATTTTCTCTTTTTTAGAATATCAGTTATACATCTTTTAAACTTTTTTTAGTGCTTGCCTTACAGAATGCAGCATATATTTATAACTAACCCGAGCCCACTTTTAATTAACACTATACCACTTCACAGATAATGCAAGTGACAAAATACTAATTCCTTTCTTCCAACTCTTAAATCAGTGCTGTCATTCATTTCACTTATATATAAGCATATACAAACTGATACATTTTTCCTATTATTATTCTAAACAAACTGTTAGGCCAATCAAGAAGACGAAAAATATAAGTTTTTATTTTACCAATGCTCTTTCTTCTCAGACATATATCTGACTTTCTGATCTATACCATTTTCTTTCTCTGAAGAACTTTTAACAGTTATTGCAAAGGCAAGTTAAAACTCCCTCAATTTTTGTTTGTCTGAGAAGACTATTTCTCCTTCACTTTTGACAGATTAACTTTCCAGGGCATAGAATTCTAGGCCTTTTGGGGCACCTAGCTGGCTCAGTCAGTGGAGCATGTAACTCTTGATCTCCAGATTGTGAGTTTGAGACCCATGTTGGCTGTAGACATTACCTAAAACATAAATATTTAGAAATTTTGTTTACAATTTCTAGGCATTTTTCTCTTAACATTTTGGAAGTTTCATGCCATTCTGTTTTTGCTTAGGGTTTCTGAGGAGAAATCAGATGTATTTATCTTTGTTCCTCTATGGGTAAGGTTTTTGTTTGTTTGTTTTGTAGGGGGTGTAGTTTTTATTTCTTTCAAGATTTTTTTTTTAATCTTTGATTTTCTGAAGTTTAACAATAGTATGCCTAGTTGTTCTGAGATTTTCTTGAAATTATCTTGCTTGGTATTCCCTGAGCTTCCTGGATCTGTGGTTTGGTGTCTCCAATTAATTTGGGAACATTCTCTATCATTATTGCTTCAAATATTGTTTCTGATTCTTTTTCTTTTCCTTCTGATATTCCCATTATGCATATATTACATCTTTTGTAGTTGTTTCATAGTTCTTATATATATCTGTCTTTTTGCTTTTCAGTTTTGGGAAGAAAGGACCATAAAGGAATAGCAAGGAACAGAAAGGAATAGAAGAGAAAGTTCCTATTGGCATATGCTCAAGCTCAGGGATTCTTTCCTCAGCCATGCCCATCAGAGACATTCTTCATTTCTCCTGGTGTTTTCTAACTCTAGCATTTCTTTTTTTATTCTTTCCTAGATTTTCTATCTCTCTGCTTATATTATCCATCTGTTCTTGCATGTTGCCTTCTTTTTTTCCTTTTAAACTCCTTAGCATATTAATCATAGTTTTCAAATTATCAGTCTGAAAACTCCAACTTTCTTGCTATATCTGACTCTGGTTCTAATGCTGTTCAGTCTCTCCAAACTGTGTTTTTCATCTTTCAGTATGCCTGGTACTGTTTTCTTAAAAGGCAGAAATCAGAAGGCTCAGTTGGTTAAGCATTTGCTTTCATCTCAGGCCATGACCCCAGGGTACTGGAATCAAGTTCCGTATCAGCTCCTTGCTCAGTGGGGAGCCTACTTCTCCCTCTGCCTCCTGCTCCCCCTGTTTGTGTTCTCTCTCTCTCTCGTGTTCTCTCTCTCTCTCTCTCTCTCTCTCTCTGACAAATAAATAAATAAATAAAACTAAAAAAAATAAAGGCAGAAATGATGTGCTGGTTTAAAGGAACTGAAGTAATAGGCCTTGAGAAATGTAGAGGCAGTGGAAGCATGCTATGGTTCAATGATTAGATCTAGTCTTGTGGTGAGCCTTTCCTCTGAACTGAGAACTTTATCAGTGGTTCTTGGGGTTTTATCCCCCTCTTCAGATAGGACAGAATGACCAGACAGACCTGGAATTGAGTATTTCCCTAAGTAAGTTCCCTAAATAAGGGAACTTATTTTCCCTTTCCCTTAGTAAGTTCCCTAATTAAAAGAGTTTCTCCCAAGGGCAGGTTTTGTTAAGAACAAAACACTCTGCCACATTTCAAAACAGTTACTTTTCCCTCCCCATAACAGAAGCACAGGGGAATTTTCTCCCAATATTCACTGTGAGGGCCTGGTGGAAGTCCTGGAGTCAAAACTCACAAAACTATGAGGCCCCCTTTAGACTGGGTCCCTCCAGAGTTCCAGAGTTTTTAACTCTCAGACTTTTCCACATTAAGCCTCCAGCAATTTTCAATTACAGTTCAAGCTTTCCTACAGCAGTACTGCACGAATAAGTATTATTGTCTGTATCCACCCGTCTTGCCAATTTTGGTGGCAGCAGTTTGCTTTGTGATCTCACGACTCTCATGGACCTAAGAATTGGCTGATTTTTCCACTTGTTTTGCTTTTTACTTGTTAGGGTGGAAGGGCAACTTCTAAGCACCTTACATGTTGAATAAGAAACCAGAAGGTCCAACACCATTCTTTAAGACGAGAAGTTAAGCCATTAATCATATATGGTTGTTTCCTGTATATGAGGAGTAATTTTTCACTTATTGCTTTTAACTTTGATCATTGGTTTTCAACAGTTTTACTATGATGTATCTAGGTGAGAATCTTTGGGTTTACCCAACCTGGGGTTCACTGAGTTTCCTGGATATATATACCGATGTTTACAGTAGCCTGAATAAAATCCCCCAAAGATGTTCACATCCTATTCCCTGGAACGTAAGAGTATATTACTTTATTTATATGGTTAAAGGAACTTTACAGATATGATTAATTAAGGACTTCAAGATGGGGAGATTATCTTGCATTATCTGGGCAGGCCCAATACAATCATAAGAGTCCTCATAAGAGGGAGGCAAGAGGGATGAATCACAGAGTAGATGTGAAAACAGGAGTAGAAATTAGAGTAATATAAGGAAGGGGCCCTGAGCTAATAAATGCTGACGGCCTACAGAAGCTGGAAAAGGCAAGTAAATAGATTCCCTCTAGAGCCTCCAGCAGGAACACAACCTTGCTGACACCTTGATTATAGGACTTCTGACCTCAAGAACTACAAGGTAATAAATTTATGGAGTTTTAAGCTATTACATCTGTGGTAACTTATTATAGCAACAATAGGAAATAAATACAATGTTCTTCACCAAATTTGGGGACATTATTTTTTTTTTTGTTATTCATTTATTCATTTCAGAGAGAGAGAGAGAGGGCACGAGCAGAGGTTGGGGGGGAGTAGGGAGTGGAGAGGCAAAGGGAAAGGAAGAAGCAGGTTCCCTGCTGAGCAGAGAGCCCAATGCAGGGCTCCATTCCAGGACCCTGGGATCATGACCTAAGCCAAAGGCAGTCATTTAACAACTGAGCCACCCAGGTGCCCTGGGACATTACTTCTTTAAATACTTTTCTGCCCCATACTCTCTTCTTCTAGGACTTCCAAATGATAGTATACTTGATATTGTCCCAAGGATATTTGAAGCTCTGTCTTCAACCTTTGTTCTTTTTGCTATTTTCCCCTAGGTATGAGTCACAGTTTCCTGTTTTTTCAACAAGTCTTACAAAATTTTTTGTTGAAAACTGGTTATTTTAGATATTACCTTATAGCAACTTCAGATTCTCATTTTGTCCTCTGGAGACTGCAGAGTAGCTGACTTTTAAAATTTGTTTAATAACTTGCCTGTACTAAACTTAAGGATTTTGTTTCACTCACAGTATGTGGCCAGTGATGTCTCTGCTCAGTTTTTCTTTTCTTCTTATTTTTATTTTTATGCTTGGATTCCTACTGGTGGTTATCTGAATATCTTAATGGTCAACCATTGTATGTCAGTATTTATGCCAAACACCTCAGACAAGTACAGCTTCTACCCTTTGCAGATGGATCTATGTGTGGTATGGGAAGTAATTTCAAAATTCAAGCAATTTTCAAGTCTTCATCTGCTTTTACTTTTCATCAAGCTTTCTCGTGACTAACTCCTCTGTAGTCGCACACTATCCAGGGATGTGTGGATAGCCTGGGGCCTTTTTTAGCAAACTATGCTCATACATGTAGCTTTCCAGTCCTCCGGAGTACGTGGTCCTGTCAAATTTCCAGCTCGTCTACTGATTCACTGCTTGCCCAACCAGGGCCACAACATAAGAATAAGAAAGCTTCTGGGCATGGTTTTTTGTTTTCTCTCTGTTCTAAATAAGGTAGCCCCAACAGTGAAATAGCTATTCACCTGGTTGAACTACTACACTAACTGAGCTGGGGGGATGGGATGGGATGGGAGGAGCTCTGGCAGGAACACCACAGATTCCCACTGGTCTCACTTAGTGTTTGATGCGTTTTCATGAAGAAATGCTTCTCAAATTTGTTGTGTGTCTTTGGTTGATTTCTGGACCTCTGAAATGCTTGTTTCTGACATATGTCCTGTTTTATAGTTGGTTTTGGGGGGAAATTTGCAACCTCTTTATCATACCAGAAGTCTTCTCAACTCATCCCAAGGACTTAATGGACTTTTTCCTACTACTAGAAATGAAACTGATGATCATAACACAAACCTAATCAAATGGAAATTCTGTCTCCCAATTCATCCAATCTGAATGTCTTCATAATCAAATACTGCATGTCAACTAGAAACTTTCAAAAGAGATGGCTTCTCAGATATGATGTGTGGCCAAGTTAAATTTTAAAATGTTGGGGGTGGGGGAAGCAGTTAATTTTATTTTCAAGTTTATGAGAAGAAAAAAAAACAACAACAAGATACTAGATCGCTGTGAAATTTGCTTCTTGTTGGAAGAATTTACACTTTCTCACTTTATCCAGTATCCCTGGCCTGGTGTCAGTTGCTACAGGTGTCTAACCATAACTTTCTTCTGATAAAATGCAGAACCAAACTTTGTTTCTTACAATTCAGTAGTTTTTTTCCCAATAAATAATTTCTTTTAAATTTCTCTTGATCTTTACCTAAGATCAACTTTCCAGCTACCATTTTTCTATTGAGATTTAAGTGACAGGTATGATCATTTCAAATTACTGATATGATACAGCAAACTGTCTTTGGATCCAGCCAGACCTAGGTTCAAATACCAATAATCAGACTAACCAGGTAAGTATCTCTAGACAAGCTACTTGATATTTCAGCCAGTTTCCTTATCTGCAAAATATGTCTAATACCTGCCTCACAGAGTTGCAGGAAGGATTAAAATGATACCAATTATCTCTACGATTACTGGGTTATCTACTTAGAAATTCGGTAGGTAATATCAGAAAGGGTGAAAAGAAAGAACAAAGAAGGGATGCCTGGGTGGCTCAGTTAAGCGTCTGCCTTTGGCTCAGGTCATGATCCCCGGGTCTTGGGATTGAGTCCCACATCAGGCTCCTTGCTGCTTCTCCTTCTGCCTGCCATTCCCCCTGCTTATGCCCTCTTTTTCTCTGACAAATAAATAAATAAAATCTTAAAAAAAAAAAAAAAGGGAACAAAGAAAATGAATAAATTTATCTTCCTTGCCATGTCTCATGTGAGTGTTTCTCAACCTGAAAATCAGATCAAGAAGAAAGCCCAGACTGTCTGATGCCTCAATGCCAGAGCTCCTGGAACACCTGGCTGTACTTGATCTGTCCGCATGTGGACTCTCTCTGGAGGTTTAAGCCCCTATCCTGTTTCCTGTGCCAGACACAAGGTATATGTTCACAAATATTGTTGAATCAATGACAAACAAATGGGCAGCATATGTGAAATGAGCAAACTGAACACTGTAGCACCTTGGGCTCCCTCGAGGTACTCCTATCTCCTAGTTTTCAGGAGCTGGAACTTCAGGCCCCAATAGCTATCCCAAAGAGTGGAGAGCAAAAGCTCTAACACTTTTGTACAACCTACTGGATTGGACCCTTGGGAGGCACATGCACAATATGTAAGAACCACCACTTGTCACAATTTGTAAATCTCCAGGTTAAGAAGAGAGAAAAAAGCTTGCCCTTTGTAAAGACCTGTCAACTGATAGGAAAAGAAGGACAATGATGCTTTCAGATGCTTTTTATAAATTACACAATCCTACAAGATATAATATCACAATCCTTCAATCTCTTGAAAATGTAGCAGAAATTACTAGATATCCCAACTCCTGAAACCAGAACTGCATTTCTATTTCTAATATAATTCATCTTTTACCTATTCTGTGATAGTTTTTAACACACACGAGGACTTTACTGGAGTGAAACAATAACAGTAAACAAAAGTCCAAACTGTACTTTAAAAGAGTAACTTTTAGCTTGTTACCATATATGGCTACTGTGAAAAGACAAATACCAATAACAATTACTTTTTTTAGCGTTTGCAACTTACTGGGCTACATATTCCATACCCGTGATCTCATTTCCTCCTCATAGCAATCCTATGAGGTAGGTATGATAGTGATTTCCATCTGCTAAATGAGAAAAGCTATGTGACTGAAGTCACATAGCTAGCAAGTGGCAGAACAGAGATCTGAACCAGGTTTTCAGACTCTAAAGTCCACATTAAGTGCAATAAATAGGGGGTAAATAATAATATTAGTAATCCTTTAGTTGGAGCCTTAAAAAGGAAGAATTTTAATACTATCTAGATGAACAGATTCCCATATTCAGCTGCAATCACCCAAACAAAATACAAAGGCTTTTATGCAAGAATTGAATATAAACAAGCTAACTGCTTAACAGAAACTCAGTACAATTTCCTTGATTCAGTTTAGCTACTGTTTTTTTTTTTTAAGATTTTATTTCTTTATTTAACAGACAGAGATCATAAGTAGGCAAAGAGGCAGGTAGAGAGAGGGGAAGGGAAGCAGACTCCTCACTGAGCAGAGAGCCCAATGGGGGGCTCAATCCCAGGACCCCGGGATCATAACCTGAGCCGAAGGCAGAGGCTTTAACCCACTGGGCCACCCAGGTGCCCCCAGTTTAGCTAATGTTTTAAGCCAATCTGGACTGTAATACCATACATACTCACAAGAGAATTTTGAAGTAACAGTAGTTTCCTAATATACTTTCCAATTTAAAACTGCTAAGTACTACTCATATAAACCTAGAAAATCTTACATCTCCCTTCAAAACATAGTGCTCCTAGTGCAAACATGACCTTACGTGATAAAATAAAGCTCTAGCTACAGCAAACAAGTTCAAACTACTGGTAAGCAACGTTCCATTAAATCAGCAGCTATCAGCAGACCATTCCCTCCACAAAGTAGATGAGTAGACAAGTGTCAGGTTACCGTAGGGCATGGGAGGGAGAGCCCAGGCAGAATCTAAAAGCATTTATTCAATTTCCTACCTTAGTGGGTGGCAAGTAGCTTCCAAGCTAAATTTATTTGCCATTCAACCTCAATTTCCAGCGTCTGGTTTATAGCTTTCCAGAACAGATTAATGGAGAGTTCGTTTCTGCTTTAAAACCTTAACTTTACCTACCAAAGAAAGGTCTCCTATGTCTATAAATGGGGTTAGAAACAAGACAAAAGACCCAAAACAGTCATGTTTGGTAAGCCCCACATCACCAAACCAAGTCTTAACTTAGTTACAGTCTCAGACTCTTCCAGAAGTGGAATCTTAAACCAGCCAATCAGGAATCACCCGGTCAGCATTAGTGAGGTAATCTGTCTTATAGACCCCCGCCATCTCCTAAAGGAAAGTGACGTTGCCAAAACCAATCCACATTTTGCTAGTAAGGCTTCCTTGTTCCCACTCTCTTCTGCTTATAAAAGTCCTTCATTTTGTATAGCTCCTTGGAGCGCCTTTCTGTCTGCTAGATGGGATGCCGCCTGATTCATGAATCACTGAATAAAGCTAATAAAATATTTGAATTTCACTTATTTGAATTTTTGTTTTTTAACACTGGGTCGAACTAAGGAATGACATTATTGACATTAAGGAGGACTAGACAAGCACTGGAAGAGTTAACTACGAGAGACAAGCGTTTTGGCTGGAAACTACCAGGAGTACCAATATACATTTTTCTTTGAATCAAGGTACAAGAAATTATGGGCTACATTTGACCATTTGAGGGTATCCTAACTATGCAAAACTACATGGAACTCACTTAAAAGTCCTCTTCGGAATAATCCCCATTCTGTGTGTGCTCTAGTCCAACATCTTATTGCACTGTAAGTTTAAGTAAATTTTAAAAATTGACTTTCTCTGTTTCCAAAGGGAAAGAGATCTTTTTTTCCTCCCTCCTTTTTCTTAGAGCATTTCTTTGAATAACCTAGTATTTATATAAAACTTTCCTCTGTCCTTTGATATGTATGCAAATCTTTTTAAAGGTTAAATAAGCTAGCTGCAGAACTCAGGAATGTTTTTTCGAAGGTCCTAAAAGCCATCTCTTTTAAATGTTAATACCCAGGAAGAAAGCGCCCCCTCTCTCAGTCACCGGAGGAGTTTAGCCTACACATCTCTATTCCCTGCACACGGAGATTAGAGAGGTTTTACTTTTCCTTTAGATAAAGGCAATTAATTAGTACAGATGGCCACCCCAATTACCAGGTGAATTTAGGAGGAACTACCAAAGCATATATATCAAATGGTGCTGTCAAGTCTTCTTACAAAATTACCATTAATCTTGAGACTGTGTTTGTAATGAATTATAAATGGTAGAGTTTCTTTTTTGTTTTTGTCATCTCATTAGCAGAGTACTTGCAATGTACCCCAGTCCTGGTTAATGCTTATTCAATTACAGAACTAGCTTCTTTCATTCCACATTTGTGGAGACCATTTCTTAGGTGGGCAGATCTTAACTTTTCCCCAACATAAATGTGGAGAAATTTTATTCCCTGCTTTCCCAACTCTGATGGCTCCCTCAATACAAGGAAAAGAAAAAAAAAAAAAAAAAACCCCCCCCAACAAGAGTTTGGTCCCCCCCCCCGCCAGGGACTAGCCCATTACTGTCATCTGAGAGCCAGATCCTCCCGTATCATTGCCTTTGTGACATCTCCACTTGGATTATTTCAAAGACATCTTTTTCAAAACGGAACTCATGTTCTTCCTCCAGGGGTTCCTATCACAGAAGCACAAGCTGGAAAATGAAGAATCAGCTCTGACAACCCCCTTTCCCTTCTCATCCCAGAGTGAAAATATGAACAAGCCCTATTGATCCTACCTCCTAACCAGTCCTGAGGAGCCAAAGTGACCTTTTACTAACACAGTCCCACTGATGATACTCTCGTGACTGAAATTCTTCAACAGCTTCCCACCATTCTTAGGATAAGCCTTAAATCCTTGGCACGACCTATGAGGCCTGTGTGGTCTGACCCCAGCCTATCTCTTCAACCTCATCTCCCTGACTCTCTCCCTCCCTCTCTGCCTTCCAGTCCCAGATGAGAGCTTACGCTCCATGAGGACGGAGACCACGACTATTTGTTCATGCTGTATCCCTAGCCGGGTGCCTAGCACATAACAAACGCTAAATAAATATTTGTTGAAGAATAATGCTGATAAGAATGCAGCACCTTAGGGGCACCGGGGTGGCATAGTCAGTTGGGCGTCCGACTCTTGATTCTGGCTCTGGTCACAGTCTCAGGGTCATGGGATCTAACCCCATGCTGGGCTTCACGTTCAGCAGAGTCTGCTTGTCTCTCTCTCTCTGCTCCTCCCCCTGCTCTCGTTCTCTCTCTCTCAAATAAATAAAATCTTTCTTTAAAAACCTGCAGCATCTTAAATGGAAGGCAAAGAAAACATTAAATTATGCATGGCAAAGGAAAAGAATGTCCTTATACGTTTGTATCCTAGGTGGCTAACATAGGGTGTGGACCACAGTGCAACTATAAAATATTTGTTAAATCATTTAGCAAAAGAGAGACAATATGATGAAACAAAATATTGACACTCAGTGTCTATTTAGCTTTGTAGTAGAAATTACCAATGCCAATTAAGTCTCCCATTTAGGTATTTATCCCTCCTCTCATCCCCAATCCCCATTCTGTGGGCAACCAGAGGTCTAATCACATATTTGAAGGAGGCTGGACTCCAATCAGAGCTGGAAAATAGATATGGTTTGTGGAATTCATTATAAATTCTGAGAAGCAAACAAACCAAGACTGGAGAGTGATATTGACCCCCACCTACATTTTGTGTTAGACTTGGGCAACATTTGCCACACAGTAACTATAAGACAAGCTCCTCCTATTCTCAAGGCTTCATACATGCCCTTCCTTCCCCCTGGTTCACCCTTCTCCTTGCCCAATTTAACTCCAACTCAATACTTAAAAGTCTCAGCTAAATATTTCCTCAACAGAGCCTCCCTGTCTCTCCTCACTCCCTCCCGGGGCCAAATGGCTGCATTATACATTCTCATAGCACCCTCTACCGTCCTCCATAGCATGCACCACAACCATAATTAATAATTAGTTTGTAATTCTTTACCTGCCTATCACCATTGTTAGACTGAGAAGCAACCTGACAACAGGGATTTTGTCTGTTTTGGCCATCACTGTATCCCCGACACCTAGCACATTGCTGGTAGAGAGTAGGTGTGTTCTGCTAAATGAAGGAATGACTGAAGTACACAGATAAGCACCAGCTTTTGGAGTACGTAGAACTGGTTCTGCCCTTACTAGCTCTTTGCCTTTGGATAAATTTCTTCCCATCTCTGAGCCCATTTCTTCCTCTAAAAATAACTATTGCTACTTTACAGAGTTATTGTAAGAACATATTTAGCATAAAGTTGAGCATACAACATTCAATGAATGTTTACTGTTATAATTATGGAGAAAAAGAGGAAAGTATGTTAGGGAAGACACATTCCACGCTCTTGACTAGAACACAAACACGGCTCCCTTTATACAAACATACAGTTGCAAATCTGAATAAAATATTTTAAGTACACCATAGGAAAGTATTATCTAAAATTTTGAACCCTGAAGAAGAGGTCACAAGCAGTAATTTCTTTCACATCAGCTATTACATCACTCTTTCAAGATATGTGTGCTATGGGGCACCTGGGTGGCTCAGTCAGTTAAGCATTTGCCTTTGACTCAGATCTTGATCCGAGGGTTCTGGGACTGAGTCCCACGCATCAGGCTCCCTGATGAGCAGGGAAACTATTTCTCCCTCTTCCTCTATCCCTCACCCCTGCTCATGCTCTCTTTCTCTCTCACAAATAAATAAAATCTTAAAAAGAAAAAAAAAGATATGTATCCTAAAGCAAGGGAAACAAAAGCAAAAATAAACTATTGGGACTACATCAAAATGAAAAGCTTCCGCAGAGTGAAAGAAACAATCAAAACTGGGTGCCTGGGTGGCTCAGTGGGTTAAAGCTCTGCCTTCGGCTCAGGTCATGATCTCAGGATTCTGAGATCGAGTCCTGCATCGGGCTCTCTGCTCAGCAGGGAGCCTGCTTCCTCTTCTCTCTCTCTCTCTGTCTGCCTTTCTGCCTACTTGTGATCTCTCTCTCTGTCAAATAAATAAATAAAATATTTTTTAAAAAACTAAAAAGACAACCTACTGAATGGGAGAAGATATTTGCAAATGACGTAGCCAATAAAAGGCTAGTATCCAAAATATATGAAGAGCTTATAAAACTCACCCCCCCCAAAAAATAACCCAATTAAAAAATGGGCAGAAGACATGAACAGACATTTTCCAAAGACATCCAGATGGCCAACAGACACATGAAAAGATGCTCAACATCACTCATCATCAGGGAAATGCATATCAAAACTTCAATGAGCTAATCACTTCACAACTTTCATAATAGCTAAAACCAAAAACACAAGAAACAACTGTTGGTGAGGATGTGAAGAGCAAAGAATCCTCTGGCACTGTTGGTGGAAATGAAACTGTGCAGTCACTGTGGAAAACAGTATGGAGTTTCCTCAAATATTAAAAACAGAACTACCCCATGACCCAGGAATCACAATACTGGGTATTTACCCAAAGAATATGAAAATATTAATTTGAGGGGTGCCTGAGTGGCTCAGTCAGTTAAGCGTCTGCCTTAGGCTCAGGTCACAATCCCGGAGATCTGGGATCGAGTCCCATATGGGGCTCCCTGCTGGGCAGGGAGTCTGCCTCTCCCTCTGCCTGCTACTCCCTGTGCTTGTACATTCTCTCTCTCTCACTCTCCTTCTACATCAAATAAATAAATAAAATCTTTTAAAAAAAGAGAAAACATGAATTCAAAAGGATATATGTACCCCAATGTTTACTGCAGCATTATTTACAATAGCCAAATTATGGAAGCTGCCCAAGTGTCCATCAAAAGATGAATGGATAAAGATGTGGTGTATATATATACAATGCTCTGTGTGTGTGTATATACCTACACATATGATATATTCCCTGTGTATATATATATATGATACATGTATATTGTATAATATGTGTATATTGCATACATATATTGTATGATAAGTAAATGTATATTGTATAGCATGCTTATTATATATATTGTGTATACGTGTGTGTATATATACATCTATGTACATAATACTTGTAATTCAGCCATAAATAAGAATGAAATCTTGCCATTTGCAACAACATGGATGGAGCTAAAGAATATAACGCCAAACAAATTAAGTCAGAGAAAGACAAATACCATGTGTTTACTCATGCCTAATTTAAGAAACAAAACAAATGAACAAAGGAAAAAAAAAAAACCAAAAAACAGAGTCGTAACTATAGAGAACAAACTGATGGTTACCAGAGGGAGGTGGGTGGGGGGATGGGTGAAATAGGTGAAGGGGATTAAGAAAACACTTAATTTTTTTTTAAATTAACATATAATGTATTATTAGCCCCAGGGGTCTGAGAATCATCAGGCTTACACACTTCCCAGTACTCACCACAGCACATGCCCTCCCCAATGTCCATAACCCAACCACCCTCTCCCTACCCCACTCCCCCCGGCAACCCTGTGTGTTTTGTGAGATTAAGAGTCTTTAATAGTTTGTCTCCCTCCCAATGCCATCTTGTTTCATTTTTTCCCTTCCCTACTCCCAAACCACCAACTTTGCCTCTCAAATTCCTCATTATCAAGGAGATCATATGATAATTGTCCTTCTCTGATTGACTTACTTCACTCAGCATAATACCCTCTAGTTCCATCTACATCATTGCAAATGGCAAGATTTCATTCCTTTTGATGGCTGCATAGTATTCCATTGTGCGTATACATATATAAAAATACATATATGTATATATATAGTACTAAATATATATGGTATTCCATAGTATTCCATTGTGTGTGTGTGATATATATATATATATATATATATATATATATATATATACATACATATACATACATCTTCTTTATCCACTCATCTGTTGATGGACATCTAGGAAGAGAACACTTCATCTTTTTTTTATTTTAAAGATTTTATTTATTTATTTGACAGAGATCACAAGTAGGCAGAGAGGCAGGTTGAGAGAGGAAGGGAAGCAGGCTCCCTGCTAAGCAGAGAGCCCAATTCGGGGATCAATCCCAGGACCCTGGGATCATGACTTGAGCTAAGGCGGAGGCTTTAACCCACTGAGCCACCCAGGTACCCCAAGAACACTTAATCTTGATGAGCACTGAGTAATATACGGAATTTCTAAATCACTATATTGTACACATGAAGCTAATATAACACTGTGTTAACTACACTGGAATTAAAATATTAAAAAATAAAAAAAATTTTTAAATAAAAATTAAAACAACCTTCAAAAAGATGTTTATAAAGCCAAGACTCTTTCTGGATGTGAATTGATCATGCATTTATGTGGCTTGCACACTCTTGTATACAGTGTCGGGTTCTTAAAAAGCAAAGTACATCATCAACCCATTAGAGCAGGGCAGCAGGATTCCAAACCTGCACTTCAAAACCTAGAGAACCTCAGTCCAGCTGTGTTGACCTTGGCCCAGGATATGCAGATAAAACAACAGGCTTTTGCCTTTAAGTGCCCTTCCCTCCCAGCAGGAGACTCCAAGACTTAATGAGAAAATGTCCCTTCATTCCAGAGTTCTCCAGCATCTAAGGGTAACCTTTCTCTCCCTTCTGGTATATTCTACATTCCCCAAGATAATCCCCTTTAAAATTGTTTCTGTTCTCTCTTAGATTCTCCAAATTTAGACACATCATTCAACCTCTCTGAGCCTCAATTTCTTCATCTGTAAAAAATGGAACTAAAATAGTACTTCTCCGGGCACATGGGTGGCTCAGTCAGTTAAGCATCTGACTCTTGATTTTGGCTCAGATCCATGATCTCAGGGTTGAGGAATAGAGAGCCCTGTGTCACACTCAGGCAGGAGTCTGCTGAATATTCTCCTTCTCACTTTCCCTCTGTTCCACCCTTCCCCAGGGGTGTCTGAAACAAATAAGTAAGTCCTTAAAAAATAATTAGGATAAGATAGTACTTCCGTCTTGGGCAAATGGCTCAGTATATGCCATAAAATTAAAACATGGTAACTACTGTTTTAGTGTTTGTACCAGATCCCTAATCAATCTACAATCCAGGAAAAAATTTACAACAAAGATCCTTTCCAATGATATAAATTTTTGTTTTGTTTTGTCTTCTCCAAAGTCTGTGTTTTCTACAATAAAAGAAACCCTCCATGCAGGGATAAAAGGAATGATCCTAAAGAAGCTTCAAATGTTGTAAAGAAAAATAATAGAACAAATTAGGTGGTCTTCTCTGTCTCCTGAAAAAGATCAATTCAGCAAAACATAATTTATGCATACACATCTTTATAATGCCTCCTTTTAAAGCGAGCCCTATTGGGACTACATAAACTACCATCAGCTGTTAATCTGGAATCTTCACCACACTGTCTTTGGGGACAACAGAAGGTCAGCCTAGAAAATCCCAGCGAGAAGAAGCACTCAGCCTTATTGGTCACTCCTGACCAAGGCCCAGTCATGACCCTACTTCTTCCTCCCATCTCGACTCCTTCCCATCCTAAGCCTCAGGAGAAATAAAAAGCATCATTACCTTAGGAAAAAGTCGAGAGACTTCTGTGTGTTCTAAAAGCCCGCCTCCCCCACATATTTGTTGTGTGTAATCTCAGCTTTTGTAACTCCGCTGAAAGTATGTAATACCACTCACTTTACTCTTTGGTGGTGAAGAGTAAGAAAAGTTTCTACAAGAGACAAGAGTCCTAAGTTAGTTCCCCTGCCTACCCTTCTGAAGAATTAGATCATTTGTACTACTTGTATCTCTGGATCACCAGGCTAAGGATCCCTTGGTCCACCTGCCACTCCCTTAGAAAGCCCCACCTCCATACCGGTTGGAAGACGCGAAAAGCACTTCCTGGCAATTCCACTACAAGAATCAAGTATTAGCTCCCTAAACATAGGTGTCTATGGCGCCCAGAAGTAACTTCCTAACTCGCAGATCACTATACCAAGGGAAATTAAAAGAGAGTTCTATGGGTACCACTTATTTCCTAACTACTGTGTGGCAAAACACTAGGCGGGGTGCATTCTACTGGCAATCTCATTGACGTTTCACAACCACCTCACGAATACGGGCGCCTTATTCCCCAAATTACTGCCGAGTACCCAGGCGCCAAGAATTTAAGACATTTGCCCAAAGCCGCACAGGCAGAAAGCGGCGGAGCAAGGACTAGGGGAGTAAGAGATCTGAAACAAGCCCTTCCCGCGGGGGCTCCACAGTCAACCCTCCCCGCTGCCGTGTGACAAACGGGATCTCCTTTGCGAATCCTAGGTCTCTAACGCCAGGCTCCAGCGCCACCAGCCTCTAGCGCTCGAGCTTGGGTCACGCCCGCCACCGCGGGGCTTCACGTCGATGGGTGCGGAATCGGGGAAACGGACAGGCCCTAGCCTGTGCGGGTCCGCCGTCTCATGTCAGGCCCTCCCAGCCGCACACACCATCACCGGGACCTCAGCGAAGGCGTCGGCCGCCCCAAGAGAAAGCGCCAGAGGCAAGGCTCGAGTGTAAGCGCGCAAGAGCGGAGTCTTTCCTCAGAGCTGCGGGGAGCGGCGGTCGGCAGAGGCCGGCTCGGGGTCCGCGGCCTCTGCTCGGCCTCGACACCCTCTTGCCTCCCTTTGCCGGGGCCGGGAATGCACTCGAGTCGGGATACACCCGCGCGCCTCAGTTCCGGGACGGTCCCTCCGCCCCTCGCCACCGAGGTCGCTTCCTCCCCAACCCCTACCTGGTAGCCTCCGCGACCATGGTCAATCAACTTTATCCTCCCGCCTCGGAAGTGACGCGAGACTTCGCTCGCCCCGCCCGCGAGGTTCCGTCCAATCCCGGCCTTTAGGCTGCGCGTGCGTGTCGGGCGTGCGTTCCTCGAGGTGCCGGAAGGAGGCGCTGCACCCCGAGGTCTGAAAGGCGAACTCCTACCTAAGTGCCTTTCTTCCATCTTTAGGAGGGAAATTCAGAAGGAGGCCCGTTTGGGTTTCGTGCACTCTCTTGGTGGCTTGTTGGGGTGAGGGGGAGTGGTCGGTACACTGGAGAATGTTTGGACTTACTATAAATTGAAAAGACATCATTAAAACAGTAATATATAAGATCAGTGGAAAAGAAGAGCCCACAGGCATGTAGTCATGTTTTCCCCCACAAAGGAGCCACCATAAAGCAATAGGAAAGTTATTTTCAGTAAATAGAGCTAAATCAATTGAATGCCGATATGGGGTGGGGGTGGGTAATGAGCCTCGACTCCTACCGCATACAAAAAATCAATTCAAAAGTAGAGCTAAATGTGAAACGTACAGCTCTAGAAAATAACACCACAGTATTGTGACCAGGACACGGAAAGTAGCAGCCCTAAAGACAAATGTTGATAAATTGGGCGTCCTTAAATTTAAGACATGGAAAGACAGAAGAGAGTACCATGCAAGGAATAGAGCCGAATAGATATATGCAATACATACATCTGGAAATGATTTTTATTCAGGATATATAAGATCTCTTGCAAGTAAATTTTTTTAAAAGATCTGAAATGGTTGAAGGGGAACCACGGGAAGAAGATATTGAAAGAGTAACTGAGGAGAATTCTCTTAGTTCAAAATTCAAGAGATGCCAAAAGGGAGTAAGTTGAAAAATCTCCCTTTCTGTTCTCCAGGTACCCAGTTCTCTTCCCAGTAGATAACAATGCTACTAGCTATGCTTGTCTTTCCAGAGCCATCTTATGCATAATCCAGCAATTCTGTGTACATTCAGCTTTCTCCCCATTGTCCCTTGTTTTACCAACAGGAAACTGTAACACTGCTCTGTACGTAGCTTTTATTCACTTTAGTCATTTAATAGTTCATGGAAATCCTCACAAGTACTCACAAAATCTAGAAACAGGAAATTGTATTTCTAACTAAATTTTAGTTATCTTTTCAAATAATATGTTTAACATGTTTTCCTTAGACATTTTCACAGGAGTTTGTATACCCTCCTTCCACTGTTCTGGAAACTACAGACTTTTTTTTTTTTTTTTTAAGATTTCATTTATTTTGAGAGAGAGAGAGCAGCAGCGGGGCAGAGAGAACGGGACAAGCTGACTCCCCACTGAGCCAGAAGCCTGAGCCACCCAGGCATCCTGAAACTCTAGACTCCTGCTTGCTAGTTCCCAAAGTGGCACTATCCCACTAGCAAACCCAATATGATCCTGAGTCCTTACTGCAAGACTGAGCCAGTTTCCTAGGGTTAATTTTCTAAGCCTATCATCACTTTAGCCAACAGAAGCTTCAGTCCTACTTGGAGTCATTCTGTAAGCAAGAATAAATTCCAATGTTTTTATAACCAATTTGAATTGGATCTTCTGTCAAATGCAAGTACAAGAACTCTAACTTCCCAGCCAAGATATTATACAAATAGACACCATGACTTTCAATGAAAAAGTGACAGGGGAATTCCTAAGAAGACAGAATAGGGGCGCCTGGGTGGCTCAGTGGGTTAAGCCTCTGCCTTGGACTCAGGTCCTGATCCCAGGGTCCTGGGATCAAGCAGAGAAAGAGGGGGAAGTAGGCTCCCTGGGAGAGCTCCCTGGGAGCCTACTTCCCCCTCTTTCTCTGCTTACTTGTGATCTCTTTCTCTGTCAAATAAATAGATAAAATCTTAAAAAAAAAATAGACATACTATTCCTCTTGCTAAGTACAACTAAAAATCCTGGACAATATATATTTAAAAAGCATAAGAAGTCTGAAAGGTAGAGGGAGGGCACACTGGCTAGGGACCTTGGAATTGAAGGAACAACGTGGTGGTGGTTTTGGTTTTGGTTTTGGTTCTTTGCCTCATTATTCCAAACTGGATACTAGAGGGGCAGGCAACCTAGAAATGCCCACATGCACAAAACTCCCCCCAAAAGCTGGCTGCTCTCTCTAACTAGAAAGACAAGGAAAAGGGCAGCCTTGGAAGACAGAAAACTTAAACAATGGCTTTACTCCAGCCCAAACTCCCAAAACATATTCTAGCCCTATACCCCCCAACCCCCGCCAGCAAGAGCTAAGCAGAAAGCTCAGACTTCCCCTCAAGCCAAGCTATAGAGGGACCCAGCTACCATCTTCTTCCCTCTCCTGATATAATGTCAGAGAAGGCCAAGTAGAGAGCATGGACTTTCATTCCCATTGGACAGAAGGCTCTCACCCAATATGGTGTTAGTGGAAACTGTGTGGGGAACCTGGATTTCCACCCATACTTAATGGTAAAAAGGTGGTGTTAGAGGAACTAAATGAAGAGTCAGGATCTTTACCACCACTCAGCAGCAGTAGGGCCACCTTCCACCCCACATTCATGGAGTAGCTCAACAGTTCCATCAACCAACAGAAATTAACATTTGTGGGACCCCCAGCAACAACAGAAAACACATTATTTTTAAGCACTCACAGAACATATGTCAAAATAGACCATATTCTGGGCCATAAAGAACTAACCTCAACAAGTTTAAAAGAAGTGGAATTTATATAGAGTGTGTACGAATTACAATGGGATGAAGCTAAATATCAAGAGAATAATGACAGGAAAACCTCCCAAAACTTGGAAGCTTAACACTTTTAAATAAACCATAGGTCAAAAAAGGTAATCTCGAGAAATTTTTTATTTTTTTTATTTTTATTTTTAAAGATTTTATTTACCCATTTGACAGAAAGAGATCACAAGTAGGCAGAGAGAGGCAGGCAGAGAGAGAGGGAAGCAGGCTCCCCGCTGAGTAGAGAGCCCGATGTGGGGCTCGATCCCAGGACCCCGGCATCACGACCTGAGCCAAAGGCAGAGGGCCAACCTGCTGAGCCACTCAGGGACCCCTCGAGAAATTTTTTAAAAATACATTGAACCTGGGACGCCTGGGTGACTCAGTTAAGTGTCTGCCTTCAGCTCAGGTCGTGATCCTGAGGTCCTGGGATCAAGTTCAGCATGGGGCTCCTTACTCAGCGGGGAGCGTGCTTCTCCCTCTGCCTGTTCTGCCTGCTGTTCCCCCTGCTTGTACGCTCTCCCTCTCTCTCTCTCTCTGACAAATAAATAAAATCTTTGAAAAAAAATACGTTTAACCAAATGAAAATGAGAATACAATATATCAAAACCTGCGGGACACAGCTAAGGTGGTTCTGAGAGGGAAATTTGGTTACATAGAAAAGAGAACAGTCTCAAACAAGCTAAAAATAAATTAGGGAAAAAAGACCAAAACAAACTGAAGAAAATAATAAGGGCAGCAGAAATCAACGGAATAAAACAAAATTAATGAAACAAAAAGCTGGGTCTTTCAAAAGATAAAATTGATAAACCTCTAGGAAGACTGACAAAAAAGAGGGAAGACACAAATGACTAATATGAGTAATGAAATGGTGTTATCACTACAGACCCACAGACATCAGAAAGATAATAAGGGAGTACTAAAACAACTTAAACACATAAATTTGACAACTTAGATAAAAATGGGCCAATTCCCTTAAAAGTACAAACTATCACAACTTGCCTGTAGGAAAGGGAAAAGTACAATAGAGAACTACTAAAGAAATCATTGAAAGCCTGCCAAAGATGAAATATCCAGGCCATGATAGTTGGAGAATCATACCAAACATTTAAAGAAGAAGTAATACCAGTTCTGCAAATCTCTTCCAGAAATTAGAAGAGGAGGGAACACTTCCTAACTCATTCTATGAGGTCAGTCTGTATTACCCTGATACCAAAACCAGACAGAGCCAATACCAAAAGAAAAAAGGAAAGAGAGGAAAGAAATAAAGACTCCTATAGGTCAGCATTCCTCATTAATATAGAGGCAAACTTCTTGGTAAAATACTAGCAATCAGAGCTCAGCAGTATGTGAAAAGAATTATGCACCCTAACAAAGTGAAGTTTTTTCCAGGAATGCAAGGCTGTTTTAGTATTTGAAAAATCAATCAAAGCAATCCATGATATTAAGAGATTAACGAAGAAAATAAAGCACATGATCATATCACTCGGTACAGAAAAAGCTTTTGACAAAATCAAACACCCATTAATGAAAAAAAAAAAATTCAACAGACTAGGAATAAAAAGGAACTTTCTCAACCTGAAAAACAGCAACTATGAAAAACCCACAGCTGTTGATATAGCTAATAGTGAAAGACCAAACACTTTCCCTCTAAAACTGGACAAGGCAAGGGTATTCACTTTCAGTGATGCTATTCAACCTAGTACTAAAAGTTCTAGCCAGTGCAAAAAGCAAGGCAAGGAAATAAAGGGCATACAGATTGGAAAATAATAAATTCAAGTGGATTTCTCATACGTTACTGGTGGGAATGTAAAACGGTACAGCCACTCCTGAAAACAGGGTGAGAGTTTCTCAAAACAAAACATAAAACCTAGTAATTGCATTTATCCCAAAGAAACAGAAACTTACAAAAAGATGAAAACCCAAACACAGTTGTTCATAGACACTTTACTTGTGGTGGACAAAACAGGAACCAACCAAAATATCTCTCGTGGTTAAACAAATCATGGCACAACCATACCACAGGATACTACTGAACAAGGAAAAGGAATGACTTGTTGATTCTTGCAATAATTTGAATGAATCTTAGGAGCATTATCCTGAGTGAAAAAAGCCAACCTCAAAAGGTTATCTACTTAGGATTCCAATTATGTAAGATCTTAAAATAACAGATTAGGGGTTGCCATGGGTTGCCATGGGAGAAAGGGGAATGATTTTGACTATAAAGTGGTTAGTAGGAGGAAGATCTTTGTGGCGATAGAGGAATTCTGTGTCTTGGGTGTACTGGTAGTTACACAGATCTACACATACGACATGGAATTGCACACTCGCACACAAACACACGTACATTGTCAGATCCCTGGCTTTGATGCTGAACTACAATCATGCTCTATCTATAATTCATTCAAAATAAAGTTTAGAATTAAAAACACACACACGACAAGGGTTGAATTACTTAGCACATCAGCCTTCTCGTTCTTTTTTTTTTTTTAAAGGTTTTATTTATTTATTTGACAGAGAGAGAGATCACAAGTAGGCAGAGAGGCAGGCAGAGAGAGAGAGGGGGAAGCAGGCTCCCCACTGAGCAGAGAGCTCAATGCGAGTCTCGATCCCAGGACCCCGAGATCATGACCCAAGCCGAAGGCAGAGGGTCAACCCACTGAGCCACCAGGTGCCCCAGCCTTCTCATTCTTAAAATGAAGATAATAAAGTGTGAGACCAAAGGAGTAACACCTGTAAAGGGCCACATAAGTCAGTGCTCAATAAATCGTAGCTGTCGTTCTGATTGCTGGTGGTGGTGGAATCATTGTCACAAGAAGACAAGGATCCATAACCATAGTTGCCTCCGATGAGAGCAGAAAAATGAAAAAAAAGTTTCATTGGTAACAACACAGATTTTGTAGAGGTCTTTTTTTTTTTTTTAAGATTTTATTTATTTATTTGACAGACAGAGATCACAAGTAGGCAGAGAGGGAGGCAGAGAGAGAGAGGGAAGTAGGCTCCCCGCCGAGCAGAGAGCCCAATGCGGGGCTCCATCCCAGGACCCTGAGATCATGACCTGAGCCAAAAGCAGAGGCTTTAACACACTGAGCCACCCAGGCGCCCCAGATTTTGTAGAGTTCTAAGGACAAATTTCCTCTCAGCAAATGAACTCTGACATGACCCCTTCCTCCCACCCCATGGATCTTTTTAATAAAATCGGTTTCCCTTTGACATGTGCTTCATATGATGCTACTTGGAGGCTGTGTGATGATTCAGAGGACCCCTCCTTGCCTTCTCCACTGCACTGAGCTACCAGGAAAGACGACCACCTTCCCGAAGCCCTTGAAATTGCATCAGTAGTTTGTAGTACTTGTCTTGGCACTTGTCATTATCGCCTCTTCATCTCAGGGACGTATTTGCGAGTATAAAGGTTATGCCAAAGATAGTAGATGGTCAGAAGGACACCTGGGAAGTGATAACAAAAGAAAGGCAATGCAATTTTTAGAACATTGCCCATCTGAGAGCAGAAAGCGCAAAGCTGAGGGACGCCTGGCTGGCCCAGTTGGTGGAGCTTGTGACTCTTGATCTCAGGGTTATGAGTTTGAGCCCCACAGTGGGGGTAGGTGTGTAGAGATTACTTAAAAATAAACCATTTTTTTAAAAAAAGCACAAAGCTGAGACACACAGCTTCGTGTGTCTCACATGTTCTATTATTGGTGGTTCCTGGGAAATGTTCAGCTTCCTGGCGGGAAGGGGAGTTTTATGGCTATTCACTGAAACTTGTGAGAAAAGCAAATGCTGGTGACTGCTGCATAGAGATTGTCTCTCTCAGGTAGCCTGTATTCTTCCCTGAGAAGAAAGATTTCTAAAAAAAGTTTTTTTAATTTTTGATTTTTTTAATTATTAATTTTAAAAAGATTTTATTTATCTGACAGAGACCACAAGTAGGCAGAGAGGCAGGCAGAGAGGAGGAAGCAGGCTCCCCTCTGAGTAGAGAGCCGGATGTGGGACTTGATCCCAGGACCCTGGGATCATGACCTGAGCCGAAGGCAGAGGCTTTAACCCACTGAGCCACACAGGCACCAAGATTTCTAAAAACTTTTAAGTAAAAATGTCCTATAGATCCTATTGCCTAATGCAACTAATAATGTGTACACTGTATTTCTTCATAGTTTTAATCAGATGTAATATTCAAGAGGAACACCCATAAAAGGCTAGGAGTGTCAGAGGGAAAAGACATTTTCACAAAATTGATTTTTCCACAGGAAGCTGGTGACATTCGGGGCTAAAATTGTGCTATTCAATACAGTGACCTCTAGCCAACGTGGCTATTTCAATGTGAATTAATTAAAATAAAATAAAACATTCAGTTCTTCAGTCATACCAGCTCTATTGCAAGTGTTCATTAACGGATAGAAAACATGTCTGCCATCTCAGAAAGTTCTATGGAATAGCGCTAGAGGAGTCACAGCAAAGGTACAGAAGGAATGAAAAACATTCCTTCTGCACCATTGTTCCTACTAGATTCTTCTACTCCTGTCAAAGACATCTGCGTGTGGAACAATGCGCTAATGTCAAATGGAAAAAAATTAACCTGCAGACACCGGGATTTGAACCTGAGGAGTTTGACTCCAGAGCACACCCCTGGACATAGCTAAACAGCCCAGTTTTTCCCAGGAGAGAACACAGCTGGACAGCTGGTTGTGGACGTCTTCTTTTGTAGTCCAGGGAGAAAGTTCTCTGGACTCTGCCCCCATCCTACCCTGCCACACACGCGTACACACACACACACACACACACACACCCCGGAACGCTTGGGGTTTGGTTTGAATCAAAACATGTCAATTTAATGGTTGGTCCGTCTTACTTGCTTTTCTCTTCTATATTCAAATCCAGGGCTCCCACCGTCTAAGGTCTCCTGGTGTGTTTAACACACACACACACACACACACACACACACACAGTCCCAAAATGCGATGACAACACTTATGGAATACCTCTGAGGTTCCCATCTCACAAATCAATGATTTCAACACGCAAATACAGTGTGATGTATTTGTGTTTACAATTCCAGAATTCCTGGGGAGATCTGCAGACAGCTGGTTCAGGGGTGGGGCGGGGACAAGAGTGTAGATCGTGTGACGAGCGACATTTTTCTCTCTCCCGTCAGCGTCTCTCCGTGACTCCGCGGCCTCACACGACAATAAAGTCAGAAGTCTAAAACCGAGGACCTGGATGACTGCGAAGCCGGGGACAACTGCCTGGCGGGTCCGCAGCCCACGCGTTCCCAGGCTCGCAGGTGGGGGAGGGGAAAGTCGCGCTCGCGGAAGGGTGTGTTCCGAGCTCTTCCAGCAGGAGGCGCCCGCGACCGGCGCGAGGGCGTCCGAGGAGCCATCTCGCGAGGGCGGTTCTTGCAGCTTCCATTTTCTCCCCTTTCCAGGAGGCGTCTGGGTGCATAATCTCCACAGGAGGGACTTGTCTGTGCCTTGCTTGCCTTCTTGCCAGCTCTCTTACCTTTTGAGCTCCTCTTTGTAGATAAAGGACTCTGGTGTAGGGAGCGGCTATCTTCCATTTCTTCTTTTCCCGTAAGGACAGGACTTGCCAAAGCAGTTCCTCTCCCGCTTCACCGTTCACCAGGGACATGCACGGGAGCGGAGAACGAGGTAGCTTAGCTGCCAGGTTCGATATTCTTCTATTCCTCGAGCACTGGGATTTAGCCGAAACAGAGGCCATGGATTTCTGAGCGTGTCTGTACGTTTGTGGTGGTCACATCCCTCTTTGAGGCAGACAAGGAAGCTTTGATCTCAAGGTTTCTCCCAGGAAGGGACTGAATCCTTGGGACTCAAAGCTGCGGCACCTGCCGTTTAGCAACTTTCAGACTTTCTGCCATCGGGAAGGTATTTTTGGTTAAAAAAAAAAACAAAAAAACACATGTGATCATCAAAAATTCTGTCTGAGGACCTATGAGACGCTATTTGTATCTTACTTCCCACATGCAACCCCATCAGCCATGGCGACACGCGGTCTGTGACATTTCTGGGTTAGCTTAAACCGTCTGATCTGGAAGGTGAAATGGGAAGTGAGAGCTCCTGCCATGGCCTACCCGGAGGCAGGTGGAAAAATCATGCAATGAGAGCCTCCGAGTCTGTGGGTTGGGCTACTGGAGCCCAGGACTTCACACCTGGGCTTAGTATACTGTAAGTGCTCAGAAGAGGACCGACAGGGCATCCTCCTGGATGAAGGTATCTTTTGTGGAGAAACACACCTCATTTTCTTACTTCCTATTTCCTATGTGTTCAACAAACCCTTATACGGTGCTTACTACATGTAGGGTACTGTTGGGTACAAGGAGACAGCAGGCACAGCTCCAGCCCCCCCCCCCCCAAGAAATTCACGATCTGACAGAGAGAGAAGACATGAACACACTTAGCCATAACAAGAGAAAATGGCATGGGGTAGAGAGTTACAGTTACACTGCTGTGGAAATTTAGAAGGAGATGAGTAGGGATGGGCATCCAGGAGGGCTTCCTGGAAGAGTAGATGTTTGTGTGGTCTTTGCAGGATACAGAGAATCTGGAGATGTCCATTTCACCCTTAGTGACATTAGCAAGGGCACAGAGGATGGTTAGCTGTTTGATCTGGCTACTGCGCAGGACAGGTGAAGGGATTTTGGACAGCAGACAGGGTCAGACTGGCCTGTGTTCTGCTGGGAGTGGGGGGCGGTTTTGTATAGTTCACCAGAAAGATCCCCACAGCTTCTCTCTGAAAAATGACAGAAGAGGGTTGAGAGTTGAGGCAAATAGCCCAGTTAGGAAACAGGAGTAACGCTGTTCCCAGGTAAGCATATAACTTAATGCAAGTTCACAGAAAACACATTAAGGAATTTGGAAAGTTAATTCATCATTTAATAAATATTTCTTGCATACCTACCATGAGCCAGATGCTTTAGGAATAATGAAGGGAACGGATTTCAAAACTAGGGTCCTGAGGCCAGAAATGCAGTGGGAAAAGGCTGGAATCCAGAGACGAGGCAAGTGTAAATCCAGTGTGACTTGGCAATGCACTGGATGGATGTGGAGGGAGCAGGAGAGGCAAACATAGCTCAAGCAGGATCCTGGGTGATGTAGATATAAAAGAAACAGGTTTGGCTGGGGGTGGGGGATGAAATGAGTTCAACTTCAGGTGTGTTGGGGTTGAGGTTCTGACAAGGGAGCCCTCCAGAGCAGCCCAGCAAGCATTGGGCTTGTCAGTTCGTCGGGCCTGGAGACAGAGCTGAGACCACGGGAGTCCAGAGGATCCCCTTAGGAAAAGGGAAAGGGCCTGAGCTGCAGGCCCACACTGTGAGGTTAAAAGAGAATAGGGCTGAGGTAGATTGAATTATCCCTCACTCCTGCAGAAGGATTAAACATTTCTGCTCCGTAGAACTCAGGCACAGCCATTAGATTTCCATAACCAGTGAAATGTGGGCGGCAGTGACGTGTCAATACTGAGCAAAAACTAGAAATCAGTGTGCAGTTTATCATGTCTGTTTCTGCCTTAAGATCAGCAATGTCCCATACAGAGGCTTCTCCAATAGTCTGGGTCCTAGAATGAACAAAGTGAGAGGTGGGACCTCAGATTGTAGAGTATAAGCCTTGACAATGTCTGGTCTTCTCTCTCTCTCTCTCTCAATACAAATGCCTGACTTAAGTTTTGATCAGCAAGGTATCCACCTCAAAGTTGAAGAAACATACTGCCAGTCACAGACTACACACAGAGCCTGGCTACTTCCTTCCCATTCCGGATCCTTTGATTTAGAAATCGTGGCTGATTTCAGTGAATATTTGAGCTACTTGCCCTTTTCTCTTCCCCGCACTTTAAATCCCCCCTCTTGTGTTTTCAACTCACCAATAACAAGTGAGCCTGTGAAACCCTAGGCCCCCACCCCTTGATCCCCCCCAAAGAGTAGAACTCATGGCGCATGCTTGCCCTTCTGTCCCTACCCTCCCCAGGCCCCCCTGCTTCGACCTCGCTGTGTGGCTCCAGATGCTGCATATTTTCCACATCTTTTAAAAATGAATCTGTGTTTTTTCTTTTCTTTTTAAGATTTTTATTTATTTGTCAGAAAGAGAGACTCGAGCCCGCACAAGCAGGGGAAGCATCAGGCAAAGGGAGAAGCAGACTCCCTGCTGAGCAAAGAGCCCAATGCGGGGCTCAATCCCAGGGTCCTGTGATTATGATCTGAGCCAAACTACTGAACCATCCAGGTGTCCAAGAAATTCCAAGATTCTAAAGACACTGTTGCACATGTGTAAAATGATGTATGCACAAGACTATTCAGTGCATCTTTATTTGTGATAACAAAAGGTTGCAATGTAGGCTTACTGGGTCTGAGGACCCAGAGGGGGCCACACAGGACCAGCCAGGAGGGTCCTTGGCTTTGCCCAGGATAACAAGCCAGGAGAAAGTGAAAGCAGAGTTCACTGGATAGAATTAAGTATTAGATTATAGCAGACTGAGTGTCTAGGAGACTTGGAAAGAAAGGAAAGTGAGTCTCATCATTGCTCGGAGTTAGGGGTTTATATGAGAAAGGGGTCCAAGGTCCGTGTTCCTTCGGGATTCCTGGGTAGGGTCCAATCACAGGTGAGTGACAGGTGAACAAAGGAGTTAGTTCAGAAATCACTGAAGGCTGGGGTATTGATGCCAGTATTGGCCAGGGTTTGTTCAGAACTAAGGGTTTGTACTGGAACATTTTTGGGATCTGGTATTTCTTAGATGTCACTGGGTCTATGGGGGTTGAGGATAAAACTCAGAGAATGGTTAACTTTCTTGATTCCCCCCTTAGAGTGGGAACATAGCTTCCTCCGTTTATTCAGACACAAGGAGAGCCTTTCTGAAACAAAGTGCTTTAAGTTTCCCTATCTCGGGTGGACCAAGCCAAGCACTCATTAGTGAAAGTTGGTTAAACATATTTAAACTTTCTCCGCTGGAATATCATGAAACTCAAAGAAGAAAATCTGTGCTCCAATAGGGGAAGTCACTATATATCTTAATGACATATATAAAGCTAAAAAGGCAAAATGAAACTAGATTTTCCTGCAATAATACAATCTAATAAGTATGTCCCCCACCTCCCAAACTCTAACTGGTTTACAACAGCTACATTTTTGTGCTCACGGATCTGGGGGTCTGACTGCTGTGGGCTGCCAGGCAGGTTCAGGTGTGCTGCACATGTCTCTCACTCCGGGGCCCAGTCTGAACATGCAAGCTCTTGTCCTGGCAGATGGTGGGAATGCAAGTGTTCTGGACATAACTTGCCACATCTCCTAAAGCCTCAGCTTGGGATTGGTGCACTTTTACCTCTGTCTGCCTTCTGTTAACTAGAGGAATGTCAAGTTCCACGGCAGCAAGAGGGAAGTAAGTTCTAACACGGTGGAGGGAGGTAAGAAGAGTGACGATTAACTGAGCAAAAGCCCAATCAAAGCACAGATGCACACGTGTACAAGCTCTGAGGGAACCCAAGGAGGGGAACACAGACACTGGGGCAGGCAGAACCATGATGAATGACTTTTTATACATTCTATTTGTTGAGCCCTATTTGTGTATTAAGGTCACATTTCTGAACCATGTGAATAAAATGTAAGTAACTCAGAAAAAAAAAAATCTACATTGTGCCATAGACCTTGATTGTGAATTCCCAGAGGGCAAGATCTGTATCTTCTTTCTTTCCACATAACCATGTTCTTCTCAGACATTGAATGACTGTGTTATATAAATGTTGATGATGTCATGATATTTTCTTATTTGCCACTTCTCCCATGAAGCCTCCCCCAACTCTGCCTCCTTCCCCAGGCTGAAAAATTTTTCCCATTCACAGAACCTTTTGATATTCTCATAGCTCCATTCACAGGGAGGCTTGGGGAACAAATTCCCCATATAGTTGCATTAATTATCCAAACTACCCTTTGTCTCCACCTCCACCGATGGATTCTCAAAGAAAGGAATTGTATTTTTCTATCTCACCCTTTTTGGTATATATTAAGCATTAATAACCTTCTTAAAAGACCACTTTTCAAAGATCAGTTTAGGTTTATAAAAACATTGAGAGGAAGGTACAGAGATTTACCACCACCACCTGTCCCTACACATACACATGCTCCCCTATTATCAATATGAGTCACGGGCACAATACTTTTTTTTTTTTTTTAACCAAGAATGAATCTCTATCAACACAAAATAACCACCCAAGTCCACATTTTACAATAAGGTTCACTCTTGGTGTTGTATATTCTCTGGGTTTGGACAAAACCCTAATGACATGTACCTACCATTATAATATCATACAAAGTACTTTCATTGTCCTAAAAATTCTCTGTGTTCTGCTTATTTATCCCTTCTTCTGCCACCCCTATTAATCTTTTGTTGAGGGAAGTTTAAGATATGAGACTTTAAAGCATCTTATCTTTAATTGAATTTAAATTTAAGAAAGTATAAAGCATCTTACTTTAATTTGTGCTTATGATACTTAATCCCCCCCTTGTAATTTAGGTACTGATGTTTGAAGTCATAGGTGTACTTATCTATAAAGTGAATGTGAATAATACTTAGTTATTTTGAGGTTGTAAAGTGCTATGGGGTCCAAATGTCACCTAGTGTATTATTGAACATGGACAGATAGATAGATGGTAACAAGCCTCTTAACTGAGGGATAAGAAAATCCTTGCTGGAATTCATTTAAATTCTTTCTCTTCTCTAAGTTTCTGGTTCTGTGTGAAATGGGTACCATCCTCCTGGTAATTGTTGGGGAATCACATTTCGCATTTTGATTTTAACAAGATACTTGCTTTTCTCCTTTTCACCTTAAATTAAAAGAGAAGAGATGCAAATTCTGACCCCATCATGGAAGGCAGCTCTTCCTACCAGCCAGCTTTGGAGCTGGTCGAGTTATCAGTGATGCTAAAATTGCCTCCGGCAGCTTTAGGAAGCACGTTGCAGGAGACACATTGTCCATCAGTCTAGAGATTGGTAGGACTTTCAGCTAAGATGTCTTCATCAAGGATTGGGCTTGAGTTACGTCTGGACCAATCAGGCTCTGTCTCTAGGGCTTCACTGAGAAGCGACTTCAAGTCTGAAAAGTAAAAAAAAAAAAAAATAAGGGTGGGCACAGATTGGCTGATACTTCCTGGTACCCTGTCCTATGAAGCTGCCTGTTAACTTCTGTTCCCTGAATCCCTGCTCTTTCCCTATAAAATCCCTTTTTGTCATTGTAACAGGAATAAATATTGATCCTCTTGATGGATATTGGCATAAAGGTCCCCAGATTTTTAGCCGGTCCCACTGTCTTCAACAAAAGACTACATTTCCCAGCATGCATTGCAGACTAGAGAGCCAAAGAGATGTCAGTAACCGGGAGTCCACCAGTCCCCAGCGTCCTAGGAGGGGGGCGCTGAGCGCTGTGTCCACCTCGCTGCTTTCCAAGGAGTTAATGCTGAGGGGATCCTCGCGTTCAGAAAGTAACCCAGTGTGTGGGGGTGTTGGGCCCCGGGGTGACCTGCGGGAAAGGCAGCCGAATTGAGCAAGTGAAGGGGTAGCCCATACTGTCACCCAGTGATTCCCTGGTAGGTGTATTGCCAAGAGGAATGTACCAGAATGTGCACAGCTGCTTTATTTGTAATCACCAAAATGCAGAAACGACCCCAAAAGTTCAGCAACACACAAATTGTGATGTAATCATACAATGTATTGTAACAAATCAATGGGAAAGAATTAACTGTGCTAGGGGCAATGCAGATGAATATCACAGACATTGTGATTGATGATCTTTCACAAAGACACAAAGTTGAGTACCATTTCATGAAGTCTAGGAACAGGGGATGGCAGTGGCAGACGCCAAAAGAGTGACTTCCTGGGGCTGGGGAATGTGATGGGGAAAAAGGGATGAGAAAGCCTTGTGGTACAGGAATTAGTCTACATGCTGATCTGGGAATAATTCCATAGGTGTCTACATACGTAAAAATTCTCCAGGTTGTACATTCAAGATCAGTGCGTTTTACTATCTATATAAAACGGTGTGTATATTCCACCACAAAAAAAGTAAAGGATATCCTAAATAACAAAAATCCAACTGAGTAAAAACTTTTTAAAAAGATTTTTATTTATTTATTTAACAGAGAGAATAATAGCGAGAGAGCAGAAATGCAAGCAGGGCGAATGGGAGAAGGAGAAGCAGGCTTTCTGCTGAGCAGGGAGCCGGATGCAAGGCTTGATCCCAAGACCCTGGGATCATCACCTGAGCCAAAGACGGCCGCTTAATGATTGAGCCACCCATGTGCCCCTCAACTGAGTAAACTTAAGAGATCTAATTGGCTTTATTATTGATTCATGACTCAGGCACCATCCCATCTAGCAAGTAGAGGGAAACGCCAAAGGCCTACAGAGTAGAAAGGCTTTTTATAGGTCAACAAGGAACAGAAAACAGGAAATCATGAGCAGAGAATTCATTGTTTTAGGCAAGGCCACCCTCCTGAAGGGAATGGAAGGGGTGTATCAGCAAACTTTCTAGTGCTGACCAGGAAACTCCAATGTCGAGTGGTTACAGGTTACACTCCTGGGGGATTGCAACTGCATTTGGGTTAGGTATTAAGTCTTGCTTTACTGACTTGGGCCTTTAACCTCAGCAAGGCCATTTGGGGTCAATGATTTTCTTCTTGACAGATACACCACTTCATTCTTGCGTCAGTATTCCCATAGGATCCAAAATGAGCTCAGAGGGTTTTAACAGGAATTCTCTACTTTCATTTTAATCAAATTTGATTTTCTTTTTTTTCCTCCTCCCCAAATTTCATTTTCTAATAAATCACTCCCTATCATCTTTCGGCTGAACTAAAAACTCCTTTGATTAATGACATAATAATTGTGGTTAAAGGAATAGGTTCTGGGGCCCAGACTTTCTGGGCCTTAAATCATATCACCGCCTCCCACTAGCCACGTGAACCTGAAGAAAGTGTGTAGCCAATTTTCCTCATTTGTAAAGTGAAGTCGTTATATTACCTACCTCACAGGATTGTTGAATAATTAAATGAGTTAATACATGAAAAGTGCCTAGAATACTAAGAAGAATGCATGCTATTGTTCCTGGTGCTCAAAGCCATTCATCCTTTGTCCCCTATCAACCTTCCAGTGGATGTCTCCCCATTCACTTTCCAGTATCTACTCACTCAGATATACTTAACCATGCATTTTCACTTCTTCTCTTTTCATAAGCTGCTCCGTCTGCCTGAAACACCCTTCCCTCAGTATGGTGCACCTAACACATAGTTTGAGCACAAACATAGAGCACCAGCAAAACAGTTAAAAAAGAACCCTCCAAAAAAATTCCAAATTGCATGGAAGGAGTTATTATGGGAAAGTCTAAGTAAAAATAGTTTACTGAGCTGCACTGTACCCTTTTATGGTCTAGGGTTGTTTGCGTTTGAATTGCATCTGTGTGGTAGGAAGAGAGGTGACTTTGATGATCCTCCTTTGGAGAGGTGAAACCCGTCTCCTTGAATCTGGGAGGGTTTATAACCATGGAGAAATGAGCCCATGCCCTTTCCAAGTCAAGGTGAAATCAGTTCCTTCTGGTTATTTTGGGATGCAGGCTCTTGGAATCCTCCTGAGGAAGCCCAGGCCATATGAAGGCAACTTAGAGGGCTTCGACAGCCACAACCGAAGCTCTAGCCAATAATCAGTGTCAACTGTTAGACCTTTCATTGAGGAAGCCCTCGAGATGATCCTAGCACCAGCCATCTCCCTGCAATTATATGAGATCCTGACACAGAACAATACCAATCAACTCCCATAACCATGAGAGAATGGAATGATTCTTGTTGTTTTAAGCCACGAGGTTTTGAAGTGATTTGTTATATAGCAATAGATAACTGGAGCATTTTTAATGGAACACTCCTTCCCTCCCTCTCTATTCCCATCTGAATAACCCTTCTTGTTCTTCAACACTTGGCTCCAGTATTCCCCCTCTGGGAAGTGTTCTCTGACCTCTAAGTCTGAGTGAAGTGCCCGACCCCTGGAGCCCCCACAGACCTCTGGGCATCCCCCACCCCAAGCTCTATAATCATTGTTCAGCTGTCTGATGCCCCCATTTAAAATGTTAAACTCACATGAGCAGTGACTATGTTTTTCACCCTCTGTATTCCCAGTGGCTAGGGCAGAAGTAGAAAAAAAGTAGGGGTAGTAAACCATGAGAACCCCAACAACTTTTTCAGCAAAGCAGGGACTTAGGAGTCAAGGGATGGCCAGAATGTGTCAGGGAGAGTCAAAGCAGGCTTAGGGACCAGATTGTCAGGTTCCCTATCCTAGCTGGGTAACCATGGGCAAGTTACCAAACGTTTCTGTGTTCCAGTTTCTTTCTTTCTTTCTTTCTTTTAATTATTTATTTATTTGACAGACAGAGATCACAAGTAGGCAGAGAGAGACAGGGGGAAGCAGGCTCCCTGCCGAGCAGAGAGCCCTCATGCAGGGCTCAATCCCAGGACACTGAGATCGTGACCTGAACCAAAGGCAGAGGCTCAACCCACTGAGCCACCCAGGGACCTCTGTGTCCCAGTTTCTGTAATATGATAATGGTGAAGAAGATACTAAAGAGTCTCACAGCTTAGTATTGAGCACTGAATAAAAGTTTTTTCTTTTCTTGTAAAACATTCAAAGGAGTCTAGCTTTCAGAACAAATGGCTAGCAGATGAAAAGAAATAGTGCTAATAGTAAAGGTTATTATATCCAAATTGTCAGTCCTGATTGGATAATGTATTCTTGTTGACAAAAAACTGGAAATTCCTGTCTTTTATTAACAAAAAATAAGACACGGTTTATCTAAAGATGACAAGCTATGGGTATTTGTACTTCAAGGCTTTCTGGAAGCTTCTATATCCATGGCCTATCTCAGAATGCAAAGTTTTTAGAAATGTAAACCTTTTCACTTTTTGAAGGATAAACATTTTCTGGGTTGAAGAGTTGGATGCATCTAGGTGAGATGAATGTCTTAGTAACTCCTTAACTGGAGTTTTATGAGGACTAAATTATACAGTATATCATAGAACAGAGCTTGTACATAATAAGTATTCGATAAATATCAGTTGTTGCTACCACTGATGTCACCACCATCATCAAAGCCTGGCAGAGCCAAGCTTCCAATCATCTTTGCCACTAAAGCTCTATGAGTTTGCACCTCTGGGCCTCAGGTTTCTCGTGGGCAAAATGGAAATTAATGCCAACTTCACAGGGCTATGATGACAATTACACAAAAGTATAGACAGGAAAGTGGCTTTTTCAAGAAGTGTAGATTATTAACATCTTGAGTATTTTCTCATAGAAAGCTAACTCGTTTGAGAGAAGAAACATTCCATACACTCTTCATTTTCATTTCACTGTTATTAAGTAAAAGCTGTTATCAATCTTTTCCCCATTTCTGGCAGCAAAAAGGCTCTTTGCAGCCTGTTCTTTGTGTATCATGATGAGTCGCATCATTTCAGAGCCAGGCCTTAAAAACTGCAGGTCTTACAAATTAACAGAGCGAATCTCAGAAAGGACTAAAGATGTAATGGTTAGAGAAAATATTCTGCATCTCAAACTATTAAAAATAATAGTTTAAACCATTTTAAATAATCTATCTAAATAACCTATTAAAAATTTATTACATAAACCATCTATTATAATCCTAAACAATTTAAAATAATATGATTTGATAAGAGAGTAAGTTGTGAGAGGTCACAAGGTACACCCTCTGCTACAAAACGGAGAGTAATGTGAACCCTGAGAACAGCTACCAGCTTGTGTTTGCCATTAGAATAATTTTTTTTTTTTTTTTGGGTTACAAGTGTTATTTGAACAAAGAAGCTTCAGAAATTGTTGCCATGTTCTGCAAAAACAAACAAATGAAACCTGCAACAAAGATATCATTCGTACATAGTTACTTTAGTTGATAGTTTGTTGCTGAGGGGGATAGCATTATGATTGATGTGTCTGTATTCCTAATAGACACTTTTTAAAAAGATTTTATTTATTTATTTGACAGACAGAGATCACAAGTAGGCAGAGAGGCAGGCAGAGAGAGAGGAGGAAAGCAGACTCCCCGCTGAGCAGAGAGCCCGATATGGGGCTCGATCCCAGGACCCTAGGATCATGACCCGAGCCAAAGGCAGAGGCTTTAACCACGGAGCCACCCAGGCGCCCCCCTAATGGACACTTTTACCTGTTAAATCTGAAGGGGATCATTGGCCCCTTTCTCTTTTCCCACATGTGGGAAAGACAGTGTCCAACTCTTGGATTTATTATTTAACAATGAGTCTGAGAGTTTCAGAGTTTGAATTCTGCTAAGAAATCGCAATCATTCAGTCTGCTCTGGATTGAACTTGTCTCTTGTTTGATCTAGAAAACTTCTTGAAGACGTCACATGTTTACCCCTGAATATGGTGGGCATTACTAACTTCAAAATGATATAAAATATATCTGGGATTACTTTGTTAACATTTAATTCTGGTAGGAAAGTCATAACAGGATTTGGTGAAATTTTCACATTTCAGGATTTTCTAAATTTAAACAGGACTTTCCCGATTGGAAGGACTCGGTGGATCCCTCTGTGGACTTTTTCAAGAGAGAGAGAAAGTGAGAGAGAGAGGAAAGAGGAAAGAAGAAGTATGAGGGGAAGAAGATAAGAAGTATGAGATGTCTCAGTGAGAATCATGAACACTGAGTCATCAAGAAAATTGTTAAAAAAAAAAATAGAAAGAAAATTGCTTAGCAGCTTTTAGTGGGCGTCTTTATTTCACTTTCCAAAGATCAATAACAGCATCATGCTTCTGCTTAACCTATATGAGTTTCCTTCACGTTCTCGTCCTCTTCCCTGAGAGAGGAGACACAGAACCCCAGCAATCGTTGTGTAGCATTCCATATGATGTTAATTTCTCTTCTCTTTCAGCCACAATCCTGGACTGTCTAGTCTGTACCTAAGCGCTATGAGGTTGATCACCGCCACTTCCCTTATCTAAAATAGCTGGGGGAAAGCACAACAGAGAAACAGAAAGTCCTTAATATACACAAATACAAGCAAAAACAGAAGTATTCATATTTCCTAGAGTGTTTACTCTAACTGGGCAGATGCCATGCTGGTGTTTATAACTCCTTCCTTCACAACAGATTTCATGTGACCTCTACCCTCCCTCCACTGGCATCTCAGCTAGTCAGGGTTCTGTACCTCCGGAAGGATCTGAGCCCCAGTGTTGTCATTTAGAGTATGTTGCTATAATCTTCCATTGACTTTTGCTACTGGATCTGGAAGCCCCAGGTCCCCTCTGAAATCCCCTAGGACTCAGATATGGCCTTCCCTGGCCACATTTTGCATCTGCAATCCTATCTGGTATTCAGGATCAATCTTCCAAGCCAGCCTAATAATTCTCTTAATTGCCTGTTGGTTCAACAGAAGAGCTAAAAATACCTAGGAGATATCTCAACATCCAATTAAATGGAGTAATTGTTGTGACCCCTGTGGAAACTTTCCTCCATTAGAAACTATGAACCTGGGGGTGCTTCGGTGCCTCAGTGGGATAAAGGCTCTGCCTTCGGTTCAGGTCATGATCCCAGGGTCCTGGGATCAAACCCCACATTGGGCTCTCTGCTCAGCGGGGAGCCTGCTTCCTCCTCCTCCTCTCTCTCTCTCTCTGCCTGCCTCTCCGCCTACTTGTGATCTCTGTCAAATAAAAAATTTTTTAAAAATTTTAAAAAAAGAAACTAAGAACCTGATCCAGGTTGAGACCAATATAATGACAATGAAAAGCAAAAATTTTTGCACATGAATCTATGTGTAAGAATAAAAGGTCACCTCACATCCATTAGGGTAGCTACCAAATAATAATAATAATAATGTTGGCAAAGATGTGGAGAAATTGGAACACTTGTGTACTATTGGTGGAAATGTGAAATGGTACAGCTACTATGGAAAATTGTGTGATGGTTCCTCAAAAAATGAAAAATAGAATTATCATATGATCCAGCAATTCCACTTTCGGACATATACTCAGAAGAATCAAAAGCAAGGTCTGAAAGAGGTATTTGTAGACCCATGTTCTCAGCAGCATCATTCAAAATAGCTAAAACATAAAAATAACCCAAATGTCCATAAACGACTGAATGAATGAATACACAAAAGGCGGTGTATCCATACAGTGAAGTATTATGCAGCCTTTAAAAGGAGGAAATTCTGACACCTGCTACAACACGGTTGAACCGAGGACAATATGCTAAGTTTATAAGCCAATCACGAAAGGACAAATACTGTATGGTTCTGCTTATAGGAGGGACCTATCATAGTTAAAATCACAAAGATGGATAGTAAAAGGGTGGCTTCCAGGGATGGGGTGGGGGGTGGAAGTTATTGTTTAACAGGGACAGAGTTTCAGTTTTACAAGATGAAAAGAATTCTGGAGGTGGATGGTGGTGACAGTTGCACAACAATGTCAATATACTTCATGCCACTGGACTATACACTTAAAAATAGTTCAGATAGTAAATTTCTGTTATGCGTATTTTACCATAATAGAGGAAGAGAGAATGAAAGGAGCCTCTTCCAATTCCACCTCTGATTTCCAGCCCCAGGGTTCTGGCTACAGGAGAAAAACAGCACTACATGTTTATCGCTGGCTCAAAGTATGTGCTGTGTCTTTCAGGACAGTCTCCCAAACTTGCAGGCATTATCTCACAGGAGGCACACAAATTAAGTCTTCTATAGGCCACGCCCACATTCTAAAAGCCCCATAGCTTTCCAAAGATGCTAAGGATCCCGCACCAATGTTCCCAAGGGACATTCTCTGCACACTCTCAGGGTTCAGGGAGTTCGGAAGAGTCGCATGGGAGAAATTTCCTCCACCATGTCTAGCTCACTCGGGAGGGATTCTGTCCTTTATATCAGTGATTCTCCAAGCACAGGCCCAGACCGTGGAGAGACTGGGTAGAAATGGAAATTGTTGGCTCCTGCCACAAACCTACTGCGTTAGAATTTTCCGGAGTGAAGACCACCAGCTTGTGTCCTAATAGGCACACGCAAGTATAAGGGCAGCTGTTTAGTGTTAAACTGGGAATGTTCTGCCTCTCAGCCTCATTGAATATAGGCTGAGATGATTTCAGGTTTTACTCAGCCTATCAAACAATCCATTAAGGCCACTTCCACTACTCAAGCTACTCAAATCCTGAAGTCCTGGCAAGTAAATCCATATCCCTAAATTCTGTCTAATCAAACAAAATATTCTCTTCTCCTTGATCTAGTGCCTTTAAAATCCGTTTCCATTCATTTCCCCAGATTTGGGGTGATAAGTCAGTAAAATCTTATAATTCGTTCATCATCTTGTATTTCTTTCGGTGTGTAGGCAACACAGTACTTGTCCTCTTGAGGCACGCTGGGATCTGACTCTAGTTAGGGTTTGAAGGTAATGAGGAGACATGGGCGGAGGGAGTCCCATTCTAATGCCTTATAAAGCAACTGCCTCCAATGAGGTCATTACATGGTCTTCAAGCAAGGAAGGCTTGGGTTACATATGAGATCAAGGGTCTAAGATATATCCAAATTCACCCAAATGTCTTCCCCAATTCCTTCCTAGTCATTGCAAGGAATGAGTTAAAGTAGCTGAAAAGCCTGGAGGGACAAAAGTGGAAAGATGGTGTTACTGATAGATAAGCTATTCTAGACTCTGTAACAGAGCCCACGAAGCTGCATTTAACACTGCTGTTGATAAAGCAGTTGCTGGCAGCAGAAAATGCTTCATCTTCCCTCATATCTGCAAATCTCACCCATTGGCTCTTTAGTGGTGGAAGCTAATTGGGCTGCATCTGGCAAAGGAGCCTGGGAAATGTAGTTTTGGGGCTTCCATTTCTGAAAGCACAAAGAAACAGCGCAGCAGGTGTGGGGCCAAGTGCCCCCAGACAATAGCTGGCTATGTTTATATATTTAAAAATTATTTTTGAAGAGAGCAATGTGGGCCCATGGTAAAAATTCAAACACTGTAAAATAGGCACCTAAGAAGCCTCTGTCCTATCCCTCTTCTTCCTCAGAGGAAATGATGGTTACCTGTTACTTATATTATGCTCTAGAAATATCTACAATATATACAAGTTACGTGTATTTTAGAGGTATTGGGGTGGACGTGATGGTCTTTTTCTGTAAAATATTAAAAAAATATGTTCAAAAATTCAATAGCAGCTAAAGAAAACAGGAATATGAGTTCAATAAAAATATTTTCTTTTTTAAAAAACATCTTCTTTATTTTTTGACAGAGAGAGACAACGAAAGAGGGAACACAAGCGGGGGCAGCTGGAGAAGTAGACGCAGGCTGCCAGATGAGCAGGGAGCCAAACGCAGGGCTCAGTCTCTGGACAGTGGGATCATGACCCGTGCAGAAGGCAGACGCTTAACGACTGAGCCGCCCAGGCGCCCCTAGAAAATATTTTCTTGTAATGATCTTCTTCCTGAGTCTTCTTGGTTAGACTCCATTCTTAGATACTCAATCAAACATTAGTTTTGATGTTGCCATGAAGGCATTTTGCACGTGTAATTAAACACAAAATAATCTGGTAATCAATTAGAATAATCTTGGTGGACCTGGTTCAGTTTACTGAAAGGCCTTAAAACCAGGACTGAGGGTTCCCTGGGAGAAGAAGCTTTAGCCCACACACATGAGTTCTGGCTTGCTCTTCCCAAAGGCCTGCCTCCTGGACTTCAGGCTTGCCTAGACAGTCTCCCCCTACCCCATTGGATAAGTCAATTATTTGCAATAAATCTCGTAGTATAATCACTTATGTGTTATACTTCTCTAGTTGAACCCTGAATGATATACTTGTTTTATCATATATCATCATCTCTCTATCCATTCATTAAACCAATATATTTTGTTATGCTTTTAAAAATAAATTTCAGGGGCACCTGGGTGGCTCAGTGGGTTAAGCCTCTGCCTTCAGCTCGGGTCATGATCTCAGGGTCCTGGGATTGAGCCCTACATCGGGCTCTCTGCTCAGCGGGGAGCCTGCTCCCCCCCACCCGCCTGCCTCTCTGCCTACCTGTGATATCTCTCTCTATCAAATAAATAAATACAATCTTTTAAAAAAATAAATCAATAAAAATAAAAATAAATTTCAGCCACCATATACTTTCTTCTAAATACTTTATCATGTATATCATTAATTAGAATCTATTTTTTTTGCATTCAGAGGATTTTTATTTTATTTTTTATTATTTCTATTTTTATTTAAATTCAACTAATTAACATATAATGCATTATCAGTTTCAGAGGCAGAGTTCAGTGATTCATCGGTCTTATATAACGCCCAGTGCTCATCACATCACGTGCCCTCCTTAATGCCCTTCACCAGTTACCCCATCCCCTCAACCCCTTCCCCTCCAGCAACCCTCAGTTTGTTTCCTACGATTAAGAGTCTCTTATGGTTCGTCTCCCTCCCTGATTTCATCTCGTTTTATTTTTCCCTCTCTTCTCCTATGCTCCCTTGTTTTGTGTCTAAATTCCACATATGAGTGAAATCATATGATAATTGTCTTTCCCTGATTGATTTATTTCCCTTAGCATAATACCCTCTAGTTCCATCCCTGTCATTGCAAATGGCAAGATTTCATTTTTTTTGATGGCTGAGTATGGAGGTGTATATATGTATATATGTAAAGTATATATGTATATACACACACACATGTATTACATATATAATATACATATCAACCTTCTTTATCTATTCATCTGTCATTTGACATGTGGGATCTTTCCATAGTTTGGCTATTGTGGACATTGCTGCTATAAACACTGGGGTGCATGTACCCCTTCAGATCACTACATCTGTATCTTTGGGTAAATACCCAGTAATGAAATTGCTGGGTTATAGGGTAGCTCTATTTTCAACTTTTTGAGGAACCTCCATGCTGTTTTCCAGGATGGATAACCAGCTTGCATTCCCACCAACAGTGTAGGAGGGCTCCCCTTTCTTTGCATCCTCGCCAACATCTGTTGTTTCCTGACATGTTAATTTTAGCCATTCTGACATGCAGAAAACAAGTAGATAATTACCAGAGGAAAATCCTTCTCCTGAAAACCACAAAACACTGCTGAAAGAAATTAAAGAAAACAGAATAAATGGAAAGACATCCTGTGTTCATGAAATAGAAGACTCAGTAATTTTAGTATTGTCAATTCTACCGAAAGCAATCTACAAAATCAATGAAATCCCTATTAAAATCTCAACAGCCCTTCTTTTGCAAGAATAGAAAACCCAACCTAAAATTTATCTGGAATCTCAAGGGAGTCCAAATAGCCAAAACAATCTTTTTTTTTTTTTTTTGTAAGGATTTTATTTACTTACTTACTTACCTATTTGAAAGAGGGAGGAAGGGGGAGGAGAAACAGAGGGAGAGGAATAAGCAGACTCCAGACAGAGCAAGGAGCCCAACACAGCGCTCAATCCTATGACCCTGAGATCATGACGAGCCGAAATCAAGTCAGAAGCTTAACCGACTGAGTCACCATGGCACCCCCAAAACAATCCCGAAAAACAAAAAACAATTAGAGGAATCACATTTCTTCATTTAAAAACTGACTACTAAGCTAGAATAATCAAACAGTGTGGCACTGGCATAAGGATAAAAAAAAAAAAAAAACAGACCAATGGGATAGGATAGCGCAGGAATTAAATCTCATATCTGTAGTCAGTAGGTTTTCAACGAGGGTGCCAAGACCAGTCAATGGAGAAATAATACTCTTTCTAACATGGTGCTGGGGAAGCTAGATACCCATGTGCAAAATGAAACTGGACTTTTACTTTACTCCATGTGCAAAAATTTACTCAAAATGGATCAAAGACTAACATTTAAGGGCTAAAATGCCTTGAAGGGAACATAAGGGGAAATCTTTATGAACTTGCCTTTGGCAGCAGGTTCCTCAATATCACAGCAAAAGCCGAGGTAACAAAATAATAAACAGATAAATTGGACTCTTCAAAATGTGAAGCTTTTGTGCATCAAAGGACACTATCCATTAAATGAAAAGACAACTTGCAGTGGGAGAAAATATTTGCAAATCATGTGTATCATCAGAGTTTAATGCCCAGAATACATAAAGACCTCCTACAACTTGACATCAAAGAGACAACTCAATTTGTCTTGTCCTTGGCAAAGGACTTGAGTACACGTGCAAATAACCAACCAGCACAGAAGATAATGGGCAACATTGGTAGTCAAAACCACAATACGATACCATCTTACATCCATTCGGATGGCTGTAAGTTTTTTAAAAAGAAAAATTACACATTGGTAAGGATGTAGGGAAACTGTAATGCTCACGCATGGCTGCTGAGAAAAAGCTAACTGATTCCTTGCAAAGTTAAACATAGAATTTGCACATGACCCAGTAGTTCCACTCCTTAGTATATACCCCAAAGAACTGAAAACCATTTAAACAGATAATTCCACGCCAGTATTCACAGTAGCATTATTCACAATAACCAATCAGCAGAAACAATCAAGTGTCCATCAGCAGAAGCATGGGTAACCTTGTGTGTCCACACACTACGGAATAATATTCAGCTGCAAAAAGGAATGAAGTTTTGATCTATGCTACTGTGTGAATGAACCATGAAAATATTGGGCGGAGTGAAAAAAGCCAGGCACAAAAGGACAAATGTTGTAAGATTGCACTTATTTGAAATATCTAGTGAGGAGTCTCGTTCCTGGTTGGAAAACTTTGTGTGACTTTTCAAGCCTGACCACAGGGCATCACAAAGGCTTTCCCCATCAGGCCTCATGGGCATGCATGGGAGTGGGGTGGTAGGTCGAAGCTTTCCCCCTCCACAGGGCTCAGGCTCAGGCTTGGCAGGTGCACCTCGGTCTCCAAGGAGAGTGGCTGTCAGGGACTCTAGCCCCTGGCTGGCCGCTCTCCTTGCCCAGGTGTCTTCTTGGCCCAGGTGCCTTCCTTGTTGCCTGGAGCAAAGATCTCCAGCCGTGCGGCTTCTTTATGGGAGGATTGGGGGAACCCCAGGGCTCTTTCTCCAGTGGGATTCAGTACTCAGCCCTTTTCCACTCTGAGCCCTCTACCTCATCTATCCTCTGACCAGGGTTCATAAACCTGCCTTCTGTTGGGATTCCCTCCACAGAAAGATGACCTTACACCTGTGCTATCCACCTGACCCTCAGCAGGTGCATCGTTTCACGGAGGAAGATGGAACAGGGGGAGTCCGAGCCTGCTCCAGTTTTAGATTCTTCTTGTATCACCCGGTAAGTGATTATAACGTAACTCTTTCATTCTGGGCTTGTTGCTCTCCTCCAACACCTGGCAACTCAATGAGTGCTTTCTCTCTCTCTTACCCCCAGCTGGGCTGAGCTCCTAACATCTAGAATAGGCAAATTCATAAAGACATAGAGTAGACTAGAAGGTGCGGGGGGTGGGGAGGGATAAGAAGGTGGGGAGTTTCAGGTTAATGGCCACAGAATTTCCATGCGGGGTGATGAAACATTTGGGATACAGACAGCAGTGTGGCTGCTCCTTATGAGTCCAACTAATGACATTGAATTATACACTCAAAAATGGTTAAAATGGCAAAATTTGTTACATATACATTACTATAATAAAAAAGAAAAATTATAAAAATGAAATGCACAAATATTAGGTTACGTCTTCTGTGGTTTGACAAAAATGTATAAATAACTCAAAACACATTGAAATTTATCATAAAACCATAGTGTCCTCATGCCCTTTTCTGTTTCATGTCCGTCTACAATCTCCCAGAGGCAGTCACTATTCTGAGTTTTTTTTTTAACAAAGATTTATTTTGCTTATTCTAGAACTTTATATAAACAAAATCATATACTATGCTTCCTTTTGCATAAGGCTTCCTTCACTCAGGAAACTGTTTTTGAGATTCATCTTTGTTGTGGGGAGATGTGATTCATTCCTTTTTATTGGTGAGTAGTAGTATTCCAGTGAATGAATTCACCATTTTTAACCATTCTCCTATTGATGGCTACTAGGGCTGTTTTCAATCTGGGGCTATTATGAAGAAAGTGGGTACATTGTTTTGCAAGTTTTTTCATGAAAATATATTTTCAGGGAGCCTGGGTGGCTCAGTCGTTAAGTGTCTGCCTTCAGCTCAGGTCATGATCCCAGGGTCCCAGGATTGAGCCCCACATCAGGCTCCCTCCTCAGCAGGAAGCCTGCTTCTCCCTCTCCCACTCCCCCTGCTTGTGTTCCCTCTCTCACCATGTCTCTCTCTGTCAAATAAATAAATAAAATCTTAAAATAAATACACATATCCATATATACATATATGGATATATATATTTTTATATTACGGATATATATATATTTATTTCTCTTGGTTTATATCAGAGAGTGGAACTCTGCATCATGGGGTGGGTATGTGTTTAATTTTACAAGAAACTTCCAGACCTTTTCCCAAAGTGGTCATCACATTTCAGATGAGATCAGACAGTTCAGGGTAGTATGGCCATAGATGCTTGTCACATTTCAAATTCCCTTCAATAATGTGAGAGTTCCAGCTGCTCCCACATCATCACAAATATTTAACGTTACTCACTTTAACTTTAGCCAGTCTGACAAATGCATATTGGTATGTAATGGCTGTATACTATAGTTTTAATTTACATTTCCCTGATGACTAACAGTGTTCAGTGTTTTTCACTTGCTTATTGGCTATTCGTACATCTCCTTTGGTGGTGTACCTGTTCCAATCTTTTGCCTATTTTAAAATTTCGTTGTTGGTCTTTGCATTATTGATTATAGGATTTGTAATAATATATCAAAACTAGGTGCTAGTCCTTTTTCAGATATATGTTTTGCAAATATTTTCTCCTAGTGTGACATGCCTATTTATTTTCTTTTTTTTTTAAGATTTTATTTATTAATTTGACAGAGAGAGATCACAAGTAGGCAGATAGGCAGGCAGAGAGAAAGAGGGGGAAGCAGGCTCCCCACTGAGCAGAGAGCCCAATGCGATGTGAGGCTTGATCCCAGGACCCCGAGATCATGACCTGAGCCGAAGGCAGAGACCTAACCCACTGAGCCACCCAGGTGCCCTATTTATTTTCTTAATGGAGCCTGACAAAATGCAGAAATTTTTATTTGATACAGTCTCATCAATTTTTGTTTTATTGTTCTTTTCAGTGACCTAAGAAATTTTGTTTACCAGCCCCACCCCACCCCCGCCCAATCCTGAAGATGTTCTCTTGATTTCTTCTAAAAGCTTTACGGCTTTAGCTTTTATATCTATGATTCATCTTGAATTAATCTTGAATTCTATATGGTATGAGGTAGGGACTGAGGTGTTTTGTTTTGTTTTGTTCCGTAAGGACTTATGGTAATTCCAAATCTATCTGTTGAAAATTCCTCATTGGATTGTTTTGGTGTCATATTAAAAATCGACTGACTATACAAATATGCATCTCTTTCTGGGCATTCCATTCTATTCTGTTGATCTGTCAGTCCTTTTACTAATATAATACCACATGTCCTGATTTTTGTGGTTTTACGTTAGGTATTAAAGTAAGACGATGCAAGTTCTCTTTATTATTCATTTTCAAGATTGCTTTGGATATTCTAGATTCTCCAATTTCTCAAATAAATTTTAGAATCAGGCTGTGGATTTCCATCAAAATCCTGCGAGCGTCATGACTGGGATTGTGTCCAATTTATAAGTTTGTGTTTAGGAAACTGTGGCCTTTGGCCCAAAGATAGCCACACATTTTGTAAATGAAGTTTTACCGGAGGGGCGCCCGGGTGGCTCAGTGGGTTGAGCCTCTACCTTCAGCTCTGGTCATGATCTCAAGGTCCTGGGATGAAGCCCCACACTGGGCTCTCTGCTAGGCAGGGAGCCTGCTTCTCCCTCTCTGCCTGCCTCTCTGCCTACTTGTGATTTCTCTCTCTCTCTGTCAAATAAATAAATAATTTTTTTTTTTAAAATAAAGTTTTACTGGAGCACCACCCTGATTCTTCATTTATTTATTGTCTAAGGCTTCTTTCACTCTACAATGCAGAGTTATAAGCAGTTACAACAGAGACCACATGGCACGCAAGCCTAAAATATCTAGCCCATTAAGAAAAAATATGCAGGAGCGCCTGGGTGGCTCGGTGGGTTAAAGCTTCTGCCTTCGGGTCAGGTCATGATCCCAGAGTGCTGGGATCGAGCCCCGCATCGGGCTCTCTGCTCAGCGGGGAGCCTACTTCCCTTCCACTCTCTCTGCCTGCTTCTCTGCCTGCTTGTGATCTCTGTCTGTCAAATAAATACATAAAATCTTAAAAAAAAAAAAAAGAAAAAATATGCCAATCTCTGCTATTGATCAGTATGAGAGGAAACTGATATCCTAAGGATAACGAGTCTTCCTATTCTTGAGTATGATATTTTGCTGTTTATTTAAATATCCCCTAATTTTTCTCAGCAATGTTTTGTGGTTTTCAATATACAAGTCTTGCATGTCATTGGTTAAATTTATTCCTAGTAATTTCATTGTTTGAGGAACACTATTATAAATGGAAATGATTTATAATTTTATTTCCAATTCCTTGCACTTAGAATATAAAATACAATTAAATGTTGTATACTAATTTTCTATCTTGTAGAATTGCTAAAGTTACCTTCAGGGTCTAGTAGTTGTAAATTCCATAGCATTTTCTAGCTAAATGATCTTATTGAAGTGCCAGTGTTAATTTTTCAGATTTTTGTGCCTTTTATTCCTTCTTTTCTTGCTTTATTATAGTGGCTAGGACCTCTTAGTACAATGTTGAATAGAGCTGGTATTACTTTGCTCATGATCTTGTGGAACACCATTAAACAGTATATTGAGGGTGGGGTTTCTTTTTTATAGATGTCTTTTGTCAGATTGACAGAATTCCTTAGTATTCCTAGTCTACTGGGAGTGTTTATGATGAATGAGTATTAAGCATTTTGTCAAATGCTTTTTCTTAACTTCTTGAAATATGGTTGTCCTTTATTATCTTAATATCCTTTACTATCTTAATATAGTGAATGACTTGATTTTCTAATGCTAAAGCCATTTTGCCTTACTGGGAGAAATGCTACTTGGTCATGATGTATTATACAATTTATCTACTTTTAGATTATATTTTCTAGTATTTTCTTATGAAATTTTCCATCCATATTAACAGAACTTATTGGCCTGTAATTTTTAGAATGTATTTTTCACTAGAAAAAATGCATTTGGGGGCACCTGGGTGGCTCGGTGGGTTAGGTCTCTGCCTTCGGCTCAGGTCATGATCTTGGGGTCCTGGGATCAAGCCTCACATCGCATTGGGCTCTCTGCTCAGTGGGGAGACTGCTTCCCCCTCTTTCTCTCTGCCTGCCTATCTGCCTACTTGTGATCTCTCTCTCTCAAATAAATAAATAAAATCTTAAAAAATGCATATGGCATTACAGTTCTACTGACTTCATAAAATGATTTGGAAAGTATTTCATCCTCTTGTTTTTTGAAAGAATTTATGTAAGGTTGGTATTATTTATCTCTTAAATATTTGGCAGAATTTATTAGTAAAATCCTCTGGTCCTAGTTTCTTTGTGGAAGATTTTTTAAAAAATAAATTCCATTTCTTTAATAAACAAAATTCTATTTTTATTTCCTATTTTATTATTTTGGGTCAGTTTTGGTAAATTGTATTTTTCAAGGAATGTATTCATTTCTTCTAAGTTCACGAATTTGTAGGCATGCCATTGTTTATAATATTCTCTTATTCTTTTAGTATTATTGGGTTCTGTTGCAAAGCCCCTTTTTCATCCCTAATGTCACTAACTTGTTTTTATTTCTGTATTTTTAAAATTTTTTCTAAATAGGGCATATCGATTTTGTTAATGCTGTCAAAGAAGCACTGTTTGGTCTTACTAGTTTAAAAATTATTTTTCATTTTGTGGATTTATGGACTTAATTTTATAATTTCTTTTCTTCTACTTACTCTGAAGTTACTTTGCTCTACATTTTCTAGCTTCTTATGGTAGACCCTTAGGTAACTGATTAGAAATTTCTTTTCTGATAGAAGCATTTGTAGCTCTAAACTTCCCTCCAAGCTTAGCTGTAGCCCAGAAATTTTGATTTTATTATTATTCATTTCCAAATCTTTTCTAATTTTTCTTGTGATTAGTTCTTTGATTCATGAATTACTTGGCTCGTTGGCCATCTGTATGCCTTCTTTGGTGAATTGTCTATTTAGGTCTTTTGCCCATTTTTTTTTTTTTTCCCTCAGGGAAGTGTTAACACAGTCCCCTACTAGCATGTGGGAAATTGCAGAGGTTAGCAATGGATGAGCCTTGCTCTAGGAAAACCACCTTATAAACCATGGTGTCTCCTTTTCCAGGTAAGAGCTGTGTGTGTGTGTGTGTGTGTGTGTGTGTGTGTGTTCTCCATTTTAAAATCAGAGCTGTTTGGTTTTTTATTGCTGAGTTCTCAGCTATTAATTTTTCGATGCATTCTCTCTCTCTTGTCTTTCTGGAACTTGAATTGCACTTATGTTAGGCTTTTTGATATTATCCCATTGGTCCCTGGGTGATTATTTGGTTTTCATTTTCTCTATCCTTCAAATTAAATTAAATTAAATTAAATCCTTCTATTGATCCAGCTTCAAATTCACTACCATTTTATTGTCATTTACATTCTGCTGTTAAGCCCAATCCAGTCCGCTTTTTTGTGATAGGCATTGTGGTTTCCAACTGTAGAGTTTCCTGTTGGTTCTTTCTGCCATTTCTATTTCTCTGCTGAGGTTTCTTATCTTCTCATTCATTGTGACAATATTTTCCTTTATGTCAGGGGTCAGCAAGTGACAGTCTGTGGGCCTAATTTGCTATTCTTGTAAACAAAAATTTACTGCAAGCCAGCCTCTCCCTTTGTTACATATTGTAACTGCTTTTGCAGTACAACTGCAGAGCTGAACAGTTGGAACAGAGATCCTGTGTGGGCCACATAACAAAAGACACTTGCTAACTGAGCTTTTACAGAAGAAGGTGGGTGGGTGACTTCTGCTTTACATCATTGAGCATAGTTACAACTGTTTTAAAATTTTTCTCTGCTAGACAGTATCTGAGTCATTCTAGGATTAATCTTTACAGATAGTCTCCTTTCTTGAGAATTCGTCACTCCTTCTTGGTTTTTCATAGTGGAGTAACTTTTTCTTTTAATATAGACACTGGGGGCACCTGGGTGGCTCAGTGGGTTAAAGCCTCTGCCTTTGACGCCTTTGACTCAGGTCATGATCCCAGCGTCCTGGGATCAAGCCCCGCATCGGGCTTTCTGCTCCTGCAACCACCCCCCCCCCCCCCCCCCCCCCGCTCCCCCCCCCCCCCCCCCCCGCCTCCCTCCTTCCCCCCCCCCCCCCCACCCCACCCCCCCGCTTCTCTGCCTATTTGCGATCTCTGTCTGTCAAATAAGTAAACAAACAAACAAACATCTTAATATAGACACTGAATGTTATGTTGTGGGGATTCTAAACTCTGTTCCAATCCTCTGAAGATGGGTTTTGTTTTTTAATCATCTTAACTTTAAATGCTGTCTTTTTGGATGGCAGCTCAAATCTCAGTTTGGTTCTTTATTTTTTGCTGAGCTACTCTGGGGATAAGCCAGAGACTGGGATTGTTTAACATACAGAATGGCTCCTTTTCTCTGGTTCCTCTTTTTTTCCAGAATTCCTCCACCACTTGCAAGCAGCTATGGTTTGTCTGAACTCTGGATTTTCAGGTCAGAACAACTGTAGGTTTACTATTGAAGTTTTAGTCCCCATGCCATATAGATAATATATGCTTACCCTTAAGCTAAAAGCTATAAAAACAGGATATTCATTCCAAGTTGGTCCTTCTCCCAGGTGTTGGCTGCCCTCCGAAGGTTGGCTGCCTACTTTCCTTCTCTCTCTGATACTTTGTAGTCATTGCCTTTGCTCTGTTTTGTTTCTTTTGTTGTTGTTCAGAGTTTCTAGTTCTCTGTAGACAGGTCAGTTCCATTAGGAGCTTTGTTCTGCCACACCAGAGACAGAAACCCTTAAAGTCCCTTTTAAGTTATAGGTCTCATTTCTGTTTTTCCTTCCTTATAATTTGCTTCATAAATGGAATAGTTTGTCCTATGAATGATCCCCCCCATTGTATATTTTCATATTGCATCACTGTCATGTAATTTTATTCTAAAAAAAAAAAAAATGTCACCTTATTTCTTCAGGTCCCTTCTACTGTTTTTGAAGAAGTAAAATGTTCCTGGCACTGGTGTATTCTTTTTGTGAAGTAGTGTATGGACAGGATTTTCCATAATGTATCCATCCAGACTCCTGACGGTTGTTTCAAACAATGTGGCAGTTTGTTGTCCTGGAACATCCTCCTTTGTGTAAATATGTAACCATATATGATGCAGTTTTGCTTAGTCAGATGGCACATGTATTTATATTTTTATGGATATTGCCCTCTAAATTTATTCCTGTTTACCTTCCTAGGATGCCTGCTTCTCCAAAGGTTTGTGCTATGTAATTACTTTTGAAAATGTGTGCATTAGTTTCCATAACAAATTAACACAAGCTGGGAGGTTTCAAACAACAAAAATCCTTTCTCTTACACTTCTAGAGCTAGAAGTCTGAAATCAAGGTGTTAACAGGGTTGCTTCTTACTGGAGACTGAGGGAAAAACTGTTTCATGCTTCTCTCCCGTGTCTGTGTGTCTCATTATCTTTGTTTTTCTGCCAGTCCCAGCTGGCAGTACTTCTGTGAAGATATTTTATTAGATCTACAATTTGCACACCTAATCTCTCCAGCAAAGGATTGTCCAGCCACACTCTCACACCTTCTCATCTTTTAGATATGATGAGACTTCTCCAAACCTTTGAGTTCTGGTTCCTTTTTTGTGTTTAATAATTTCTTCTCTCATTTACTATTTTGCTCCTGCATTTTCCTATTGACAGGAAAGAGAAGCCAGGCTGCACTTTCCATATTTTGCTTGGACATTTCCTCACCCAAATAGCCAAAGTCATCCCTGCAAGTTCTACTTTCCACTTGACAGTAGAAGACAATTTAGCCAAGTTTCTGCCATTTTATAACAGACATCACTTTTTCTCCAGGATCAATGACCTGCTCATTTCCTTTGAAACCTTACCAGGAAAATTTAACCTCATGTCCCAGGCTGCCATGCCAATATTCTGCTCATGATGATATGTGTATTCTCTAAAGATAACAGAAGCCATCTCTCCAGCTCTCTTGCTTCTTTCAGGATCTTTCAGCAGAATTACCTTTCACGTGTATATTGCTATCAGCAGTCTATTCAAGGCATTTTAGCCTTTTTCTATCAAGGGTTTCAAAATTCTTCTAGCCTCTACCCATAACCCAATTCCAAAACCCCTTGTTCATTATTGCATATTTGTTACAGCAGAATCCCACTTACAGTTACCAAAGTCTGTATTAGTTTCTTAGGGCTGCCATAACAAATTATCACTTAACAACAGAAATGTATTCTCCCACAGTACTGGAGGCCAGAAGTCTGAAATCTAGGTATTGGCAGGGCTGTGCTCCATCTCTCTGTCTCTGAAGGTTCTGGGGGGGGGGGGGGGTTGTCAACCACCGTTGGCATTCCTTGACTTATAGCTACACACTCCACCCTTCACTTGTTTTCCTATGGTGTTCTTCCTGAGTGTCTGTGTGTCTGTCCTTATAGGGAGACTGGCCATTAGATTTAGGGCTCATCTTAATTTAATATGACCTCATCTTAATGGATCACATCTGTAAAGACCTTATTTTCAAATAAGGCCACATGCACAGGTCCTAGAGGTTAGGACTCTAATGGTTCAACACACGGTTCAACACACAATAAAACTCTGTAAATCTTTGACATGCTTTGTCTTTCTCCTGCAGCTGAGACCTTCATTTCTGGTGGTGTGATTTCCTGATGCTAACAGCTGGGTGGACACAAACCTGAATATTGGAAATTCTCTCCAGGACTCCAGGCTTTTCCTGCTAGCCTGGGCTCCCATCTCCATGTGGTGCCAAATAGCTCTTTGTCCCAAACAGCATCCTGACTCCCTTTTTTTTCGGGGGGGGGGTACCAACAATTTGGGGAATCTTACTTCTCCCTCAGTGCAGCCTTACCAGGATTATATGACAATATAATATGCCATATAATTATGCACTCCCCTAGCTGGGGGGGGGGGGGGTCAGGTGAGTTAAATTAAGCCAATCAGAATCTTTCTGCAGGGCTTTTACACACATACACACACCCCCAGACCCCTGGATGATGGGAAAATAGGTGGCGTAAAGTCAACTTTGTGTCAGGGTCTCCCATGCTGCTCTCAGGTATGGTGATTCATTAGAGGCCCTCACAGAACTCGGAAAAGCTGTAATACTCATGGTTACAGTTTATCATAATGAGAAGATACAGTTTAAAACTAACAAAGGAAAAAGATACAATAGGGCAGAGTCGGGGAGAAACCAGGGGTGAGCTTCTAGTTGTCCTTTCCCAGTAGAGTTGTATAGATAGTGCTTAATCCTCCTACCACAATGTGCGACAACCACACAAAGTATTGTCAACCAAGAGAGCTCACCTGAACCCTGGGTTTTTATTGGCTGTCAGTCACATAGGTATGGAGGGTCCACACACTAAACTTAGCTCCCCTACTCCAGCCCCAACACATTCAAAGGTCAATATGATACAGTGTAGCCCGGGGCTTCCAGCAAATGAAAACAGGCATTTACCATAGATCACATTGCCAACAGAAACTATAGGCATGACCAAGATTTTAGTTACACAGGGCGTTCTAATCAAGCAGGATATTTCAAGGACGCAAGTTGCTCCTAGAGCTGTCTCCCAGGAGCTCTTATGATTCAGTCCTTCTTTTGGAATGTGTAGAATCTGAGTACCTCAAGTCTGCCAAGTTAATCCTTTATTTTGCCCGCACTTATTCCTTGACACTCCAGATTTTCTGAAAAGAGAGGGAATTTTTTAGCGGGGCTTCTAAGAAGGGAGATACCCTTTGTTACAGGATTTTTTTCTCGGTAGGTGCCCATGGTTCTTGGTCACACCACTTTGGAGAATGAAGAGGTGGACTGGACAGAGTGGTGGGCAGCAAAGCAAGGTTTATTGAGTGACAGCAAAGTGATAGTACAACGCTCCCAAGGAGGGAGGGGACCCTAGAGGGTTGCCACTGAACTTTCTAAATCTAGGGGGTTTTATGGGCTTGTTGGTGGGCTGTCACATGCTTAATCTGACCTGCAGGTTGTCCAACCACACCCTTAGCGTTCTCTCCAGAGCAGGCCTTAGCATCTTTTGTGAAATGGATACACTGAGAATCTCAGCAATCATCAAGTTCTGGTTCCTTTCTGCTTAATGATTCATTCCTCCATTTATCTCTTTCCTCTCCCATTTTACTATATGCAGGAAGGAGAAACCAGGCTGCACCTTCCATACTTTATTTGGAAATCTCTTCACCTAAATACCCAAGGTCCACCCAACAGCAGAACACCACTCAATCAACTTCCTGACACTTCGGCCAAGGCTGATCTTTCCTCCCATGTCCGATAACATGCTCATCCTTTCCTTCTAAGGCTTCACCACACGTGCCTTTGACATTCACACACCAGGCTGTTGTACCAACGGTCTGTTCACAATGATACATATACTCTCTAGGATGATGGAAGCTTTCTCTACAGCTCTCCTTACTTTCTTCTGAGCTCTCACTAGAATCTCTAACATGCATATTTCTATCATCAATCTCTCCCACGCAATCTAGCCTTTTTCTACCATGAACCTCAAAATTACAACAACATAAACATATTTTCTCACAGTTCTGCAGCTAGAGGTCTGAAATAAAGGTGTCAGCAATGTTGATTCCCACTGGAAGCTCTGAAGGAGCCTCTTCTGTGGTCCTTCCTAGCCTCTGGTGATTTCCATGATCCTTGGTGTCCCTCAGCTTATAGATGCATCACTCCAATCTCTGCCTCCATCTTTAGATGGCCTTCCCCCTCTGTGCACCTGTGTCTTTGTTTTCTTTTCTTATAAGGACATTAGTCACTGGATTAGGGCCCACTCTAATCCAGTATATCTTCATTTTAACTTCATTACATCTGCAAAGACCCTCTTTCCAAATAAGTTCACACTCACAGATATCAGGGATTAAGATTTGTACATATCATTTTGGGGGATACAAGCAACAGAAGAGTCTGCAGCTGGCCTGGGAAATAGTGGCTCTCTAACCAGCCTGTGAGAGCCAGACTATGGAGAGAAGCCACCTTTTTTTCTTCTGACTCAAGTTTCCCCTCACCCCTCTTTTGTGAGCACAGCCAGAGAAGTTTATTAAATGAAGATCCAGGGAAAGGTCCCGGGAGTGAGAGGGGTCCCCAGAGGGTTGCCCCTGATTCAAGTCTTCTAAATGCCCTTCAATGAGGTTGCTGAGCTCAGTTTTTCTCTTAGAAATGAACAGCTGGGGACTGCATCCCAGACTTGGTCATCAAATTAGCCTCTCGACTTCATCCCCACTCAAATGATTGCTGCTATGAATAATCATGGAAATGTGCACCAGCCCCTGCCAAGTTTAGAAAAGCCCAAATGAGGGGAGAGAGGAAGCCATGAAAATAGGTGGGAGAGGAACATTTCTGGCAGAGAAACAGCAAGGACAGAGGCCCTCCAGCCGAAATAGGTGTGGCATGTTTGAGAAGTGACATGGCAGAGAGCAAGCAGGCAGAATTGTAAGACTGACTCCAAGAGGGGTGAATACACACAACTTTGCTCCTCAAACTCACCAATCAGACAAGCTGGTCTCCCTCCCTTAAGGTGATGAAGGACATTTAGAAGGCAGGCAGGCAGGGACAAGGGGCCCCACCCTAAGAGGAAACCACTCTTAAAAGGATTTTACAGCACCCCGAAGGAGCCCCCCACCCTTTCCCTTGATAGATAGGTGACAAAACCCTGATTGGATGACAGGTGCAAGGAGGGCTTATCAGATTAAAACAGCCCACCATCAAGCCCATAAAACCCCCTAGATTTAGAGAGTTCGGTGGCAACCCTCTAGGGTCCCCTCCCTCCTTGGGAGCGTTGTACTATCACTTTGCTGTCACTCAATAAACCTTGCTTTGCTGCCCACCACTCTGTCCAGTCCACCTCTTCATTCTCCAAAGTGGTGTGACCAAGAACCATGGGCACCTACCGAGAAAAAAATCCTGTAACAAAGGGTATCTCCCTTCTTAGAAGCCCCGCTAAAAAATTCCCTCTCTTTTCAGAAAACCTGGAGTGTCAAGGAATAAGTGCGGGCAAAATAAAGGATTAACTTGGCAGACTTGAGGTACTCAGATTCTACATTCCAAAAGAAGCTTCTGGAACCAGAAGTTGATGGTTGCCGAGATTCTCAGTGAATCCCATGAGTCCTGTCAATCATAGCAGAAGCTAGAAAGAGAGCTGGATTATCCAGGAACAATCGATGGCAAATATTCACGCTTGATGATGAGGCTCCCCTTGATGTACCTAGGGATGCACAATAATTGTGAGACGAATGTAGCCCCCAAAACAGTACCAGCTTTGACTGCAGAGGACAGTGACAGGATGACCTGAAAGAAGGCTGTTAGGCTTCTGGAATTCTACAGGTAGGTTCTGATTCTACAGGTAGCTGTCTGATAGAACTATGCAGCTGTAAATACTCATTATCCTTCAGGAGAAGGGAAGAAAAACTCCAGTGGTGGCTCAGACGTTAGGGAGGCCCGATGGGGCATCTACCTCTGCGAGCCCAGAAGTGGGAGTCAGTGGAACTACTGCAGGTCCAGAGCGAAAAGCGTCACGCCCTGGGAGATTATTCTCAGCCCTTAAACATGAATTGATTTCGCCCTGCTGGGGTTTGGCTTGCTTGGGACCCATAGTCCTTTCATTCTTCCCAATTTATCCCTTTGGGAATGGAAATGTTGATCCTATGCCTGACCCACCTTCGTATTCTAGAAGCAGACAACCTATTTTCACAGACCTGTGAATGGAGGGGAATTCACTCCAGGAGGGACCATACCCAGAGAGTCATCCATACCTGGTTTAGATGATTTAGGAGATGAGATTTTGGACTTTTTGAGTTGATGATATTTTGTAATTAAAGTTGATATTGGAATGTGTCAAGGCTTTGGGGGATGTAAGGATGGGGGTGAATATACTTTGCATATGAGAAGGGCATGAATTTGGGGCAGCTAGAGAGCAGACTGTCGTGGGTAGAAATGTGTCCCCCACCCCCAAAAGAGATGTTGAAGTCCTGTTGCTTTAAGCCACCTAGTTTGTGGCAATTTGTTATGAAAGCCCCAGGAAGAGTAGATGTTGCTATGTGACTGAATTCTGGCAAGTGGGATCAGAGTAGAGACAACATGTATTAGTGTCCTTTAAAGGGTAGGGCTAGGCTTTTTCCTCCCCTTTTCCCCTTTCTTTTCCCCGGTGGCTATAGTGGAGATGACGGTCTGCCTCTTGCACTGTGCAGACCTGGGAATGGCTGAGGGATGGCTAAACAACAGAATGGGAGAAACTTGAATTTCTGGCCATTGGAGCAGTCATACCAACCTTACAGTTCTTATATCCAGATCATTTTGAAATTGACTTAATTTTTTAAAAGATTTTGTTTTATTTATTTGACAGAGAGAGATCACAAGTAGGCAAAAAGACAGGCAGAGAGAGAGGGGGAAGCAGGCACCCCTCTGAGCAGAGAGCCCAATGCAGGGCTCGATCCCAGGACCCTGAGATCATGACCAGAGCCGAAGGCAGAGGCTTTAACGCACTGAGCCACCCAGGCCCCCGAAATTAACTTAATTTTGTTCATGCTTCTGTTGTTTCTGTTCCATGAGCCAGTATTACATTTTAACATATACTATCTGTATAATATATCTAACAGGGACCTAGAATTGGGGAATGCAATCAAGGCCAGATAGCAGTGGCAGGGGTGGAGAATATGGGGGCGGCTCAGCCTGAAGGTGGAAGCAGGTAGCGGTGGAATTGGAGCACGTGACTTCAGTCATAGGGAAGGATATTTGCAGGAGCTGGGAAAGCTGGCAGGTCTTAGCTATGGACCTAAAAATATATAGGGCTAAAATATATACAGGCTAACGTGTGTGAAATGCATTAAATGAGTGAAGCCAGGCTGGAGTTTAGCAGACTTGGACGTCTCTCCAGCAGCCACATATTATGCCCTAGAAATCCACAGGTCATGTGGTCTTGTGTTTTCAAACGGCAAGTCATGGGATGCCGGGGTGGCTCAGTGGGCTAAGTGTCTGCCTTCAGCTCAGACTCTGGGATCGAGTCCTGCACCAGGCTCCGTGCTTCTTCCTCTGCCTGCTTCTTCCTCTGCCTGCCGCTCCCCCTGCTTGTGCTCTCTCTCTCTGACAAATAAATAAATAAAATCTTAAAAAACAAAAAAACAAAAAACACTGCAGGTCAGGACCAAAAAATAGATAGAAAATAGATTTACAGACAAATCTTAATTAAATGGAGGAAATTATACCAAAGAGTAGGATGAAATGCTGTTTTGTGAAATGGTTATTTTGGTTATTATATCCATGTATGTGTGTATTGTGTTGCTAAGAAAACATGTTCTTTACTGTAGATCTGGTATTCAATGAAACCAAATCCCTGACTTCCCCAAAAGTCATATAGCCCTTATGAAAGAATCAGTGCAGGTGCGCTTGGGTGGCTCAGTCAGTTAACTGTCTGTCTTCAGCTCAGGTCATGATCCCAGGTCCTGGGATCTAGTCCCGCACCAGGCTCCCTGCTCAGCAGGGAAACTGACTGCTTCTCCCTCTCCCTCTGCCTGCCACCCAGCCTATTTGTGCTCTCTATCTCTCCATCAAATAAATGAATAAAATCTTTATTTTTTAAAAAAAGGAAAGAGTCAGTGCATTTATATTAGTAAGAATATGTGCCCCATGTTCAAATCTCAGCTCTGCACTTATTGGTTATTGGATATTGGGATGTTCTGGGCCTCAATTTCCTCATCTGTGTTATAGGATAATCAGAGTACCTGCTTTGTAGTATTAATTACTGTGAGGATTAAATGAGAGAACATCTATAAAGCATCTATCATGGTACTTGGCATATGGTAGGCTTATCTTCCACTTCCTCCTCATTATTGTCATTAGTCAAAGTGGTTGTTAATTGTTATGTCTATCAGTTGGACCCTAAACTGGTAAGGAATAAGCATTTTCCTCCTAGAGATTGAGAATGTAAAATATATGTAATGAAAACTTGCGTTTGGAATTGAAAGGCTTATATTACCTTTTGCTGCAAACTGGAGCCTAAAGGAGCTTGCTGGCCAGTCCCCTCACCTTACAGGAGGCCTAGACAGGGGAAGAGATCTTCTCCACCCGTGAGTTAAGGCTCACCCAATTGAGAATAGATTTGTGTCTTGAGGTCCTCCTTACAACTCTCTCCAGGGACCCCTCCCCATCTCAGCCCTGAGCATTGTCTCCTGACCCTGATCAGCTAATGTCCATATCATCTGCATCCCTGGACATTTTCTGTTACCTTGTGCCCCCACACAGCTGACTTGCCAGCTCCCTGTCTTAGTTTGGGACGAGGCTATAGGCTGTTTGTACCCTTAGGACGTATTCCAGGGCCCTGTCCAAAAGCATGGCCCACTCATAGCCTCACAAATCGATCCTGTTTGTTTCAGGATTGCCATTCCACATTGGTGAGAGAATACAGAGATGAAGAGCTTATTAGTAGCTATAAAGTCTCCTTTTTCCCCTCTTTTTTCTCCAGTAAGTATTCCCCAGGATTCTCTGGCAGCTTATTTCTGGAAAAATGCCACTTGATATCCCCATCAGTTAGCTGGTCTAGAAGGAGAATATATTAGTTTTCCGTGGGCTGTAACAAAGTACTAAAATTTAGTGACTTAAAACACAAGTTAATCCCCTAGAGAATATTTCTGGAGGCCAGAAGTCTGAACTGGGTTTCACCGGGGTAAAGCCAGGGTGTTGGCAGGGCTGGCTCTTTCTAGAGGCTTTAGGGGAGAATATGTGTCCTTGCTTTTTGGTTTCTAGTAACCGACTGCATCCCTTGGTTCATGGCCCGTTCTCATCATCACAATTTCTTCCATCATACTATCTCCTACTATTAACTGACCCTCCTGCTTCTCCCTTATAAGGAGTCTGGTGGGTCCTTGGACTCACCTGGGTAATCCAGAATCCTCTTCCATCTCAAGGCCCTGTGATTAAAATATGAATATCTTTGGAGGTTATTATTCAGCTCATCATTTTGGTGCACTTTGGAGTTCCAGGAACTAGTGAGAATTCTTGTCCTTTTCCTACTACCTTTGTGTTCTGAGCTCTTTCTTTGAAAGGGAGACAAATAATACCTATAATTTCATTAAAAAGAATTAAGTGAGATGATATCTATAAATACCCAGCCCAGTATCTGGCACACATCAGGCCCTGACACATATCGGGTTTCCTTCATCTCCACATCCTTTTTTTGGCTTTCAAACTGACCACCTCCCCAAGCCTGCAACCTATTTCCCAGTGTGGGAGGCAGCCTGATGATGCCATTAGTACTGGCCTCACCTGGCAATCCCTGGTGTGTTAGCAGGGCTCTGCACACCAAAAGGCACTGTTATTGTTTGTTGAATCAAACTTCAAGTATGAAGGCTGGGAAGATGGCACAGTAGGAGGACCCTAAGTTTGCCTCATCCCATGAACACAAGTAGATAACACTCACTGCAAAAATAGCCCAGAAAATGAACTAAAGTACAAATTCTATAACCAAAGATAGAAAAGAGACCACACTGAAGAAAGTAGGAGGGGGAACGATGTGCTTTGGGAGTTGAAAGGACCTTGACACTGCGTGGTCAGAAGAGAGCAAGTGTCACGGAGAAAGGCAAGAAACAGACTATCACACTGGGGAGCCTGCACAGGAAAAATGAATCCCCGTAATATCTGGATTTGAAAGCAAGATGGGCCAAATCTTCTGAGGGGGCTTAAATCCTGGAATTCCAAAAATCAGCGGGCTTGGCTGTGGGAGAGCTGGGAGGGCATTAGGAAGCTGTGTCCCTGCCCTTAAAGCGACAGCACAACAACCAACCTGTGGAGATAAAGCATGGAAGCAGTAGTTTGAAAAATGCCTGTGGCGCATGGGAGGGATAATGATTTACTCATTTCAGAGAGTGGCCCAGAGAGGCAGGAATCATGGAGAGAACCTTGCAGGAACAAAGGAGCTGGCGGGCACCATTTCCTTCCCCAACCACTCAACATAAACTCCCAGCTACCTGCAGGAACCAGCAGTGCTAATACTTGCTAACTAACTCATTTATATAAACCAACCCCATGGGATGGGCAGATCTGCCTTTTCTACTCAAGTTTGTCTAAGGCGTAAAGTTGCAGGCCCCCACCCCAAGAAGACCTGCAAATCCCATCAACACCTTGTCTCTTGACCCATGCCTTTTGTGGGGCCTCCCTCTGGTAGTGACAGTGCCAGGTCTTATTTTGAAAGCAGACCAGTTCACACCCTGTTAAAATACACCCCACCCGGGCAGGGAGCAAACACTGCCTAAAACAGGCAAAGAGAACCTCTTCAGACAACTGGATTATAAGAAAAAGCAGAAAGGACTCAACAGGAGGGCACATGTACACACACAGGAGACACTCTCTATGTATGTCTCCTACACAGGTCCTGGGGCAGCGGGGACACTGCACTGCAGGGCCCTACAAGACCTCTTCTTCATAACATCATTACCTTCAAGAGGAGGAGATGTAACTGACTTTTCTAACACAGAGAAACAGACACAGAGAATTAGACAGAAGAATATGTTCCAAATGAAAGAACAGGACAAAACCACAGCAAGAGACATAACTGGAATGCATATAAGTGATATGCTGGATAGAGAATTTAAAGTAACGATCATAAACATACTCACTGGACTTTAGAAAAGAGTGGAGGACATCAGTGAGAGCCTTAACAAAGAGATAAAAAAAAAAAAAAGAACCAATCAGAGATGAAGAACACAATAAATGAAATTAGAAATGCACTCAATGGAATGAATGTCAGGCTAGAGGAAGCAGAAGAATGAATTAATGAACCGGAATACAGAGTAATGGCAAGTAATCAAGCTGAGCAAATGAAAGAAAAAAGAATTGGCAAAATGACAACAGACTTAGGGAATTCAACATCATCAAGCTTAAGAACATTTGCATTATAGGGATCCCAGATGAAGAAAAAGAAAGAGAAGGGGGGGGGGTAGAAAATTGATTTGAAGAAATAAGAGGTGAAAAATTCCCTAATCTGAGGAAGAAAACAGATACTCAGATCCAGGAGGCACAGATATCCTCCCTCCCCCCAAATTAACCAAAGGATGCCCACACCAAGACACATAGCAATTAAAAGAACAAAAAGTAGTGATTAAAAAAATTTTTTTTAAAGCAGAAAAAGAAGACAGTTACATATAAGAGAAACTCCATAAGGCTGGCAGTGGATTTTTCAGCAGAAACTCTGCAGGTGGAAGAGAGTGGTATGATATATTCAAAGAGCTGAGTGGGAAAACTCTGTAGTCAAGAATACTCTACCCAGCAAGGCTATCTTTCAGAATAGACAGAGAGATAAAGAGTTTCCCAGACAAACAAGAACTAAAGGAATTCATTACAACTAAACCAGCCCTACAACAAATGTTTTGTTTTTCCTAAAACAAATATTGAAGGAGACTCTTTGAGTGGAAAGGAAAGACCATAAGTGAGAGTATAAAAAGTTTGAAGCACAAAAGCAGTAAAAATAAGTATATCTGTGACGTGGAAGGGAGAGGACCAAAGAATGGGTTCAAACCTAAGGAACCACCAATGTAATATATACTGCTATATGCAGAAGATATTATATATAGATGTAATGGTAACCACAGATCAAAACCCAGTAATAGATATGCAAAGAAGGCCAACAAACCATGAAAGAGAACAAGAGAAGAAAGGATCAGAGAAAATCTATAGAAACTATAATAAAACACATAATAAAATGGCAATAAATATACATCTATCAACAATTACTTTGAGTATAAGTGAACTAAACACTCCAATCCAAAGACATAGGGTGACAGAGTAGACAAAAAAACAAGATCCATCTGTATGTCTGCCTGTAAGAGACTCAAATCAAACCTAAAGACACTTTGCAGACTGAAAGTGAGGGAATGGAGTAGCATGTATTATGCAAGTAGATGTCAAAAGAAAGCAGAGTAGCAATACTTACACCAGACAGAATGGACTTCAAAACAGACAGTAACAAAAGACGAAGAAGGACACTACATAATAGTAAAGGGAATAATCTAACAAGAAAATAGAACAATTGTAAATATTTATACAACTAACATGAGAGCACCCAAATGCATAAAACAGTTAATAATATACATAAAGGAACTACTCAGTAGTAGGATAATAATAGTAGGGGATTTAACATCCCAAATAACATCACTGGACAGATCATCGGACAGAAAATCAGTAAGAAAACAGGGACTTTAAAGGATACTCTGCACTAGATGGACTTAACAGACATATTCAGAACATTCCATCCTAAAACAGCAGAATACACATTCTTTACAACTGCACATGAAACATTCTTCAGAACAGATCACATATAGGCCATGAAACAAGTTTCAACAAATTAAAAAGATCAAAGTCATACCATGCATATTTTCTGAACACAATGCTATGAAACTAGAAATCAACCACAGGAAAGATCTGGAAAGAAGACAAATACATGGAGGTTAAATCATATGCTACCAATAATGAATGCATCAGTGAAGAAATAAAAAGTTACATGGAAACAAATGAAATGAAAACAACAATCCAACATCTGCAGGATGCAGCAAAAGCAGTTCTAGGAAGAAAGTTTATAGCAATAAAGTCTACCTCAAGAAGTAAGAAAAATATCAACTAAACAACTTAACCCTATACCTGAAGGAGCTAGAAAAAGAACAAACAATACCCAAAACCCGTAGAGGGAAGGAAATAATACAGATTAGAGCAGACATAAATGATACTATAAAAAACAACAAAACATATCAATGAAACCAAGGGCTGATTCTTTGAAAAGATCAACAAAACTGATAACCCTTTAATCAGACTCGAAACAAAATGGAGGAGAACTCAAGTAAACAAAATCACAAATGAAAGAGGAGAAGTAACAACCAATACTGTAAGAGAATATTATGAAAAATCATATACCAACAGCTTGGACAACATAGGAGGAGTGGATAAATACCTGAAAAGAGATAACCTCCCAAAACTAAATCCAGAAGAAATAGAAAATTTGGACAGATAGATTATCAGTAATGAATTGAATCAGTCATCAAAAAACTCCTAACAGAAATAAAGTCCGGGACCAAGCAGCTTCACAGGTGAAATCTAGCAAACATTTAAAGAAGAGTTAATACCTAGTCTTCTTAAGCTATTCCAAAAATAGATGAGGATAGAAAACTACCAAATTCATTCTATGAGGCCAGCATTACCCTGGTACCAAAACTAGATAAAGACACCACAAAAAAAAAAAAATAATAAAATGAAAAAAAGAGAATTACAGGCTGCTATCTTTGAAGAACACAGAGACAAAAATCCTCAACCAAATACTAGAAACAGAATCCAACAACACATTAAAGAAATCATTCAACTTTTCGTCAGAAGGGCTAAAATAAACACAAGAAACAAAGGAGTTGGAAAGGATGTGGAGAAAAAGGAACTCTCTTGCACTGTTGATGGGAATGCAAATTGGCGCAGCCCCTCTGGTAAACAATATAGAGGTTCCTCAAGAAGTTGAAAATAGGGACACCTGGGTGGCTCACTGGGTTAAAGCCTCTGCCTTCAGCAGCTCAGGTCATGATCCTGGGGTTCTGGAATCAAGTCCAGATTGGGTCCTGGGACAGAACCCCGCATTAGGCTCTCTGCTCAGCGGAGGCTGCTTCCTTCTCTCTCTCTCTCTCTGCCTGCCTCTCTGCTTACTTGTGATCTCTGTCAAATAAATAAATAAAATCTTAAAAAAAAATAGAACTACCTTATGATCCAGTAATCACACTACTGGGTAGTTACCAAAAAAAAAAAAAAAAATCAAACACTAGGAACACCTGGGTGGCTCCGTTGGTTAAACACCTGCCTTCTGCTCAGTCTATGATCCCAGGGTTCTGGGATCAAGTTCAACATCGGAGTTCTTGCTCAGCAGGGAGTCTGCTTCTCTCTCTGCCTGCCGCTCCCCTTGCTTGTGCTCTCTCTCGCAAATACATAAAACTTGAAAAAAAAAATCAAAACACTAATTCAAAGGGATACATGCACCCCTACATTTACTACATTATTTACAATAGGCAAATTATGGAAGCAGCCCTAGTGTCCTTTGATAGATAAATGAATAAAGAAGATGTGGTATATGTACAATGGAAAATTATTCAGGGGCGCCTGGATGGCTCAGTGGGTTAAGCCTCTGCCTTCTGCTCAGGTCATGGTCTCAGGGTGCTAGGACCGAGCCCTGCATCAGTCTCTCTGCTCAGCGGGGAGCCTGCTTCCCCCTCTCTCTCTGCCTGCCTCTCTGCCTACTTGTGATCTCTCTCTGTCAAATAAATAAATAAAACCTTAAAAAAAAAAAGAAAATTATTCAGCCATAAGAAGAATGAAATCTTGCCATTTGCAAAAATGTGGTTGGAGCTAGAGAGTAGAATGCTAAGTGGAATGTCAGAGAGACAAACAGCATAGGATTTCACTCATACGTGGAATTTAAGAAACAAATGAGCGAAGGAAAAAGAGAGAGAGAGACAACACAGAAACAGACTCTTCACCGCAGAGAACAAACTGAAGGTGACCAGAGGTGAAGTGGGTCGGGGGATGGGAGAAGCAGGTGACAGGGACTGAGGACACTTAACACAATGAGCACTGAGTAATGTCGAGAAATGCTGAATCACTATATCATACACCCGAAACTCATGTAACACGGCATGTTAACTATGCCAGAATTAAAATTAAAAACTTAATAAAAATAGTGTACCTTTAAAAATAAATAAAAATAATGAAAAACTTTTCAAAAGTTTTAAGAATGAACAACAGTCATGCATTCATTCAACAAACGTTATCTAAGGTCTATGAACTAGCAGGAATAGATGCTTTTGAACTACAGTGACATATTAAGATGATGTGAGGCGCTTAAAAAATATATGCATGCCTCTTCCTTGCCGCAGAACGACTAAAAGGAGTTTGAAGGGCACGGGGTGGGGATGTGAGTCAGTCCTTCATTAGAAAGTTCCCTGGTGATCTTGAAGAGAACCGGGAGCTGCAGATGGCTGGTCTGCACCAGGGCTTCCACTCTGTGCTCTCTTATCCTCACAGAAGGGGACACAGACCTTGAGAGAAGATCTGGTGCTAGGAACGAAATGAAGAGGGACACCATGCTGGGTGCCTGCTGGGGGCAGAGTGGCTTGTGCCACATGAGGTGTGACTGCTGAGGGACAGTAAAAATGGAGGGGTGTGGCGAGGTGGGGTGGGGGGGAGGAGCTAGTGCCGCTCCCTTGAGGCAGGAGTGAGGCAGGCAGGGGTCACCGAGGACCCTCAAACGGCGTGGCAAGGCGTTTGGATTTTATTCTAAGGGCAACAGAAACTAATGGAGAGATGTGATCTGATTTGTACATATCTAGGATCGCTCGTAATGGGAGCAAGAGGCTGGGTCACTGGCAGGGGAGAACTCAGGACTGGGTGTTGGATGTGGAGGGGAAAAAAATGGATTTTTCTTGAAGGAAGAGTGAGAAGGGCTTAATGATAGACAAAAAGGAAGAGCACATGAAAGCACAGGGTGGGCTCCTCAGGCCCAAAGAAGAGCAGGGCAGGGGCCGGGAGGAGGAGGGGTCACAGGACAGGGAGAGAGGGTGCAAAGGGGAGCAGTGGGCAGGCCGGCTGCTGGGCAGGTGTAGTGATACAGGCACAAGTATTTACTGAGTGTTGGGCACGGGTTAGGTCCTGGGTACACATCAGTTTAAAAAAAAAATCTTACCTGCAAGGAGCTTGCATCCTGGTACGGGGAGAGAGGAAAATCAACGTGATAAAAAAAAATAATAATGTGATATGCAAAACTATAAAACAGACTAAGCAGCATCTGAAATGCTGAGTGAGGAGATGTTTGCAATTTTAAGTAGAACAATCAAGAACTGCTCACTGACCAAGACTGGGTGAGGGAGCCAGCCATATCTGGAGAAGAACTGTCCAGGACTTCAACAGCAGGTGCAAAGGTCCTGAGGCAGAAGTACTCCTGGTGTGTTAGAGGGCCTGGAAGGAGCTGAGGGTGGCTGGGGCAGAAGAGCAAGATGACAGCAGGAGGAAAGAGCTGTGGAGAGATGACACGTGGGAAAGATTTAACTTGTTTTCTTGCGTGTGTGGTAAAACTCACAAAACATACCATTTATCACTTTAACCACTTTTATTATCTTAATGTAACACTTTAAAAATGTTTTATTGAGACAAAACTCATGTAACATAAAAATTAACCATTTAAAGTGTACCATTTAGCAACATGACATGCGTGCATGCTGTCATGCAATAACCATCTCCGTCTAGTTCTAGAACATTTTCACTGTGCCAAACAGAACCCCCTTTCCCCAAACCCCAGGAAGCAGTCACTCCCGGTTCTTTTCTCCTTGCAGCCCCTTGCAAGCACTAATCTACTTTCTATCTCTATGGGTTTACCTCTTCTGGACATTTCACAGAAATGGAATCATATGATATGTAGTCTTTTGTGTCTGGCCTTTCTCCCTTAGCATAAAACTTCAGGCTTCATGAATGTTTGTTTTTTTTTTTAAAGATTTTATTTGTTTATTTGACAGACAGAGAGGCAGGCAGAGAGAGAGAGGAGGAAGCAGACTCCCCGCTAAGCAGAGAGCCCGACGTGGGACTCAATCCCAGGACCCTGGGATCATGACCCGAGCCGAAGGCAGTGGCTTAACACACTGAGCCACCCAGGTGCCCCCATGAATGTTTTAACATTTAGAATGTTTTAGAATTCAGGCCTTTTTACAGCTGAGCAATAGGCCATTGGGTAGACGTACCACAATTTTTTTGACTGGACCATTGCTCTGTTATCGGACTTCGGTTGTTTCAAGGACCAAGCTTTGCTTCTGAGTGAGGTGTCGGCCACTGCTCTGAGCAGAGGACAGGACCTGGTTTCTGTTCTGACAGGATCCCTTTGACTGCTAGAGGAGAGCAGACAGGGACCGACACCTGCTGAGGTTCAGAGCCATCAACCAGGGAAGAGAGGGTGGTGGGTTGGCCCAGAGGGCTAGCAGTAGAGGTGCTGCTCCCTGCCCCACACCACCTTCTGGAAGCCACAAAGGGCAGGAGGATGGAGGGCAGGGCGAGCACCCTGCCGACAAGCCCTTTCACACTCTCTGTGAGGCCTCTGTCAGTGGCCAGCTTTGCTCGCTGTCCTGCCAGGTATCTAATGCGCCAGAAGGCCACCTCGGTGTGGAGGAGAGATCGTCTTCATACAATAGGGAGCAGTGGAGGACAAATGGACGACAGAGCCCTTTATCAACCAAGCAAGAAAACTTGGTGCTCTGAAAAGCACCTGTGCAGGAGAGAGATAAGAACCACGGGCTCCAGCCCCCATCCCAGAATCACCTGACTTGAGTGGTAAGGGGTGGCCAAGGGGTGTGCCTCCTCCTCCCGGCTCTGCAGCTACCACCTGGACTGCGACGACCCCGAAAGCATCTATCACAGCCACCACACGGCTCGGCTTTTATCATCCTTGGGGCTCAGGCATCCCAATGCCACAAGGACAGGCACTCCATGTAGGACTCCGCCTTTGGGGATCCCAGCAGAAGTGAGCAGAGAGCTGTCTTCCCATCTCGTCGGCACTCCTAGGTCCCTTGGAAAAACTTACAGCCCAGCACACAAAGGTGTCACAGGATGGCTGGATCCTGCTTCCCGCTGAGCAACACTTCTCCGCATCCCACTATCCAACTGTCAAGGACACACTGAGAAGGACTACAAGGTGGACCAGGGATTGATTTCCTGATTTCCTGCCCGGTTGCCACTCATGGGGCTTGAGCCCAGGAAAGTGTGCGGTTTGCTGAATTTGGCCTTGATAGACACATTCTTCCTCTATTCTTAGCCCTCCACACTTCTCGGCTGGAGAGGCAGCCACTCCTTCCTCCTCCCCTTTCTTGCCAGCACCTGAGGGGTTAGCATGCTTAACGCAATCCCTATTTGTGTTATTGTGGAACAATAACGGAATTAACAGGAAGAATGAAAATCAGAGGGAGACTCCACTTGTGGTCCACTATGTGGACAGAGCTGCAGGGCACCACGGGAAGTGAGCCCCCCCCCCCCCCCCCCCCCC